>NC_134701.1:86050501-86358001 GCF_043290135.1 Rhipicephalus microplus
ACCAACATTGTGCAGAAGTTCTTTGAATCTTTCATTTAAATGACCCGTCTGACCAACGCAAATTTTTCAACATGACTTGGCAAGCTAATAAACTACGTTTGTTCTCGTGATAAAATTCTGTAATTTTATTTTGTTTGGCGCATGGATTTTGTGACAGTGTGCGACTGTATATGCACAGTACACTGACTAGACGGAGCTGCGTTGCTCACACTGCCCCATCTCCAAGCTTCTGACATCCGCCGTAAGGGGCACGCAGAAAATAGGTGCGTGCTCACGTCCCCCTTGTATCACGGCCAAAATCCGCCGACAGATGCAGGCGCAAAACGCACGCGTCGCGTTCCCTTTTTATTCAGGCCATCTCAAGGTTGCTTTTTTTTATCCGCTAGGCTATCTATTCTGGCGCTGTAATCAGACTGGAAAACTCGACTGTACGTTGCCAATGGAAGCGAAGCTTTTGCAAATAAGTTGTCGGAAGTATCGGCGCTCCGTGTTCTTTCTCCTGTATCCTCCTGTTGGTCGCGCTGATTTTCACTCATAATTAGAGTTACTATATATGCTACCTTTAGGTAGCAGAGTTGCGCCTACCATTCTCCTCGCCGCTCACGCCACTATTCGGCAATCGTTGTCACGTGGTGCAAAGTGACGTCGAGTTTGTTCCATTTTTTGCGGCAAAGCCAACTTTACGTACCCGATGGGTACAAAGCCCACGCGTTTTCTGCCCGCACCGATTTCATCGTGACCGCCTTAGGCGCTTTTAGCTTGTACGTATACTTATTTACATTACCGTGTCGCCAGATAGAATCTGTGCATGTTCGGGTGGGTGCTTACAGAACGTGAATCTTGCAACCTCCATATAATCTTTACGTTGGCGGCGTTATCTCGCAAAACCTCTTTTGTTCGTAGGAACTTGCGATATCCGCCCTGCGGAGACTCCAGAAATTCTGTCAAAATAAGCAGAAGTGAGAGCACCAACAGCTATTTCATTGTTTTAGCCGGATTACTAAATGGCCAGAACATGAAAGCCGCAACCGTGTATGTCTCCGAGTGACTGGATATGTGGCGCAGACTAGCGGGGTCAAAATGTATCAAGCACTCAGATGTAGAAACCATGCAGCGGCATTATTTCGAATAAGTTACCTTTTTAATCATTTACACCTAAATTATTTATTGTTCAGTTTATGTCCCAAAACTACCACATCATAACAAGAGACGTCGTAGTAGAGGGTCCTAAAAATTTCGACCACCTGGGGTTTTCTTAACGCACACTTAAATCTAAGCACATGGGTCTCAAGCATTTTTGCAACCTATAGCAATATGCAACCTCACTGCAACAGTGTAATCTTGCTCAGCGCGCGCGAATTCGTCTGCAGCGTGCTCCCGCGCGGGAACATCGCACCATATTTTTTTTTCTCCTGCGCATGCGACAAGTGGCTTCACTGCACAGCCGTGGAACATAATGGCGGACTTATGCGCAACTCTGGTACAGTACAGTAAGTCTACTCATACAGTAACTCTACCAATATTCCCCTCGGCTTACCGAACCACTTTCAGTGAAACCTGACTTTTGCCCTAATTACGACATACTTGAAATGATTTAGCGCAGATTTTTTCGAAACAAGACCAGAAAAAGAAAACACATACAGGCGATAAACTTCTTCAAGTAATGCACTTGAATTGAAATCATACAGATTTATGCACTGATCTCGTTTCAATGAAAAAAATGGCAGCATATACAAGGGGTGAATGATGGAGAGTAGGGCGAAGCCTCCGTCCGTCCATTCGTTCTTGCTTCCATCCGTCCATGCGTCCATCTGAGTGACCGTCCGTGCGTCCATCCACCCGTCCATGCGTGCGTCTGTTCGTGCGTCCGTACCTGCGTTCGTCCATGCATCCGTACCTGCGTTCGTCCATGCGTCCATCCGTCCGTGCAGCCATCCGTACGTCCGTCCATGCATCTGTCTTTGTGTCCGTTCGTATATCTAGGCAACACTTAAAGTACCACCATCTCGCATCTTTTCATCATACGTGTGTTCATCTGTGTGACTATCCATGCATCATCCATCCACCCGTCCAACCATGCGTTCGTCCCTGCGTTCGTCCAAACATCCGCCCCAGCGTCTGTTTATGTGTCCATCCGTCCGGGAAGCAATCCATGCGTTCGTCTGTGTCTCCATTCATCTGTCTATATCAACACTACAAGTACCACCATCTCGCATCTTTTCATCATACTTGTGTCCGTCTGTGTGACCGTCCATGCATCCACCAGCCCGTCCATCCATGCTTTCGTCCCTGTGTTCGTCCAAGGATCCGCCCCTGCGTCCGTCCATGCGTTCATCCGTCCGTACAGCCATCCATGCCTCCGTACATGCATCTGTCTGTGCGTCCATTCGTCCATCCAGTTAACACTTCAAATACCACCATCTCGCATCTTTTGATGATATATTCCGCATATAGAAGCACCGCCATTCAGCCGAAATTCCGAGGACTAAACGAGAGGTGGCACACGCACAGTTTCTCACGGCTTGCGCTTCGTGTCTACTTCCCACCTTTAACCACCTCGAGTTCATGGTTTACACTAGTTCACTGTATTCATGGCACTGCGGCCCAACTCTCGCTAAATCTTTCTAAAACCAAGAAGGTTACGCCCAGGAAGTATAACCTAGTAACACTTTCTTGTCAGGTAGCGTTCAATGTACATGCCAATGGCATGCCTATGGCTGCTAATTGGGAATGAGAGGCAGGAGAATTCGGCTTTTAGGTAACGCGCACGCTGCAAATTTTTTTATTGTTCAACAACGCACAGGAGAAATCTCCCTCCGGCACCACCTTAGATGTCAAAGCGTAAGACTGGTTACGCACTACGACTACGACGAGGGACAAACGGTTGCTGCTTTAAGGAGCTTCGCCCCTAAAACGAGTTCCTTTTTGTGCGCGGCAGTGACTGGTGTGTTAACAGGCAGTGCAAGAACACGGCCTGCAAGGGACACTTATCGGTGAGCCCTCCCAACGCAGTTCGTGTCCCACAGGAATGCAATAGGTGTCCGTGTGCGCTGCAGGGAACGCGCACCGATGTCGCTGAGACATGCATTTAGCGTTTGAGAAAAATCGCAGCATATCCATAGAGGGAATGATGATTAGTGGGCGGAAGCGTCCATCCGTTCGTAGGTGCGTGCGTCTATGCGTCCGTCCGTCTCTGCATCCATCCATTCGTCGCGCGTTCATCTGTCTATGCATCCATCCACTCATCTGTTCGTCAATACGTCTGTCGTTAGGTGTGTCAGGCCATGTGTCTGTCTGTCTGTCTGTCGGTCCGTCCGCCCATCTAGAGAACACTCAAAGTACCGCGATCTCACATAATTTCATCATTCTGTCCCTGCATCTGTTCGTATGCCCTTCCATCCGTCCGTCCGTCTTTCTGTAGGTTGGTCCATCCATCTATGAACACTTCAAGTACCACCATCTAGCATCTTTTCATCATATACTCATCATATACAATTACCGCCTTCCAGCGGACATTCCAAGGGCTAAACAAGAAGTGGCTACCTACTACTATCACTACTACAACTACCACTACTACTACTACTACTACTGCTACTAATGCTATTACTACTGCTACAACTCCTACTACATTAAGGGCGCACAACCCATGGCTCAACGAGCTTCGCTCCTAAAAGAGCGTCACGCGTGCACTGAGAGCTTTCTATCTGCCCTTCATGTGTCGGCCTGTCGTGTCTGTAAAGGTGCATTTCGACGCCTAGTGTGTTGGGCTCTTGTTAATGTGTAAATAAACCGAGTACTTTGTCGGCATGAGTTCTACTTCCCCTGCTCCTTGGTGACCGCCTTTGCTCTTAAACCTTGTCACATAACTGAAGGCTAGCACAATTGTCACTCAGTCTATGAATAGTAGCCGATTATCAAATGCTCTAAAATACCAGCTGCATCCACACACATAAAAACGGAAGATTTCCTGTAAAGCTTTTGCTGCTTATTTTACACTTTTTGTACTGTTCCAACAAAGTACACCCCTCGACTGGCAAAGCACTGTTCCCATTGTCCCTTCCACTTTTATTAAGACCCTTCAAGGCACTTTTTGGAATAGTACACGTGTTTTCTAGTGCATAGCTCATAATCTCCTCTCTCATTAGGAAATGACTTTTCAACGTGATTTCGAGTGTGGGAAATAGAAAAATCTGCCGAGGCTAGGTTCAGAGAACGTATACCTTCTGAAGTCGTGCACAACTGCAGCATTTCAACTAAACTTAGACTTTGAGTGGCTGAAGTGCCCTTGCAGTTAGCACACGCTGTCATTATTTTAAGCATCCAATACATCCCGGATTACTTAATCTTCAATTTTAAAAGTTATGATTCTTATACCATTGCCCATCGTGAAAATGTTCATGAGAACGAGAACTGCTTCGTAGACGCGGCTCATTTTCATGCACCACATGATTCGCATGAAAACAGAGACAATTTTAATAGTCTACGCCGTGGTTACGGATATTCAAATGAAAAGGTCATTCGAAACAGGCCGAAACAGACCGGAAAGGGCGCCATAAAGTCCACTTCCCCATTCCCACCGCCACCCTTAAAATTGGACTATTGAGGGAGAGATAGTCCTTAAAATAAATCGTGAGAATAGTCATTCTTTAAGGCCTTCACCAATGCACCACCCCACCACCCCTGAAAAATATCCTGAGCATGGTACTGGTTCGCATTTTATGGCTAATTAGGCGTTGTGTTTTGCATCTTTGCCAGGGTCAAGTGAGAAGCACGCGCATTCTGTCACGAAAGGTCTCAAATAATCGAAGTTTCTTCGATGTCTTATGGTGCCATTTCATTTTACTGCTGAGGAGCACAGCGTTATGCTAGACGCTGCTGCTAAGTGTATGTCAGTCCAAGAGTTCTGCTTGGCCCGCATAGTACCGAAGACATGATTATCCAGTCTTGCTTGGGTTTCTGTTGGAATCATCTATCATAGTGGCATGCTTTTTTTTGCATAGGTGCACCTTTTTCATCTGAAGACAACATCAGCCATTCTTTTGTAACGTCTAAATCAGCTGCATCAGTTTTGTGGAACAGGGTAAGTTTTCCAGCTAGGAATAAATAGAAAACTTTTTCCTCTTTCAAAAGTCATCTCTTGGGCAATTGCTTTCACCATTTTTCAACACATCACACACAGATCCACTTTTGTCGAAAGGCTAGTTTGTTATGCATGATTATGAGGATGACATCCCCTTCAGATACAGGAAGAAAACTATTTTTAGACAGCATGGTTCATTTTCTTTTCACTTTCAACTACAAGTGTGTTACTGTGGTAGCTTGCATAGCCATGCGAGGATGCCATCAACACGAGAAAAAAAAATGAAGAAAAACATACTTGAAAAAGTCATTCTATCCTCACACTCTTTTGCAGAACATACGTTCTCTCTATTGAGAAAGCTTCATTTTTTCCTACAGCATTGTGAAAGCATTGCGAAAGCAGCATTGGCGCACAAGAACTTAATGGTGTCCCTATTTTTTTCTGAATGTACGTATCTTTATATTTATGAACAATGCTGGGTAGTTCATGCCCATTTATTTACTCAAGTTATATTTGTCGTGTAGCTTCTGTTATCAGTTGACAGTCCTGCAACTTAACTGTGCAGCTGGCTTTTTAACAATAAAACTTGTTATGTACTCTTAATCTAGGCTTCAAGAAATCTAAAATTTGATACAACAGAAAATAGGATTCTACAACATTGAAGTGGTGAACATATAGTAGCAGTAAAACTGTTTCAATGCTCGTTCTTAGTGCGGAGTGCACAAGATACTTTTATTCAGGAATTCAGTATATATATTCTGAAAAAAATTGCGTCAGTAGGTCAATTTAAAATGCTCAGTTTTTAAGAAAATTTGTTTGCTGCTGTTACTGTCGGTCACCATGTTCTTTACCTTAAAATGACTATGCCTTTATGCTTAAAAAATGGGCTAATTGGACAGTCATCGTAAAATGCTATTTAATTAGCGCAACTAAACGTGAACACAAGAACAAACGGTTTGATTTGCCAGTAACCAGTCGTGAGATGCATCGACTAAAAATGGTTTGCGTCAATACATTCGTCCAAGTCGTCATCTGTTCATGGAAGGTGATTACGCACTTCAATATTTCATTCAGGTGACAGTAACAGACACGAAAGTGTTGAGTTTTGTCCTTCTGCGCAAAACTGTTTGTCGTACAGGCAGTCTTTTAGGCAGTTGGATGACGCCACGTAGGATATCGTCAATGTGCCGCTTCTCCTTCTCGCCTCAAGAGACCGTAGAAACTAAAATGGACGCGCATATTCTTCTGCCATGATGTGTTTAGCAAGTGGCGTTTGCCCAACCTTTATTAATACGAAAAAAGTTCTTGTATTCCTGCAGAAAGCCCTATAGTTTTTACTGTTTGCAAACAGAAAAGCTTGAGTTGACGTTGAACGATGGTCGAGTGCTGCGTCTGTGACAAACGTGGACGGCGTGCTTGCGAAACAACTCCCCCACATGACGAAATCACACTTTAGCTAAAAAGTGCTGCCGTTCAGTATCTATATGGAGCACTCACACACTCGCAAGACGTTTTTCTCGAGTGTTTTACACACACACACACACACACACACACACACACACACCTATATATGTATATATATATACATATATATATATATATATATTATATGCCCTTTAGCCACGTGCCTTTCGTGATATATATTCTTGTTTATTAAACTACTGATATTGACTTAGCCATGTGGTACGCAGACCTTTTCTTTCTACCGCATTTTTCACCGGATCCATTGAATTTCATCCCACCATTTATATATATATATATGCGGTAGAAAAAAGGTCGGTAGAAAAAGGAAAAAAGGAGATGCGGTAGAAAAAAGGTCTGCGTATCATATGGCTAAGTCATTATCAGTAGTTTAGGAAACAAGAATTTATATCACCAAAGGCACGTGGCTATATGTGCATATACAACTGTAAACGCGTATTATTGTACAATAGTGAATTAGCACGTATTATAAACCCTACAACTTGTGTGCAATAATACAGGTCTCCAAAATAACAAACTGCGCACGCAGTCGCTCACTTGGCCATAAGTTCTACGGGATAGTCACAGCCTAAGGACATTCAGTAAGCCTTTAAAAAGGAAAAGAAGTTTCGAGAGATAAAAGCAAAATCAAAAAGCAGGCAGAGCTAAATGAATCTGAGTAAAATGGTGAAGTGACGAAGGCCACCTACATTATGTACGTAATAGTAGACAATAGGTCAACATTGTGCAAGGAATATGCACTAGCCAGTAAGACAAAACGGCGATTTACTAAGGCAATCGGGAAGTAAGCCTACCTGGGCTCTCGTTCATGCCGTCAGATAGTGTTTTGAAATTATGAATTAGAAATGACTTTTTTACTTCGCGTTCATGGTGTGATTTAAAACCCGATTGCAGTACTGTAGCTATTATGTTACTGAAATAATGACCTGCCTCGGTCACATGCCTTGAAATCGCTAAGTTAGGAAGGGCATGCTCATGAGCTTTATGATAATTGAAAAGGTATCGAAAAGCAGTTTCAGTTTTACCTATGTACTGTATATGACAGATTCAGCATTCTAACAAATACACGACAATTGCAGTATCACAAGTGAAATTTCCCTTAATATTGACCTTGAAGATCGTCGCAGTATACCGGCTGCCAGAGTTGTTGTGGTCATGTGCGCACAAACTTTACAGCGGTGTTTTTCACAAGGATGACAACCAAGAATCTGAACGTGATTGCTCTGTCTGGTTTTAAAGGAAGTTAATAAAGTCCGCAAATTTTTGCCTCGTCTGTACATAACACGTAGTGGTTCTGGAAACGCTTTTGTGAGGGGTTTGCTCTGGATAAGTATGTTGTTGTGTTTACAGAGAATAGATGCGACATTAGGTGCCGATGCGTTATGGGTTAAAAGCAAGTTAACCTGTGAATGGCTTCTAGGATTTTCCTTGGGGATGCAGAGTGCTGTACGGTCTTGTGCGTTGGCGCGCCTCACTGTGTCATCGATTAACTTGGGCGTATATTTCTGTTTAAGAAGTGCAGTGCGTAGCTGGTTACAGTTATTATCAAAGTCAGATTGCTCAGAGCAAATTCGCTTAAAGCGTAAGGCCTGGCTGTAAGGTTTGCTGGATTTGCAATGTCTTTTGTGGCTGCTATGAAATCGTAAATACCTCTGCCTGTCAGTCGGCTTGCGGTACAATTTAGTGCCAAATTCTGCATTATCGAGACATACTGTGACATCAAGAGAGTTTTTAGTCTCTGGTAAACATGTGTGCGAAAAGGATATAGAAGGGTGAGCATTATTAATACTTATGAAGTAAAAACAGCGCAAAAATATAGACAAGGACAGAGGAAGAGACGACACCACGTTGAACTTGCAAGTAAACTTTATTGAAAGATACACGCACATATATCAAGCATGTGATCCAGTCACGTGGTCAACCAAAGGCATCTGCCCAGCA
The DNA here is from genome assembly GCF_043290135.1 of Rhipicephalus microplus. NCBI lineage: Eukaryota > Metazoa > Arthropoda > Arachnida > Ixodida > Ixodidae > Rhipicephalus > Rhipicephalus microplus. The sequence goes on from NC_134701.1 coordinate 86,059,005, forward strand.
AAGCAAACAAGGTATGAAGCAAGCCTAATCATAATAATTATCAACACGTGTGTAACAAACACAAAAAAAACACAAAAAAACATGCCTTCCTACTTGCCAAAAAATTGCGGAACGGTCCTCAACAAACTACCGATCGCTTTAACGTGGCAGTGCTGAACCCAGGTACCGAACTTCTTTTTCAACAAGGACCGCAGACGGCTTGCTTACACATCTTTCCCCCTCCTTTTCAATGAAAAAAGTCTCCATTACTTCTCTGGCGCACTTATCTCGATGTCTAAACAAACAAGTGGCTTTATCTGCCAAAGGTTGGCAGCCACACTCCCTACAATGAGCTGGCAGGTGCAAACCGCCGGAGGCCGTCAAAGAGGTTAAGTGTTCTTTTAGTGTGACGTTAATGCACCACCCGGTTTGTCCTAAGTGAACCCCCCCCCCCCCTGCATGACAATAGCAACATTTACACAACACACGATGTAAACTGAACATATCTATTCTTTACTCTTCTCCGGACAGTTTGAGAAGGCCTTTCGTGGACCCGAACTTCTTTATGCATTTCCCGCGTGCATAAAAGAAGCTCGGGTCTACGAATGACCTGCTCGCACTGTCCGGAGAAGAGAAAAAAATAGATATGTTCAGTGTAGATCGTGTGTTGAATATATGTTGCCGTTGTCATGCAGAGGGGGGGGGGGGGGCATAGGACAAATCGGGCGGTGCATTAACGAGAGACTGAAAGAACGCTTAACCTCCTTAACGGCCGCCGGCGGTTTGCACCTTCCAGCTCATTGTAGGGAGTGTGGCTGCCAACCTTTGGCAGATAAACCACTTGTTTGTTTGGACATCGAGATAGGTGCATCAAGGAAGTGATGGAGGCTTTTTACATTGAAAAGGAGGGGGAAAGATGAGTAAGCAAGCCGTCTGTGGCCCTTGGTGAAAAAGATAATCGGTACCTGGGTTCAGCGCTGCCACGTTAAAGTGATTGTTAGTTTGTTGGGGACCATTCCGCAAGTTTCTGGCGAGTAGGAAGGCACGTTTTTTTGTGTTTTTTCGTGGTTGTTACACTCGTGTTGATTATCAGTATGATTAGGCTTGTTTCATACCTTGTTTGCTTTGATGGACAGACGCCTTTGGTTGTCCACGTAAGCGTATCAAATGCTTGATATATGTGCATGTTTCTTTCGGTAAAGTTTAGTTGCGAGTTCAGCGCGGTGTCGTCTCTTCCTCTGTCCTTGTCTATATTTTTGCACTGTTTTTACTTCCCAAATATGAACCACCTACCAGCCCAACTTTCGCTAATCTTACAGCATTAATAATGTCCGAAATACAAGACATAATTTCCTTCTCTCCATGTGACCAAATCATGAATATGTCATGAATAAATATTTCATAGTAAAAAGGTTTTAGCGAACGAGTTGACAAGAATTTGTTCTCAAGGGATACCATAAATATATTCGCGTAGCTTGGCCCGATCTTAGTACCCATAGACGTATCACTTACTTGAACATAATGTACTCCATTGAATTCAAGGTGGGTGTACTGAAGAATCATTTCAAGCAATATAGCTATAGTCGAGCTATCAATGTACTTGTCGAGAGTGGAGTGATCGTAAGCCTCTACCACGGACCTTATACCATCCAAGTGCGGTATGCTTGTGTAGAGAGACGCAACATCGAGAGTGACAAGGAAAGCGTTGTGGGGTATAATAACGTTGGTAATATTGGAAAGGAAGTCATTAGTATTTCGCAGAAATGACTGGAACATAGGCGGTATCTGGTTTATCAGGCTATCTACGTAACTCGACAAGTTTTCTGTCACGGTACCTATGCCGGAAACAATTGGACGACAGAATTATTGTGTTTATGAATTTTCGGCAACAAATGAAACTACCAGCTGCCGGACTAAGAGGGATCAGAGAAGCTGCCCTACAATTTAGTTTTTTCTCCTTTATTAGCTTTCTTATTGTGCCGTCTAACGTCGCTTAATAATCTTGCATCGGATCGGCCTTGAGTCGTTTGAAAAACGACCTATCATCAAGCTGACTGTTTGCTTCAGCGATATATTTGCTCGTGTCCAAGACAACGGTGGCACCCGCTTTGTCCGCAAGTTTTATCGTGATGTCAGTGCGTTTGCTAAGGTTTGCTATAGCTTTTATTTCTAAAATCGATAGGTTTCCACGAAAACACTGGGGTTCAATATAAGCTGGGATCAAATCTCATTGTACTGCTTTTAAAAACATGTCCAAGTGTTTTTCACGTTGTGAACACGGTTTCCAACGTTTAGCTAAGGGTAAAGCAGTAAGATCGTCGGCGGGAGCCGGTTGGCTGAAGAAATATTCGCGTAGTCTTAATATTTTGGGCTAAGTTGTCTAAATCCTTGTATAACTGAAATTTATTATAGTTACCACTCGCTGGACAGAAGCTGAAAGCAAGAGATAAAAGGATGAGTTCTTTTTTAGATAAGATAGTGGTTGAAATATTATTAATGTTTTCGGGTGCAGGTTTACATGTTCTTTCCTTGGCGAAAGATGGAGGCGTTGAGTTTTGAAGTTTCACACCATCTCTGGGCAACTTTTTTGCATTTCTGCGCGTTAAGCTTAGAACGTTTCTTTTGCTCATATGCTCTTAGGAACGATGATTCTTCAGGAGAAAGGCTAAAGTGATCGAGTAGTTTGCGCTCCCTGTTTATCAGGGATTTCCGGGAATATAGATAATGGTTTATTAAAATGTGTACTAGCCCAAGTGTGGCGTCCTTTAAGGTGTCAAACACTTTTTCGCGTTGCACTTTGATAGCTTTGATGTTGCTGGCTGTAGACAGAGACTTAAATCTCTAGGCGGAATGGAAGCCACTGAATATGCTTCTAGAGTAGACACATGTAGCTCGTAACGGACATGTTTCTCGACAGACTTCCTAATTATTTGAAACTGCTTAGAACACTTTAAACTCACGATACTATTCAACAATGAGTGCGGTAGTGAATTATTTAGTTTTCATTTTAAAACGTCTGAATATTTGCGTCGAAGTGGGTACCTGGAGCCCGTAAGTGAAACTGCCATCTTTCGTGGGTCTTGTGAAGCCGAGCTGGCTGATGTTTCTGGTGCGGACTTCGTCTGGGCAGAGCAGGAATAGCTTTTCTCGTTCCGGGGCACACAAGGATGACCCGATGACCGCTGGTTGGCGGACGCTGTAGACATTGATTTGGCGAGCATGGCGTTGCTGCGTGGCTCTATCAAGGCGGGTCCGTTGCCAAAAGAACTGGCGTAACCCGGGATACTTTTGGTTGGCCGGCTAGCACCAGGTTGCGTTTTGCGGGTCTTGGCAGTTTCTGGCGTAGTCCGGTGGCATCATTTTGGAGTAAGCCCCTGAAAGTACTGGGGCGAAGATAGAGCGTCGCCCCAACCATTTGAAGTAGCTTCACCTTGGGAGTCGAAGCGAAGCTGGCGTATGTGACTTGCCATCACTGTGACGCCCTCAAAGCTCAGGTGTAGTCCATCGGCTGCCACTACTCGTCTAGGTGGCAGCCATTCGAACATGTGGTTCAAAAAAAGACACATTTTTAGAACGTTCACATAAACTTCGTAATAGGCTGTTGAAATGTCCTGCTTCGTGGTTGAAACGATGGACAAACACTTGGTTATTGTTTCTGTGACGTTGATTCATGGCTCTTGGCAAGACAAGCGTGGCGTACAAATGGCTTATTTCGGGTCACTCTTCATGGATTAAGTATAGAAGGCTGCGATAACACCAAATAGTTGCTTGAACACTTCTTTCTGCCAAGTCGTTGCTCCCGACGTGTAGAACTAGAGTTCTTGTCGACGAAGGAACTAGGTCAAGCAGTAAAGAAACATCCCTGACCAAAGCACCCGACTGCGTTACGAATGCCGGTGTTCCTTGTAGCAGTGGGTACAATATTGAAAAAAGGTACTTTGTCTGTGAATCAGTTAAAATAGCCGTGGTAATTCCCAACTTGGGATACTTCAAGGTGGTGCGTTTCGACGTTGTCTTGCGGATGTCCATACAGAAAAATATGGTGGGGTGAAAATCAATGGATCCGGTGGAAAATGCGGTAGAAGAAAAGGTCGACAAACACAAGTTTTACTAACGTTCCGGCAGGTGGGCCTGCCTTTGTCAGAGTGAATGGTTACAGATCAGATGCCGCACAGGGCATATATATATATATATATATATACTATCACACACACACACACACACACAGACATATATATATATATATATATATATATATATATATATATATATATATATATATATATATATATATATATATATATATATATATATATATATATATATATATATATATATATATATATATTGTGAGCGCTTACTATGTACTTCATTTTCATCTGTATGACAAAGCCATTGTAGTGATCATATCATCGCATGTCACGCGGAGTTGGCCTCTGGCTTGTGCGTCTGGATTAAAAAAGGATAACCTGATTACTGCCGTACCGGACGTGGTCTCGTAAGTGGTGGAGGCGCTTTGGTTCCCTCGTCCTCCTGCTCTTACCGTCATCCCTGGAACTCCGGTCTGGTCGACAGCTGTGCCCTCAAGCAACAGCGATGGCAGAATCCAGCACGTCCGCTGCTGCAACCGCTCCTCCTCAGCCACTCAGGCTTCACTACACCGTGAGTACCTCTCGCCGAGTCCCTCCGGTATTTTCCGGCCTTCGCGGCGAAGATGTCGTAGAATGGCTGGACGGTTATGATCGTGAGTACCTCATAATAATCTATTCCCGACATATGCCAATAAATCTAGACAGCATTTAAATAAAGGTAAATAATTATGCACTCGAACGCATCAATTCATTTAAATACCTAGGTGTAGTTGTCGATAACCATTTTAACTGGCAACCCAATATAAGATCAGTGTTCTCGAAGTTATCTTCGGGCTGTCATGCATTGTTGCAAGCGAGAAATTATTTCAACCTTGCAATATTACGGATCTTGTACTTTTCTCTCATCCACTGTCATCTGTCCTACTACATTGATTCATGGGGTTGGACTTACACTACATACCTTGAGCATTTACGAAAACTACAGAAGCGCTCACTAAAGATAATAACGCACTCAAGCCACGATCAGCCCAGCGCACAACTGTTTAGTAAACTACAAATTTTACCAATGGACAGATTGCGTTAACAGAGAACAGACATTGCCATTAACATTATCATAAGGTATAATAGTCCTGTTCATTTGTCCAATCTATGCTCCTCATCCTGCCTTACGAGGAATACTGCCGCCGGTTATTTTAACCTTCTCCCCACGAACAACGTCTAAGGAGAACGGCATCTGCAGTTCGTCGGTACCAAAATCAGGAATAGATTGCCTAAGGATATAAAATCGGCTGTTAACTTTCGTCTGAAAATCGAAAAAAAACACTTCCTTGCAATCCCTAATGTGTCTCCGTAGCCCCCTTAAAAGTAACAAAATCGTTCAAATCTTCTATATAAGTATCCCTACGTCCAGTGAAAGTTTACTGCGTAGTTGTTATTACTGATTGTTTTCTTTTGTTTGTGTATAAAAATTACACGTCTCTGTAATCTCACCCAAGTTCGAGTATCTGAATATATATGTCTGTACAATGCCTAACCTTCCTTACTATATGTGCAATATTTAGCATCTTGTATCCTGGTTCAATTCCTTGATCTATTGTTTTTCTACATGAGATGTTGTTGCCTTGTGCTATCGTTTGGATACTGTGCCATTTTGTATCACATCATCGGACCCTATTCTAGCCTTTCGCTATGGGTCCAAACAGTTTTTTTTATTTATCATGTTGGAATTAAAAATAAAGTAAAATGAAATGAAATGATATTAAAAAAATGAACCAGCGTTTGTAGTTATTGGGAGAAGGCGCTCGAACTGCGCTACGTTTATTTTTACCTCAATGGCGTCGCTAAAACCTGGTATTAGAACCACGAGAGCGACCTTTCCAATTGGTTGGCCTTCATGGGGCATTTTCGTCAGGTATTTGGCACGTCTGCAGGATGCTCTTCGGTAGCGAAACAGAAGCTCACAACCCGCATCCAGGGAGACGACGAATCATTTACGTCCGGCATTGAAGATGTTCTGGCTCTCTGTCACCGAGCACAAAATGACATGACGGAGGCCGATCGCATCCGACACATACTGAAAGGTATCAACTCTATGGCCTTCAATGCTCTCGTTATCCAGAACCCAACTACTGTCTGGGACGTCATCACCACAAGCCAATGCCTAGACGTGCTTCATTCGATGCGCCTTCCACACGCCTCCTGCGACGCTCCCAATACCAAGAGCATGAATTGCGAGCCCTCATCCGCACAATTATCAGGGAGGAACTCCACGGCCTTATTCCAAGAAACCCAACCAGTGCGCCTGTGCGCACACCTCCTCCCAACCTGTGTAAAATAATCAAGGACGAGCTGGTATCAATGACGCGCGCTGCACATAACCCGTCTCCTGTGCACTTTCCGGTGCCTTCATACGCAGAAGTTGCATTACGGGCCCCTGCACCAGTTCCAACCGTGCCTGCAGACGTCCGATGCGACCATTTTGCTGCGATGGCAACGCAAGTGCCAACGCCGCCCCACTATTCTACATGGCGTCTTCCGCGCCCCGTCTGCTCCTACTGTGGCATAAGGGGTCATATATACCGTTTGTGCCATCGCCGTCAGCAGGATGAACGACGTGGTCATCCAGCTTATGAGAGAGACTTTGCCCCGAGACCCGATGAATACGATCCAGCACCATATCCGTCCACCTCCCGTCAGTCGCCCTCCCCTCCACGGTCTCAAGCTGGACCTCAACCTTCTCGTTCATCTTGCCGCCGTTCTCCGTCACCGTTTCGGCGTACGTCCGCACCCCTGCGTCCCGCACCAATCTCTCTTGACTCGGAAAACTAGAAGATACAGTTTTTGAAGGGGAAACTACTTGTTTTCGAAGCGTTACAACTCTTCCGTCTCGTCCAGCTAATGTACTGCCTGTTTGTGTGAAAGGTGTTTTTGTTGACGTCCTTATAGACACTGGAGCCACCATTTCGGTAATTGATCGTGGATTGTGTTTTAGCCTGCGTAAAGTGCAAACTCTTTATGCCGGTCCCATGCTATGCGGCGCCAATGACAGTCCGATTTGCCCGACCGGATTTTGTACTGCCTTGTCATCATCGATGGAATCCGTCATCACATACAATTGGCTGTGCTGTCTTCGTGCGCTCATCAGATAATTTTACGCTGGGACTTCTTGTCAGCTGCGTCTGCTGTAATTTCGTGTGGTTGGCCCCTCATTCATATTATGGACACTTAGCTTTCTTCTGCTGCCAACCTTTCGTCACCCAACCTTGTCACAGCTGCGGATTTCCTCCTGCCTCCTGGACAAAAACATGTCCTTACGTTCAAGTCACGAGATATTCTAGATGGTGAGGTTGTGGTTGTTTCTTGCCAGCGCTGTATTTTTTGAGGGGTCACCATCGCATCTTGTTTAGTGCGGTTCTCACGTGGTCATGAAAGCATCACCACCTGCAACACGATGCCAGAACCACTACTTGTGCCAGAGGGAACCACTGTTGCCAGCAATACCAAAGAAGCACCGGTTTGTGTCGTCACTGGTTCATCTGCTTCGTCATTCTCAAAGTGTATGCCAGTGGAAGATTCGTCTCCCGCTCTCAAGGCCACTTTGTGTAAACGTCTCAGCTCAACGCAAACTGATGCCTTGCTAGCGTTACTAATGAAGCACAAAACTTGCTAAACTTGCTTCGAAGTTTGTTCCGAAGGTCTGGGTCAAACAACAGTGGCCGCTCATCGCATCGACACCGAGGAATACCGCGTCATTTGCCGCCGCCTTTACCGTGTGTCGGCTTCTGAACGCAAGCTTATAGCCGAAGAAGTCAACGACATGCTCGCGCGCAACGCCATCAGGCCTTCGACAAGCGAGTAGGCTTCTCCTGTCGTACTAGTAAAAATGGCTCGGTATGGTTTTGCGTTGATTACAGATCACTCAACAAAGTTACTCGTAAGGACGTCTACCCAATGCCTCGCACTGACGAAGCTCTTGATACTTTACAAGGTGCCGAGTACTTTTCAAATCTCGACTTGCGCTCTGGTTATTGGCAGATTCCGATGCACGAGTCTGATAAAGAGAAGACTACGTTTGCTACGCCAGATGGGCTCTTTGAATTCAATGTGATGCCTTTCGGCCTATGCAACGACCCAGCCACATTCGAACGAATGATAAACATGGTACTGCGGGGATTAAAATGAAAGACCTGCCTTTGCTATTTGGACGACATTGTCATCTTTTCATCCAACTTCTCACAGCACCTGAAATGAATAGACGAAGTCCTCACGTGCGTAGCTAAGGCCGGTCTCCAGCTCAACACTAAGAAGTGTCAGTTTGACAGTCACAGCATCAAGGTGTTAGGTCACGTCGTCGGTAAACATGGCGTTGAGCCCAATCCCTACAAGGTTGCTGCGGCACTGCACTTTCCTACACCAACCACACCCAAAAACCTCTGCAGCTTTCTTGGCTTGGCATCGTATTTCTGCCGCTTTGTACGTGATTTCGCTACTAGTGCAGCTCCTCGGCACAAACTTCTGACCACGAGTGCACCCTTTGTCTGGTCGGATGACTGCGAAGCCGCTTTTCAAATCCTCAACCGATGCCTCACATCACGACCAGTGCTTCGCCATTTCGACTCTGCAGCACTTACTCTGTTACACACTGACGCAAGCGGACTTGGCATTGGTGCTGTCCTTCTTCAGCGTAACCACACTTTCGAAGAACAAGTCGTGGCCTACGTGAGCCGTACTCTTTCACCTGCTGAGTGAAATTACAGCATTACTGAGCAAGAATGTCTTGCCATCGTGTGGTCTGTCCAAAAGTTTCGCCCTTATTTATACGGCCGGCAATTAACAATAGTGACTGACCATCGTGCTCTGTGTTGGTTATCGTCTCCAAAAATTTTTCGGTACGCCTTGGCCGTTAGGTACCAAGATTGCAAAAGTATGTTACAGCGTCATATATAGGTAGGGTCGACGACACCAAAATGCCGACGCCTTGTAGCGTTGCCCGCTCTCACAAAGTGCCGAAGTGTCACCTTCCATCTGTTCGTCACCGCCCACCAACGTGACCAAGCGGACAGCTGCTGGTTCGAAAGAGTGCGTTGCCTCGGTGGACCTTCTTTCATCCACAGATCTCGCCTCGCTCCAACAAGCCGATACCTACTGTCGCACAATCATCGATCGGCTCACTGGCTTATCGCGTTCTCTAAACAGCCACCTAACACGACAACTTGCCCATTTCACGCTTCAAGATGGAACATTATGTCGCGAAATTTACCATCCTCTCGGTAACCAATGGGTTCCCGTCATTCCTCGCTCATTTCGTCTGAAAGTTTTAGAAGCGTTTTATGACGACGCGACAGCTGGCCACTTAAGGTTCCACAAGACTTACGACCGCCTCAAGACTCGCTGCTTTTGGTTTAGCCTCACCACTTCTGCCGCCAAGTACGTCATGCCAGCAAGTCATGCGCATCATGCCAGCAACAAAAACGCACCACGTATCTTGCCGCGGGACCATTGCAACCACTGCCCTGCCCGTTCGCTCCCTTTCAATTTGTGGGCAAAGATTTATACGGACCTCTTTCGCTTACGCCAGCTGGTCACAGTTGGATTGTTACTGCCGTGGACCACCTTATTTGCTACGCGGAGACGGCAGCTCTTCCGTCGGGTGCTACTCCTTAAGTAGCCAATTTTTTTCTTCGCGCCATTATTTAACGACATGGCGCACCACATGCGCTTCTTAGTGACCGTAGCAAGACATTTCTTTCACATTTCCTTGCTGAAGTCCTCCAGGCCTCTAACACCATCCACAAGACCGCATCAGCGTATCACCCACAAACTAATGGTCTGACTGAGCGTTTTCATCAAACTTTGTCCGATATGATCGCTATGTGCGTTCAACCAGATCATGAAAACTGCGACACTATACTTCCTTTCGTCACGTTCGCATAGAGCTGCCATACAGCGTACGACGAATTACAGCCCATTTTTTGCGTGTATGGCCGTGTACCAACGTTCGTTCCGGACACCTCCTTTTTGTCTACATTTTCCGTTCCATGTACATCTCTCCCGGAAGAGTTCACCGCTCGCGTCGCCCGCTACCGTGAAATCACCCGCGCCAACACTGCTACCATTGAGGGCGACAAAAAAATCGACATTGATGCAAAGCCTCAAGTTGTTCTGTTCCGACCAGGCGACGAAGTCCTTTTGTGGTGATGCGAAGCACGCCTCCGACGACGTTGCGAAGGGCGCCACCAATCTCGCCGCTGCCACCACTGTTACGAAGGACGGCGACGCCAACACAGTCCAGAAGGCGCCACTGCTTCGAACTCTACCGGGAAGGTCACCAGCCGTTTGGTAGCGTAGGTTTCTCAGCTCGCGACTGCTTCTGCGCAGAGCTGATAGACGAGCGGACGAGATGACGGTGAGGTAAACAAGGTTTATGTACAGCAAAGAATAGAGGTGTTACAAATTCGGCACTGGGGTCGACAGCTTAGAGACTCGGAGAGCCGAACTTTCTTCTCTTACACATAGGTCTACTGCTCGCAACGCGCCACAGGGCTTTTTTATAAGCACCGGGAGGGTTCTTTGTGTAACCAAATGTCCAACCTGAAGCGCCGCTGGCTGTGAGGTCAGAATCTTCTAATGGGGTCGCCGCTGGCCCGCGTCATTCTCATTGAATTCGGATCCGCTGCGCGTGGTTGCAACAAAGGACGAGTGACTTCACCACGCATTGCGTAAGACTCGCTAGCCAGGAAGGCGCCTATTGCTGCTATGGGCTCGCTGTGCGTGCGCGACAGAAAGGCACCACCGCGTGATGACGCCGTTGAGTTGTTCACGCCAGGTGGGCTCGCGGCTGGCTTTGACACAGATTGCCTTTTTTAGAGGCATGGACGTTCGCTGTGGATTCGCAGGCATAACAGCACCCCCGCCGCCAGACAATGCACCGGAAAGACGAGCTGCTTCCACATGGCTCAGATGTCAGGCGCGCTTGTTCGCCAGGTCCCTCCAGGTTCGCCTCCAGGGCCATGCGGAGAATGCAGCTCCAGACTCTGTTCCGGGAACGCATCTCATTCTTGTGGACGGATGCCAGTTCCACTGGCTCGTTGGCACAACTGGTCGGCCAGCTTCGCTCTTCTCTTCTGACAATCTTTGGTATCAGCACTAGTCGATGGTTCTGCAACTTGTCAAGAATGGTTCGACAACAGAAAACACACGACACAAGCAAGTGCCCTCGGTCACCCGACAGAACACCAGACAAAGTATATTACAACATATACCTAGCTACGTGTCTACCAGAATTTCGTTCCTTCTACATCAGAAGGCGCATGTGGGACACAAGACTCTTAAAATGAGAATTCAAATGTTTACACGTACAACAACGTAACTAAATAGAATACAACATAAACTTGGCCCCTTGAGCTCATTCTGGACGAGAGCGCTCAGCTAAGGCCGTGATGCGGACAAAAGTTTGCCCCAAATCGCCAGCGATAAACCAAAATGTGGAGAAAGTATACTAGTTAAAACGCGCGACTCAAATGCGTCATTAGCGTTTAGCTTTTCTTTTTTGTAGCGAACGTCAAAGTTGTGCTGTTGGAGTATCATGCCCCACCTCAGTAACCGGCCACGTTTAGGCGACGATACCTATGCGGTACCAACAGCTGCTCACACTTGCGACGTTGCACAGGGGAATAACGATACGGCTTGCTACGGAGTTAATTTCCTCCCCCTCGACTAGCTTCAACACTAGCTAAGGAGGGAGTATGTTTGAGGTTCGGAATGGGTCTCCTCGATGACTCGAGTGCACGGTGGCAGCGCGAAGGAAGAGCCGTAGTACTGTGAAGAGACGCTTTATTGCAGCCTCAGGCTACTGCCCAAGTTAAAGCCCGAACCTTCGCTCTCCTTTCAGATTCAAACATCCTCTTTTCAACCCTCGGTTGAACAAAGGGTCTTCCCACAAACCAATCACATGTTGGGACTCGCATCATGACAACCAATCACAGAAACACTTTCATAACACGTACTACATTGGTAAAAACCACGTTACCAAATAAAACACGCGAATGGATAGGTTCTCCGCGTTTGACACTTTCTCCCATGCCAGGCCGTGCTGCCTCCGTCGGCCGGGTTCTGTCGGCGCCCGTTCTCACGCTTCAGCCCCGTCAGCTCTCTCCTTAAATGATGCTTCGTAGAAGCGTTCTTAAGAGCGGTGAGTACACCGTTGGGCTCCGTGTGCTTACCAGGTGTGCATGCGACAGTGAGGCGCCCCAACATCCTAGCAGCACTCGGTAATGACGTACAGCGGGGGAGGTTATGCTCGTCTCGCTGCCGCCACCAAGTCATTATCAGCCAAGTGGTCGCGTCCCCGCGTCATTCTCAATCACACGCGTGCATGCCAACAATGGCTTAAACTCAGACGGTGGCGCCTGACCTGCCTCTTGCCAGACGCTTTTTCGTGTAAGCCTTCTCCTTGTAGTGTCGAACGGGGATCACTTTGAGGGCTCCGCTTGTGACCGGTGCGAACGAAGGAGGCTCCTTTCTTTCTCATGCTCGGGGTCTTCCGCGTTCGCCTTCGCGGAACAGATCGACTTCGCTAGTAGACGGGTTGGGAACTGACTACGCGCTCTACATTAGCCGCACTGATTGCGCTACAACCAACATGCTGGTAATTGGTGCCTCGTACTAACTCCTCTCCCCTCAAGAGTGTTACTGGATACTCAATGTGCAGTAACGAGATACAAGAACAAACAAAGAAAAATCGCTCAAAATAAACTCACTCCTTGAGAGCATTATGTATATGTGTTGCTGGTTCTGTTTCGCAGAATGACGTGAAAGCTCTCCTGTTGAGATGGAAGTGATAATCGGTTCACGTTTGTGCGTTCATCGATTATCACTTCCATGTCGACAGGAGAGCTTTCACGTCCTTCTGCGAAACAGAAACAGCAACACATATACATAATGCTCTCAAACGGTCTTCCGAAAGGAAACACTCTCGTAACACTGAATAACGCATTCAGAATTGTAAGTCTACAGGAACAGTCAGTTCGCATCAGCTTGTCACAGGGCACACGCACCCTGCATAGTCCGGTGACATATTGTCTTTGAAACTCACAACACCACACGGTCATTGTCCCAACACGGGAGACCCACTCCATGCACCCTCCAGGCCCCGCATGACACACTCAAAAAGAGCGACAGACCCAGCGGTATAGGTAATTTTAGTCTCAACGGATCGCACCAAGAAAAAAATTATAACAAACTCACTTCACAAACGCTACCTTATATGATCTACAAAATTATTCCTACACAACACATAAACTACACCTAAAAGCAGTTCTACCACTTAGAGGCAAGCTCGCATCTCAATAACAGCAACACGACAAAAAACTGCCTAGTAAAATAAACGAAATATTTTTACATCACGCCGGAACTATTGGTCTCTTCGACCCAAATAACATCACGCATAACACTTAAACGTGCAATGCAAACTACTGTACAGTCATTCACTTCACAGGAACTACTTCAGTAGCTACATAACAACAACAACCAAAAAAACTTAACCATATGAAACAGACAAAACGTCACATTGCCTTTAAAGAGTCAATATCACTGATTTCAATAATTATCCGATACTCTAAAGAGCAGCAGCAGCCTCGCTCAGAGTGCCCTAATTACGAACAATTTTTGTTCCACATTCACCTCTCATTCAACTGTGGACACCTCCCGTTGAGACTGGCACATTCTCTTATTGAATGATGTGACTGATCGTTCCCATTCCCCGATCATTTGGGAGAGGCAACCTGTCATTGCCCTTTCCGATGCGTTTGTAGCCAAACAAAAAGTTTCGCTGGGTTGGATGTCGTCAACTCAGAAATCAACGGGAAGGCATCTAACTCTGTCAAACGCTACCTGTGCCTCTACGTTTCATGGCCGCGTGTTCAAAACTCTCGAACTGCCGTTACCAATAAATAGCCGACTTTTCTCTAAAAGCCTTTCACTATGCCACCACTCTTCGTTAACACGCCATACCGAAACACTAAAGAAAAATCGCAATACCTGTTACTAAAATAACCTTTCGTTACTTAAGATAACTGTTTCAAACCTAAAAAAACAACGCAAACCAAACAAATCCGGTAGTTCTATTCTCCAAACTTACGGCTCCATTTTACGCTTCAGCCGGGCACGCGATGGTCCTAATCTGGGGAATTTTCCTTTTAAACTGGGAATACGCAAGACGTAGAACCCCCTCGCTGCACCGCCGAACCCCAATGCTAGCCGCTATTCAACGCGCTTTCTACTTTTCTTTTCTGAGAAGTTACCACTGGAAAGGCTGTCGTGTGCTAACGCTATAGCAGGTTCCACTGACTGGCATAACTGCTCCGGTCCAACGGCACCCTGTCAGTTATCCTGAAGCGTGACCCCTTTTTCAGCTGACGCCGCACATCGGCAAGTGGCTCATCACGTTCCTTCTCTTCATCGAGAGCATTTCCATCGAATGGACTAAGCTGCGTGCTGTCCACTTTATTACATTCACTGCAACATTTCAACTGCACCTGCTGTACAAGTGACACGAAATTTGTCGGTTGCGGCTCTCTTGCTCGGCTGTTCCGTTTCTCCACTGTGTACTGCACAGCGTTAGCGCTAAGGCTAGAACCTCGAGGCACATGCTCTGGCGCCCTCATCAGTGGATACTGCTCCGGTGTAATGCCCTGTCTTGAACAGCTGATCTTTCTATTATTACCCTCATTGAGATCGTGCGGCGGCTTTTGTCGGTGATGACGAAAACACTCATAATCAACAGGACTGAGCAATACTGACTCACTCGTATTTAACTGATCGGTCACTGCGCATCGCAATTTTACAGGCTGAGCAGCGCTTCCCGACGAGGTTGTAAGAGCTTGAGATACGTACGGCAGACGTGCAGTAACACCATGCCCAAAACCGTCAGTTAGCCTTACTGTGCCACTGCTCTCACGCAAAATCTCAGCGCATACCTCATTCACCCATATCACCGTTATATCCGCACCTGAATCAACTCGCGCGAAACAGGGTTTGTCCTCCACGAAAATGTCAAGATGTTGGTCTCTCATGAGTGAGTTTTTCATGACGGCAGGGTGTCGCGACGATGTAGCTTGGCTCTCAAATGATCGCTTATTCTAGGAAGCTGTTGAGACACGTTGCTCGGCAGAGCTGCGCAAGTGAACAACTCGCGTCCCAAACAACAACTGACTTTTAATATCATCCTTCCTCTCGAAGATAACTTTATCGTGCGGGCGCATGTGCTCTCTGCACCACACACAGAAGCACCGCTTTGCGTCGCCACAGTACTCCCCCCCCCTAGTGAGTGCGCGCACAACGGCCGCACTCGGACGACCCACTGCGGTTCATAAGTTCATGCGCACCGGGGGTCTCGTACACCGTCCACTCCGCGTAAACCGTTTGAGGACTTGTTGGGGCTGCGCTACGTGGTCTGCCGGGGGTGCCTGCGAAGATGGAGCTCGAAATGGTGCAGGTGCTTCGCTGTCGGAGTTCACGTGTGCTGATTTTACGCGGTCTAGAGAAACCACGTCATGACGACCACCTCTGTCGATTGTAATGTGCTTGTCTGCCCGTCGCAGCACCTTGAAAGGCCCGTCGTACGGGGGCCGGAGTGGAGGCTGTACGGCGTCGTGCCTCACAAACACGTGAGAGCAGGAGGAAAGTTCCCGGTCCACGTAGACTGGCCGGGCTGCGGCCGGACGCGGAGGAACAGCGCGTAGCTTGCTCATGATGTCTCGCAGTCGCACGGCGTAGTCCGCGTTCGCGTACACGTTTTCGTCCTTACTGGTAGTGAAAAACTCCCCTTGGAGGCGAAGCGTTGTTCTGTACACCAGTTCAGCGGAGCAGCATCCAATATCTGCTTTCAGAGCCGTCCTAACGCCCAACAGAACAAACGGCAGTGCCTCTACCCAACTGTGACTCGCAGTAGCCGTCAGGCTCGTCTTCAGTTGGCGATGGAACCTTTTCACTATACCGTTGCTTATCGGATGGTAGGCAGTTGTTCTGATGCGGTGAGTACCCAAGAGCTGGGTGACGCTTGCGAACAGGGCGGACTCAAACTGTGTTCCGCGATCCGTAGTCACGGTTACCGGCACTCCGAAGCGGGCCACCCAGTGGAAGATAAATGCGCGGGCGACGGTATCAGCAGTCATGTCTGGAATGGGCACGGCCTCCGGCCATCGCGTGGAGCGATTGATGCAGGTTAGCAAGTAGCTTTGCCCCTGGCACAACGGCAGTGGTCCCACAATGTCAACATGCACATGGGCAAATCGACAGTCCGGCAGAGGGAAGGATCCCAAGGGGGTCACAGTATGTCGCTGAACTTTGGAGCGCTGGCATGCGATGCACTCTTGTGTCCAGTATCAGACATCCCGGTTTATTCCTGGCCACACAATCCTCGCTGTGCATAGCCGTTGCGTGGCTTGAATCCCGGGGTGCGCCAGGCTGTGCAGCAAGTCAAAAATGCTGCGACGGAAGTTCGAGGGGACGAACGGTCGGGCCTTGCCTGTAGACATGTCGCAGCATACGGATCTTGTGGGTTCTGCCAACCATTGCAGCTTCAAGGCGCTGGTTGTAGACGTCAGTAGACGCTTCAATTCTCCATCACTGCGCTGAGCCGTCGTAAGTGTGGTGAAGTCCATGCCGCTCGCAGGCTGATGGCATTCACTCGACCGCGCGAAAGAGCGTCGGCAGCAGCATTATCCCTGCCACTAACATGGCGTATATCTGTCGTGAATTCTGCAATGTACGACATTCGGCGGAGCTCCCGTGCCACGTGCGCACCAGAATCGGAGTTCGCGCGCAATGAGTAGGTGAGTGGCTTGTGATCCGTGAGCACAAAAAGTTCTTGTCCTTCCACATAATGTTGGAAATGCCGGATAGCCGCGTATATCGCCAGGAGTTCCCTACCGAAGGTGCTGTACCTTCGTTCGGACGGGCTCAGTTTTCTGGAGAAGAAGGAAATTGGTCGCCACACTCCGCTCACCCTCTGCTGCAACACGGCTCCAATCGCTGCATCGGAGGCGTCCACCATGACGCACTGAGGAACACCCAGCTTCGGGCACGTGAGCATGGTAGCATTCGTGAGAGCTTCCTTTATCATCCGGAATGCTTCTGTGGATTGGTCGTTCCACTGAATGGCAGTTGCCTTAGATCCAGTTGCCGCAAGTAGGCTGTGGAGAGGGTGAAGGATGTTGGCGCA
The DNA here is from genome assembly GCF_043290135.1 of Rhipicephalus microplus. Classification (NCBI taxonomy): domain Eukaryota; kingdom Metazoa; phylum Arthropoda; class Arachnida; order Ixodida; family Ixodidae; genus Rhipicephalus; species Rhipicephalus microplus. The sequence continues at coordinate 86,076,297 of NC_134701.1, forward strand.
TTTCGGGATAAACGTACAGTAGAAATTCACGAGTCCCAGGAACTCTCGAAGCTGGCGGAGGTTTTTCGGTTGTGGAAATTGCCGTACTGCTTCCACCTTGTCTTTCTGGGGCTGTACTCCGGCACTTGAAATGCTGTGGCCCAAAAATGATAGTGTCAGTACCCCAAACACGCACTTTGCCGTATTGATAACGATGCCGTTCTCTGTCAGTCGCTGAAGTACGTAGCGCAGATGCCACTCGTGCTCTTCAGGAGTGCTGCTAGCAATCAGAAGATCATCGAGGTATACCTTGCAAAAGTCGAGGCCACGGACAACGCCATCCATAAACCGTTGAAAAGTTTGGCCGGCGTTGCGTAAGCCCAAAGGCATGCGTAGGAACTCGAACATTCTGAACGGCGTTGTTATTGGGGTCTTGGGGATATCCTCCGGTGCTACGGGTATCTGATGATATGCTCGCACTAGATCTATTTTAGAGAAAATGGTAGCACCATGCAGGAAGGAGGTCATGTCATGAATGTGCGGGACTGGGTAACGGTCCGGCATGGTTACCCGGTTCAGCGCTCGATAGTCCCTGCAAGGGCGCCAATCACCGTTTGTTGATTCTGGGACCATGTGGAGAGGTGAAGCATATGGGCTGGATGAAGGACGTACTATCCCGAGTTCCATCATGTGGGCAAACGCCTGTCGAGCCAACCGCAGCTTCTCGGGTGACAGGTGCCGTGGTCGCGCATAGACCGGTGGACCTGTGGTTTCGATGTGATGCAGGACGCCGTGCTTTACATCTGTAAATGCCTGTGGCTGTCGTGTCAGCTCTGGGAACTCTTGTAGTATTGCGGTGAAGTATGCTTCTCCAGCCGGACTAAGCAAGGCCGGGCTGATAGGGGGGTGCCAACACGGCGTGCCTTGTACCGCTCCCCGAGAAACGGGATCTTGAAGCCGTTTGTTGCGGACGTCGACCAACAGACCGAAGAACTGGAGAAAGTCTGCGCCTAGTATGGCGAATTCGACATCAGCAGCTATGAACACCCAGCTAAACGTTCTGCCGAAACCGAAGTTAAGCGACAGTGAACGATGGCCATATGTTGTTATCACCGTGTTATTGACAGCTTGCAAGGGCGATGTACTAGGTTTCTTTTTTTCAGCTTGTAACACCGGTATAACGCTCACCTCGGCACCTGTGTCCACTAAGAAACGTACTCCGTTGTTGCGGTCGGTAATAAAAATACTGAGGGACGACTTTGAGGCAACGTAGCAGCACTGGTCGCCCTCAATGCCGGCCGCGGCTGTTTCCCGAGTGCGCGCACGGTGGGACACATTTACGCGCACTACTTCCAAACCTCCGATGATACCAGCAGATATGCTCGTGCTGCTCTTGTGATAGCGGCGTGTTAGGCTCGGTTATCGTTTGCGCCCTCCTGCTAGCGTGCAAAGCTGATACTGTTTCGGTAGGTAGAGCAATCTCCTCACACATCTCTTGAAGTTCGTTTAGAGGCTGTTGCGCTTGCACGACAGCCATGGGTGTGGGCGGTGTCATTGCTACCAGTTTGTCAGCAAGTTTGGCGGCTGCGGTTAAATCCTTGTGGTCTGAGGCCGCGGTGACCATGCGGACGCCTGAAGGCAACTTTTGCAAAAAAAGTTCTTGGAGCAATACTCCATCTATCGTGTTTGATGTTCCGCCAAGCAACTGTTGCAAGTGCCGCAAAAGCTGACTAGGAGTATGGTCGCCGAGTTCCGTGCCGCGAAGCAATTGCTGCAGTCGTTGTGGTTCGGAGGGCGTAACTCGGCGAATAAGGGTTTCTTTTAGCGTTGCATATGCGTTTTCGACAGGTGGCGCGAGCAACAGATCCCTGATTTCACTGGCTATGGCGGGCGGCAGACTTCTGACTACGTAGTGGTATTTCGTAAGGTCTGCGGTGATTCGTCTGAGTGCGAACTGAGATTCCACTTGTATGAACCAAAGTGCGGGGTCCGCAGTCCAAAAAGGGGGCAGCTTACCGTCGACTGAGGAGACTGTCGGAGGGGCGTCGGTCGTGGACGTTAAATCCATATTGCGGCTGGTTCAACACTCCGGTCCCTGTGTCTGTATTCTGAGTCCGGGTCACCAATGTTGAGACGCGTCGCTCGGCAGAGCTGCGCAAGTGAACAACTCGCGTCCCAAACAACTGACTTTTATTATCACCCTTCCTCTCGAAGATAACTTTCTCGTGCGGGCGCATGCGCTCTCTGCACCACACACACAAGCACCGCTTTGCGTCGCCACAAAGCCACGCACAAAACTTCGGCTTTATTAGTGGCAGTTTCACATGACAGCTTGCAATCTTTTTGAAAGTGGCGTAGTTTTCCGCAGCGAAAACACGCTCCTGAGTTAGGGCGGAAATTAGCACTAGCAAAGTGCTTGTCTTGCGGCCCATTATTCAAATAACCGAGCTCTGCATTGCAATAGGTGCCCTGCCTGCCACTGCCGAGGCTTTCTTTGAAATTGGCGGCTAATTCCGGAATATCCCTGTGCCTCAACCAGCCCTTCACTTCCCGCTGAAGCACGAGTGTGCGGAGCTCACTTGGCATTAACTGCTTGAGTCTATCAGCAATAAGTAACTCCCTAACATATTCAAACGACTCCACCTCTCAGCTTTTTAAGTAGTACGTGAACATAGTCTGCAAGCGCACCGTCACTTGGCTCCAAGACTTACCTGCTTCTCTTTTGATTTCCACAACCATGCGACGGTACTCGCTCGGGCTCATACGCAGCTCCTTTAACACTCTAAATTTTAAATCCGAGTACGGCATAACCTCAGCTTCTTCCTGATTGGCAACGAACGTTCGCATCTTATCGGTTAAGAATGACAAGAGAATCGTGCCCTGAATTTCCTCAGGAATGCTCATTGCCGCAAAAAGAGCGTCCACGTTCTTGAACCAAGCCGGAATCATCGGCTCACAACTGGGCATGGGCGCTAGGAGTTCTTTCAGCTCTTTCGCGTACCGTGCGATACTAGCATGCCGGTTCCGTTTTTCCGACTCCTCTGACAAGGCACGCGATGGCTTCACTTTCTCCAGCTCAAGCTTCAGCTTTAACACTTCAATCTCAAGCAGCAACTCACAGGTGCGATCCGATTAATTCACACTGTCACCTTCCATGACACCTCGCTCTAAATCCGCCATCTCCCAGAGTGTGCCTGAACGCAAGTGTATTCAGTTAAAAAAATGGGGGCCCCGAGAGAGCACAAAGCAGGCCTCACCTTCCAGTGATGCGTCGCCCGATGCACTTGACAGTTGTAACTGCGTTCGTCTCGTCACCAACGCTATGTGCGATGACTACTTCCAATGCAGCAGGTCTTCGCCCGATTACCCTTGTCGCTGACTCAGTCTGTCACATCGACTGCCCTGCTGCTCTGCTCCTGAAGCAGCACCTTGGAGCGCCTCTCCGGTAAGTCCATCGCTCAACGAAGACTTTTGGCTCTGCTCTCGTTCAGTGATGCGCAGTGCTCTTGCGCTGCCAAACTCCAGGCTCCAATGTTTTCCGGCAGGATCTTACCGAATGGCAATGCTGCTTCTCGCAGCGCAACAGCAGGTCCCGAACCAGCATGCGTCTTGGCAGCTTCCCGGACTTTAGCACCTTCCTCGCTGCGGGCTCTCCACTCCTGTCGACTGCTCCAGTTAATTTCCTCCCCCTCGACTAGCCTCAACTTTAGCTAAAGAGGGAAGATGTTTGAGGTTCGGAATGGGTCCCCTTGATGACTTGAGTGCACGGTGACAGCGCGAAGGAGAAGCCGTAGTACGGTGAAGAGACGCTTTATCGCAGTCTCAGGCTACTGCCCGAGTCCAAGCCTGAACCTCCGCTCTCCTTTCTGATTCAAACATCCTCTTTTCAACCCTCGGTTGAACAAAGGGTCTTCCCACAAACCAATAACATGTTGAGTCTCGCATCCTGACAACCAATCACAGAAACACTTTCATAACAGGTACTACATAGGTAAAAACAACGTTACCAAAAAAAACACGCGAAGGGATAGGTTCTCCACGTGTGACACTCTCTTCCATGCTAAGCCGTGCTGCCTCCGTCAGCCGGCTTCCGTCGGCGCCCGTTCTCACGCTCCCGCCCCGTCAGCTCTCTCATTAAATGATGCTTCGTACAAGCGTTCTTAAGAGCGGTGAGTACACCGTTGGGCTCTGTGTGCTTACCAGGTGTGCATGCGACAGCGAGACGCCCCGATATCCTAGCAGCACTCGGTAATGACGTAAAGCGGGGGAGGTTATGCTCGTCTCCCTGCCGCCACTAAGTCTCGGTCAGCAAAGTGGTCACGTCCCCGCGTCATTCTCAATGACACGCGTGCATGCCAACAATGGCTTAAACTCAGACGGTGGCGCCTGACCTGCCTCTTGTCAGACGCTTATCCGAGTAAGCCTTCTGCTTCCAGTCCCGAACGGGGATTACTTTGAGGGCTCCGCTTGTGACCCGTGCGAACGAAGGAGGCTCCTTTCTTTCCCCTGTTCGGGGTCTTCCACGTTCGCCTTCGCGGAACAGATCGGCTTCGCTAGTTCACGGGTTGGGAACTGGCTACGCGCTCTACGTCAGCCGCATTGATTGCGCTACACCAAACATGCTGGTAATTGGTGCCTCATACTAACTTACGGATTGGCTCCTCACAAATTAGCTCGATATCGTGTTCGATCACCGTCGTGTTTCCGGGACGGTCCGAAAACACGTCTTCAAACTCGGAAACAATCCTTCCACGGTTTTTCCTCTGGACTTTACTTAACCTAGGCTCTAGGTTCAACTGCTCCAAGATTTCCTCCGATCCCCTTTCGCATACATCACTAGAAGTCAAAATTTCTGCTCCCTCTTCCTCTGAAGCATTCAACAGCCGATTTACGACGGCTTGACGTTGAATGTATGGTTCCATCAAATAACTGTGGAAAATTTTTTTCGGCCGCCTTCCTAATTTTGCTTCATAATTGGTTTCCGAAAGCTTCGATATTGCTTTGGCGGGCCCTCCCCAATGAACCTGAAGCTTGTTCTTATTGGACGGGCGCAGCAGCATTACCTGTCTTCCTACTACAAAAGCGCGCTTCTTTGCCGATTTGTCGTTGTACTCCTTCGAAAACACTTGCGCAGCCTTCATGTGGCTTTCTTCGTTTTCAAGAGCCTCTGAAGGAGGTCTTGAACATACACAACTACATTAGGGTCCTCATCGAATCCCTTCCAGGACTCGCGTAGCATTCGCAACGGTGTTCTCAAACTCCTGCCATACACAAGCTCTGCAGGGCTAAAACCAGTGCTCTCATGAGGAGCTGATCTCAAAGCGAACATATCGGGAGGAATACACGCTTCCCAGTCGCATTTGTGCTCGAGCCAAAGAGCTTTCAGTATCCGTTTCAGAACGGAATACGTACGCTCTACTGAATTAGATTGCGGGTGATGGATCTAGCTGTGCACTACTTTTATTCCACATTTATCCCTAAACGTTGAGGTAAGGCATCTGTTGAAGACACTACCATTGTCGCATTGGATTTCAGAAGTAAATTCGAAGCTTGCAATTATGGATAGCATTTTATCCACTACATGAGGGGAGTTGAGCTCCTTAAGTGTCATCGTTTACGGAAATTTTGTGGCTACACAGGGAGCCGTCCGGATGTACCGACAACCTTGCCTTGACTCTGGCAATAGCCCGACGATCTCAATTACTAGGCGCCGAAAGGTTCTGTGATAATTGGCACAAGCTTCATGGGTGCCTTCCACTTGTCCGTGGATTTCCCCGCTCTCTGACAAGTGTCGCATGAGCGTACAAAGTCATCGATATTCTCCCATCATTTCGGCCATTAAAACTGAGGGGAAAACTAGCCTTGGTATTTTTTATGCCGAGATGCCCTACCGATGCGTTTTCATGCGCCAGTTCCAATAGTTGGCGATGATACATTTGTGGTACCAAGAGCTTCTCATACTTGCGACCTTGCGCATTTGTGTAGCTCCGATACAGAAACCCTGCTTTCTCAAGAAAAAAAAACATTCTTTTTTTTCCCAAGTTTACGCTTTACATTAGCGAAATAATCGAGAGGTCTTCACGCTGCTCTCGAATGAGCGTTTCTCGATCAACCCTGGACAGTTCATTCCAACTTTCCGCTACAGGCGAGAGCGTTGCACTCCTATCGCTCTGACTCAATGGCGCCATGTCATCTCCCCTGCTACGGAAACTGCGCCAGTCGCATCGGCGACGGGCCACTCGAGTGACTGCTCACATGACTCACACGGAGAAATTCCTTTCTGAGGTTCGCTCGACTCGCCGCCAAGATCACTTGATGCTTCACCACATTGAACAAGATCAAGCTCCCGCGAAAGCTTCCACGCTTGCGATCGCGTGAGGGCCTTGTACGCTAAGTTGGGGAAGAAAGATTTAACCTGCTCTTTGCGAGCTGCTCTGAATTTTAGAGAAAAGATAAGGAAAACGATCGGGAAACGCGGCAGACACTACCACTTCGATGCGAAGCTTACCGAACGGGCCTTCAATGACAACCGCAGCGATTGGTAAGCAAGCACTCTGCTCCACGGGGACTTGCCTGATCCACGCGCATTCTCCTGTAAAGTCATCCGAAGACACCAATAGAGGATCAACAACGTCCAAGGTTGCGGCTGAGTCTCGAAGTGCTCGACACGTTTTCCTATTCACACTAATTTCTTGGAGATACGGCTCGAACAACCGCATGTTCTTTTCCGATTCTCGAATTGTTGCAAAAGCAAACTTTTGCTTACAGTTTATCGCGATGTGCCCTTCCTTTTTGCAGTTGTATTGGATTAGCGGCTTCTGTGATTCAAATGCCCATGTGGTATCAGTGCGTTGTTTAGGAACCTCACTCGTTTTCTCCACTTCCGTTTTCCCTTCCCCTACAGTGTCCTTCGTAAGAGACGGGTCATTCTTGAAATGACGGTGCGCAGCTGGTTTTCATTGATCAGGTTTCTTTGAGAAGCCCTCTTTCCTTACATCCTTTTCAACGCGCACTGCCCTGCTATGCAACTTTCGACAAGTATAATACTCCTCAGCTAACTCTGCTGCCTTGTTTAGCTGTACTTCGCCAAGTTTGTCCTGCAGCCAAAGCTTGACATCCTTCTCGATGCAGTGGTAGAATAGCTCTAATGAAATGCATTCTACCACTTTATCGCGATCGTCATAAACACCTCCGCCTTGGAGCCATTAAATTAAATCGTCTTTAAGGTGAAACGCGAAGTCAACGTGTAACTCATTCTCCTTTTTAGCATACCGGAATCTTTGCCTGAAAGCCCCGGGTGACAATTTATAACGTCTAAAGAACACTTCCTTAACCTTGTCATAGCTCTCAAACGCTTCCCTCTACAAGCAAGGTATCATGTCGGACACTTGGCTGGGAAGAAGAGCTAACAGGTTCTGCTCCCAAAGAGACCGCTATAAAGCATTTCGCTCACAGACGTGTTCAAACTTGACGAGATACTTCGCCATGTCCTCGCCTACTATGAACTGTGGCAGTTGGTCGCGAATTCTATAACCGCTGACCTGAACTGTCGGAAAAGCTACGCTAGGCGCCTGTGAACACTGTAAAATTACCAATTCTATTCGTTTCAACTCGAGGTGCTCCTGTCTCTCGGCCTCTTCACGCTCGCGACATTCGCCCCTTCCAGCTTCCTAACGTTCGCGAACTTCTCGCCTTTCAGCTTCTTCACGTTCGCGAGTTTCTACTTCTCGCCTTTCAGCCTCATCGCGGCGTGCTTTGATATCCACCCAAGCCTCATCGACTTTCTCAGCAGGCACTCTTTCATCCTTCTTGATCTCAAGGATCGCTTGCTTTCGTTTTGCACGGCTCAAAGTAATGCTGAAATCCTCACAAATTTTGATGAGTTCCTTCACTTTGAGGTTCTCCATTATTCACACTAGCCTCTTGCTGTTTGCCCCTGTTAAGAATCGACTTGCCGTACCCACTATAAGTCTACTAGCAAGACGCACAAGCAATTTTAAGACTGCCGTGTTTACACTCTCCGCATTTACTTTGGATTGAGGGGAAAACTGAGGGGAAAGCATCAGGCACTTACCGCATCGATGTCGCTGATGCCGGCCGATCCCGCAGCTGCCAACCACTGTTACGAAGCGCACCTCCAACGACGTTACGAAGGGCGCCACGAATCTCGCCGCTGCCACCACTGTTACAAAGGAAGGCGACGCCAACACGGTCCCGAAGGCGCGGCTGCTTCCAACTCCACCGGGAAGGTGACCAGCCGTTTGATAGCGTAGGTTTCTCAGCTCGCGATTGCTTCTGCACAGAGCTGATAGACGAGCGGACGAGACGACGCTGAGTTAAACAAGGTTTATGTACAGCAAAGAAATAGAGGCGTTACGAATTCGGCACTGGGGCCGAAAGCTTAGAGACTCGAAGAGCCGAGCTCTCTTCTCTGACACACAGGTCTACTGCTCGCGACGCGCCGCAGGGCTTTTTTTATTTGCACCGGGAGGATTTTTTGAGTAACCAAATATTCAACCAGAAGTGCCGCTAGACGTGAGGTCAGAATCCTCCGATGGGGTGGCCACTGGGCCGCATCATTCTCATCAAATCTGGAGCCGCTGTGCGTGGTTGCAGCCAAGGATGAGTGACGTCGCTACGCATTGCGTAAGACGCGCCAGACAGGAAGGCGCCTATTGCTGCAACGGGCTCGCTGTGCGTGCGCGACAAAAAGGCACCGCCGCGTGATGACGCAATTGAGTTGTTCGCGTCAAGCGGGCTCGCGTGCTGGCCTTGACATAGATTGCTTTTTTCAGAGGCATGGACGATCGGTGTGGACTCGCAGGCATAACAGTGGACACCTATTTGTGCGCCTGGTTTCTGCGAAAAATTTCTTAACCGATATCTCGGTCCATACACCTTCTTGGAACGAACATTCGAAGTCAACTATCGCGTTGCTCTTGTCAACGCGGCTCGTAATTGTCGTCGTCGCCACACCGAGATCGCCCACGTCTCTCGACTGAAACCATATATTCAGCGTTCCAACCCTTTCTAACTTGCTGCCCTCTTTCGTGAAGGAGGAAAATAGTGTGAGCGCTGACTATGTACTTCATCTTCATCTGTATGACAAAACCATTGTAGTTATCATCATCGTATGTCACGTGGACTCGGCTTCTTTGGCTCGTTCAGCTGTATTATAAATATAACCTGATTACTGCTGTACCGAACTTGGTCCCATAATATATATATATATATATATATATATATACATTGTTACGGAAAGGAAGAGACGCTGTTTTGACGAGGCTGTGGAATAGATGTATTTTAAACCAGCGGTAATGGCGTGACTAGTTCACCAGCGAGCGAACGGAGACCACCCTTCGTCTTCGTCGTCAGGCACACGCGCGTCGTACCCTAGAATCTCAGTATGCATGCATGTAGTGTAATCCCCGGTGGCAGAAGCGCCGTCTCGGCGCATCGAAATGTCAACGTCACTAGGAGAGTGGGAGGGCTTCAAGCGCGCAACACGTACAATATCGGTAGCCTGTTGGGCACATGAAGGCGACGGGGTTACAGGACCTATTTAATATGTCACAGGATTAACGATACGAAGGACACGGTATGGACCTGTGTAGGGAGTAGGCAGTTTTTCTGACAAGCTAACTGGACGGGTCGGAGACCAGAGCAGGACCAAAGAACCGGGTGGAAAGTGTACGTCGCGGTGTCGTTGGTCATAAAAACGCCATTGCTTCTCTTGAGAGGTCACAAGGCGATTACGGGTGATTTCACGTGCATGAGCGGCCCGAGTGATAGCGTCCATGGCATATTCACTGGTCGGTATTGCAAGGGACGGTATGACGGTGTCCAGAGGCAATGTTGGTTCTCAGTAAGACAGCACAAAAAATAGAGAATAACCGGCAGTGTCATGGCGCGAAGAATTATAGGCAAATGAGACGTACGGCATCGCAAGATCCCAGTCGGTGTGGTTGGTAGAAACATACTTAGCGAGCATGTCTGTAAGAGTTCGATTTAGACGCTTCATGAGTTCATTGGTTTGTGGATGGTATGACTTAGTCAGCTTGTGTCTCGTTTGACAGGACTGCAAGAAGTCGGCTATCGCCTTCGACAAAAATTGCGGCCACGGTCTGGCTGCCGTGGGGCTCCATGTTGCAATATCACGTCCTTGAGGAGGATGTCGGCGAAGTGTCTGGCGCAGCTTGTTGGAAGAGCTCATGTGACGGCATAACGCATGGCGTAATCGGTGGCCACAGCTATCCATTTGTTACTCGAGGAAGACAAGGGGAAAGGGCCAAGTAGGTGCAAGCCAACGCGGGCGAACGATTCTGAGTGAATGTCAAGTGAACGAAGGCGTCCTTCGGGAAGTGTCGATGGCGTTTTGCGGCGCTGACATTTCTCACAAGCCGCAACGTATCTTTTGACTTAGCTTGCAAGCCCTGGCCAGAAGAAGCGTCGGTGTATTCGGTCGTATGTGCGTGACACACCAAGCTGACCGGCAGTAGGAAGGTCATGAAGTTCACTTAGAACTTCCGAGCGAAGATGTTTCGGAAGGACAAACAGCAGGGTCGGTCCATCCGGCTCAAAACTTTGGCGGTGTAATACACAATTTTGAAGCACGAAAGAGCGATGGGACTGACTGGAAGATGGGGATTCGAGGCGCTCGATGATAGCACGCAAGGACGCATAATGGCGCTGCTCGTCACCGTCTTTTCCATTTCATTTGCGAAAGGAAAAAGACGCTAGCTAGGCTCGGTGTCAGTGTCAGGCATGGTGCTTGACTCAGCAATCGGGTAGCGGGACAGGCAGTCTGCGTCCTGTTGTAGGTGTCCGGACTTGTACGTCACCATGTAGGTATACTCTTGCAGTCGCAGAGCCCAGCGCCCGAGCCAGCCAGTAGGATCTTTCAGTGACGTAAGCCAACATAGCTCATGGTGGTCCGTTATTACAGAGAAATTTGTGCCATATAAATACGGGCGGAACATTGAGACTGCCCAAAAAAGAGCAAGACTTTCACACTCTGTAATGGAATAGTTGCGCTGAGCAGCTGTGAGGAGGCGGCTAGCGTAGCCGACCACTCTGTCCTGTCCCCGTTGGCGTTGGGCAAGGACGGCTCCGATCCCGTGACCACTAGCATCGGTTCGGACTTCTGGTGGAGCGGATGGGTCAAAGTGAGGCAATATAGGTGGGGTCATCAAAAGCGTGATTAGATGAGAAAAAGCAGCAGCTTGGTTGGTGCCCCACGTAAACGTGGCGGCTTTCTTCATGAGCGGAGTGAGGGGCCGAGCGATCACAAACCTTTAAAGTAGGAACGAAGCTCTACAAAGCTCCAGACGTCTTTGACTGTCCGGGTAGAGGAAAACTGGTGACTGCACGAATTTTTTTCAGGTCCGGCTGCACACCCGATGCGTCGACAAGGTGGCCCAACTCCGTAATTTGCCGTCGTCCGAAGTGGCACTTCGACGAGTTTAATTGAAGGCCTGCAGTGCGGAATATGTCGAGGATAGCTGACAAATGCTGAAGGTGGGTCTCGAATGTAGGGGAATATACAACGAAATCGTCAAGATAACAAAGACATGTTGACCATTTGAACCCTTGTAGCAGAGAGTTCATCATGCGCTCGAACGTGGCTGGGGTGTTGCATAGCCCAAACGGCATAACCTTGAACTGATGTAGACCGTCTGGACTTACAAACGCATTCTCTTGGTCTTTTTTGTCGACAGCAATCTGCCAGTAGCCGGAACGTAGTTCTATTGAAGAAAAGTATCAGGCGCCGTGGAGACAATCGAGAGCGTCATCGATGCGGGGTAAAGAGTAAACGTCCTTTTCCGTGATTCTATTCAGATGCTGGTAATCCACGCAGATGCGCCACGTGTCATCTTTCTTTTTAACGAGAACAACGGGGGACGCCCAAGAGCTCGAAGAGGCTTCAATAATTCCTTTGTCTAGCATCTTGTTGACTTCTTGATGAATTACTTTACGCTCGGTCGCAGACACCCGGTATGGTTGCCGTTGAATGGGATGAGAATCACACGTGTTAATGCGGTGCTTGACGAGTGAAGTCTGGCTGAGTAGATGGCTGTCTATGTCAAATATGTCGCGCTATCAAGCCAGAAGGAGGCAGAGAGCGGCTGACGTCTCAGGTACGAGGTCCGGGGCGATCATGGAGCGTAAGTTTGCGTCGAGGCACATGGTATCCTGCGAGTGACGTGGGTTATCGGGACATACGTCTGCCGCAAAACAGGTGACGTGGCCTTCAATTAAGGGTCTTAGCGTGGCGACCGATATTCCTTGAGGCAGCACTTCTTTCATGAAACCAATATTGATGACAGGTAAATATGTTCGGTTAGAGGTCATGGTTACAACGGAGTGCGGGACAGTAATGTCACGCGCCTAGAGAACATCAGGAACCGGCGTCACGACATAATCACCGCCCAGAACGGGAGAAGGTTCTGCCAATTCAACGAATGTGAGAGCTTTACGTGGTATACGGAAGAAGTCAGTGGTGCACAAGCTGTTCGGGAGTTCACGGTGAGAATCCGGCAGAAGAGGAAGTTCTAGGCAAAGAGTACCGGCGGCACAATCGATGAGGGCAGAACGCCTCGATAGGAAGTCCATGCCAAATATTAGATTACGAGGGCAATTTTCAAGCACCGTAAATAAAACGGGGGCATGACGGCCGGCACTAATAACGTGACCGGTACACATTTCAGTGATGGCTGCAATTCCACCATCAGCGACACGGAGGGTTTTAGTTGCTGCAAGCGTGAGGACTTTTTTGAGCAGGCGACAGAGATCAGCACTCATTATAGACACTTGAGCTCCGGTATCGACCAACACCGTCAAAAAATACCGTCCACATGCACCTCAATCGAGTTCGTATCAGTGGGAAGCGTAAACGGAGGATTTGGATCACTCGCAATTGATGCAGCACTACCTCCCGGAGCTGCATGATCTAGTTTTCCGTCCGAGAGTATTCATAGTTGACCGGCGACGGACTTCGGCGTGGTTGGGGCGATGAAGAACGGCGGCGTTGAGGTAACGGCGAATGAGCGGTGGAGCGGCTGTTAGGGACGTCGGAAGAAGGGTACACATGACTGGGCGAATACCGACGGGAGTCCTCGTATGGTCGAGTAGAGTGAAATGGGCACCAGTTTGAGGGCGTCCAAGTGCTGCGGCAGTTGCGGGAGATATGACCAACTTGGTGGGAGCGGAAGCAGATCGGTCTGTCGTCTGCAGTTTTCCATTCCATCGGATCGCAGGATCGTGGAATAGTATGTAAATCATGACGTGGTGCATTTGATGTCATTGGTCTGGAGGTGGGTCGGGAGGCAGAGCAGGCCACAGGAATACCGAGCTTTGCGATTTCTTGCCTCACGGCGGCTTGGATAACGGAGACCTCTGGAGGTGTTTGTGTGGCGCCATGGTCGAGCGAATGCGGAGGAAATGGTGCCGGACTTTGCGCCTCAAGCTCCCGTCGAAGAATACGTGTCGCACTGTCCTGCATGGGTGGTGCGGAACCGACATCGGTGCAGGTTGACGTAAGCGCCCTGCTTGGTAGCCGCGTAAACTGAGGCAGAACACAGCGGCTTTTGGACATTTCGAAGCGGCGGCATTCCTTAGTAATCATATCTACTGTTGTGACGTTGGTATACACGAGCAAGTTGAAGGCGTCGTCCGCGATGCCCTTGAGAATGTGGCCTACCTTGTCACTCTATGTCATTTGCTCGTCCACTTTCCGGCACAGCGTGAGCACGTCCTGTATGAACGAGACATACGACTCAGTTGAGGACTGCGCACGAGTGACAAGTTCTTTTTGCGCTTCCATTTGGCGACCGGGCGGGTCCCTAAAGAGGTCGCGTAGTCGCTCCTTGAAGATACCCCAGCTGGTAAGCTCGGTCTCATGGGTGTCGAACCAAACACGTGGGGTGCCCTCCAAGTAAAATATTACGTTGGCGAGCATCATTGTAGGGTCCCATCGGTGTGTCTGGCTAACACGCTCGTACTTATGAAGCCAGTAGTCAACGTCAAGCCCTGGTTGTACGGAGAATGTACCGGGATCACGGGGGGGGGGGAGGAATCGTCAGATATGTGGTGGCTGGAGCTACAGATGGTGACGCTGATGGGTTGTTGTTATTGGTAGCCATGGCCGGAGAGAGAACGGTGAAGCCACTGCGAAGCTTCGTGGTGAGGACGGGGAACGTTCCACCTCCACCAAATATGTTACAGAAAAGAAGAGACGCCGTATTGACGAGGCTGTGAACTAGATGTATTTTAAACCAGCGGTAATGCCGTGACTAGTTGACCAGTGAGCGAGTGGAGACCAGCCTTCGTCTTACGCGCATCGCCCCCTAGATTCTCAGTATGAATGCATGTAGCAATCTATATATATATATATATATATATATATATATATATATATATAACCGTATATTATTTTTCTCTTTTTTCTTTTTTTTCTTTCCTTTTCTTTTCTTTTTTTCTTTCCTTTTTTTTCCTCTTTCCTTGCCCTCTGATTTGAGATTGTATAAAGCTGAGCACCGACATACTGTATCTTTATTCCTGATGAAGGCCAGACTCTAGGCCGAAACGTCGAAATAAACCACGTTGTGACCGCTCACGGAGGATCTACTAGACTATATATATATATATATATATATATATATATATATATATATATATATATAGTCCAGTACATCCTCCGTGAGCGGTAGCGGTCACAACGTGCTTTATTTCGACGTTTCGGCCTAGAGTCTGGCCTTCATCAAGATTAAAGATACAGTTTGTTCGTGCTCAGCTTTATACAATCTGAAATCAGAGGGCAAGGAAAGAGGAAAAAAAGACAGAAAAGAAAAAAAGGAAAAAAGAAATAAAGAAAAAGGAAGAAGAAGAAGAAAAAAGAGAAGAAGAAGAGAAAATAATATACGGTGGACGCCCCTCGGGTGCCCCCCTTCCACTCTTCCCTCCACTCCTCCCCTCCACTCTTCCCTCCACTTCCCCTTTCATCTCTCTCCGCCTTCTCCCCTTCACCTTTCTGATGTTAGCGGTCTGTGTATGTTTCCGTTCACTAACGCATTCCTCCCGATCAGACGGCCCCTCCTGGCACTGGCGGATCAGTTTGGGGCAAAAAAAAGCTTTTCAGAAAGTCCTAAGCCTTTAACTACTCGGGGTCCCGTAAACAATTCGTCATAGAAAGAGGGGTGCCACGTATTGTGGCAGAGGCTGGTAAGCGGGTATTTTAGGAAGTTCTAAGCCTTTAACTACTCCGCGCCCTGTCAACATTTCGTCGTCAAAAGAGGGGTGCCCCGTATTGCGGTAGGCTGTGCAAGCGGGTGCAATGCGAATTCCTTGCCCTCTTCTGGATTACGCATGTAGTGGGGGCCTCCCGGCTGTGCACAGGGTTGCTGTTGGGCATGTCATGCATGGCACAATTGATTGGGTAGTAAAATAAAACAGAAAACAGACGACAGCTGCACTTAGGAAGAGTAGTTACACTTGGAATTGTTTTGGGTTGTCCAGTGCCCTTCGCAGCTGCAGTGCCGTGAACTTAGTTACTATTTTCATTGTTGCCGTTATTGTTTTCTAATGCTTTAATTGCTGCAAGTGTACCAGGATTCTCATTTATTCCTCTATCGACGGTGTTAAGTCGGTGGATAAGGTATGACTCTCGTTGTTCACGTTCTTGATTTGATTTAAATCCCGTCTCTAAGAGCGTTACTGATAGTTTGTCGAATGCATGGTCGGGAAGTTGAGATGTTTTGATAGAGGTAGACTTGGGGCTGATTTCGCATGGGCTCTGTGATTATTGAAGCGAATCCTAAATGGTGTTTCTGTTTGTCCGATGGACTGCATACCACACACGTTGCATTCGAATAGGTATACCACATTAGTTGAATCGCATGTTAGGTTTCCTCGAATGTTCATCGAAAACTTGGATTGCGTGCTGGTTGCTTTGTCTGTTTCTCGCATCGCCTTACATACAAGTCATTGTGGCTTTAAACAAGGGCAGCATGAATTATTGGGGGGTGATGTGTTAATTTGGGAGTGGACAAGGGTGTCTTTGAGGTTACGTGATCGTCATATATATATATATATATATATATATATATATATATATATATATATATATATATATATATATATATATATATATATTGACACGTTCCATTTCCCAAGTTTTTGTTATCGTCCCAAAACACCACACGACTCTCAGCGCAAACCGCGCCTGCAGTTTTCGAGAAGGTTCCGGACTGTAGTAGATCATTTCGATGAGATCACGCCCACTGTGCGAACGGTACAGATTGTCCTGGAACCTACGCCACCGCCAGCGATAACGCTAGAACTTTCGACGGCAAGAGTATAAATGCCGACGCGCTTCGCCGCTTGTCAGTTGTTGATCGAAGGCCGACGCTCCGTTCGCCGCTATCAGTCCGAGACTGCTACCTGTGCGAGACTGCTGCTGTAATTGGACTTTCCGTTTACCGGACACAGGTTCGCCCAAATAAACAGTTAAATCCCAACACGAAGTCTCCTGTCTTCGGCCACGTCACGACCCCGTGATATCTGGTGGAGATGCTGTTTCGTTCATGTACCGGACGCCCCCTTCAAGCCGTGAACCCAGCCCACGTCGCGGAGAAGACACCGACGCCAACCAGGAGCAGCGAACAAGCCGCCGACAGCAAGGGCTACCACCGGAGTACGGGCTTCTAGAAGACAAGGTGCGGAAGACCAAGGCCATGACCGCGACTGCAGCGACAATGACAACCGCAGCGTCCCAGCCCACGATGGTCATGCATCAACCCAGGGAACCACCAATTTTCCATGGGTCATCGTTCGAAGACCCGGAGTCCTGGCTAGAAACATACGACCGTGTGGCCGCCCTGAACCACTGGGACCATGACGAAAAGCTGCGTCGTGTGTTCTTCTATTTGGAAGACACCGCAAGGACCTGGCTTGAAAATCGGGAGTCCACGCTCCGAACGCGGGATGTTTTCTGCGGCGCATTCCTGCAAACGTTCGCGAGCGTTGCTCGCAAAGAGAGGGCCGCTGCTTTATTAGAGACCCGGGTTCAGCTACCAAATGAAAATGTCGCCATTGCCACAGAAGAAATGACCCGACTATTCCGTCACGCTGACCCAGACGTGCCTGAGGAGAAAAAAGTTTGTTTCCTCATGCGAGGGGTCAAACAGGAGCTCTTCGTGGGACTGATGAGAAACCCACCAAAAACCGTCCAAGAATTTGTAGCCGAAGCGACCACTATCGAAAAGACCCTGGACATGCGCACCAGACAGTATAATCGTCGCCTGACTGCAGACTGTGCTGCTGCTGAAGCCAGTAACTCCGGAGACCTGCGTGAAACGATCCGAGCGATCGTGCGGGCAGAGCTGCGCAAGCTGTTGCCGTCGGCGCAGCCTCAAGTGGATTCAATCGCCGAAATTGTGCGAGAAGAAGTTCGGCAATCGCTTCAAATTCCCCACGCACCGCTGCCCGAGCCGGAAGCTATCAGCTACGCCGCTGCACTGCACCACAACGCTCCTCCCCGTCCACGCCAAAACGCCGCCCCATCACACTTCCGTCGACAGACGCCACCGCCGCCACCACCCTCACCGACGTCATACCGTTCGCCAGCGGCCCAGCGCAGTGCACCGAGAAAGACTGACGTCTGGCGCACCCCTGACCATCGCCCGCTCTGCTACCACTGCGGCGAGGCCGGACACACCACGCGACCACCACGCCTTGTGAGCGACCACCACGCCTTGTGTTGGCTAGCCACCTTGAAGGACCCTTCAGGTCGCCTCGCACAATGAAGCCTGAGACTTCAAGAATATGACATTACTGTCATTTACAAGTCCGGCAAAAAACACTTCGACCCCGACTGTCTCTCTCGTGCACCTGTCGATCAACCGCTACCCGACGACCCGGATGACGACTACTTCTTGGGAACGCTAACTACCGACGACTTCGCTGAACGACAGCGGGCCGACCCGGAACTTAAGGCCCTAATAGAATACCTCGAAGGCAGGACCGCCGAAGTCCCGAAGGTATTCAAGCGCGCACTTGCGTCGTTCTTTCTACGAAACGGTCTTCTACAAAAGAAACTTTTCACCGCTTCGAGCTAAGTGCCTCCTTGTGGTGCCTTCAGCTCTGCGACCAGAACTCCTGCAGGCCCTGCACGACGATCCGACCGCAGGGCACCTCAGTGTTTCTCCCACGCTCGCGAGGATACAAGAAAGGTTCTACTGGCCACGTCTTACCACCGACATCACTCGTTATGTGAGGACATGCCGGGACTGTCAGCGACGCAAGACACCGCCGACAAGGCCAGCGGGACTTCTGCAGCCAATTGATCCACCTTGCCGACCTTTCCAGCAGATTGGTATGGACCTACTGGGGCCGTTCCCGACGTCGGCTTTCGGAAACAAGTGGATAGTGGTAGCTACCGACTACCTCACCCGCTACGCCGATACAAAAGCCCTGCCAAAACGCAGTGCATCCGAGGTAGCTAAGTGTTTTGTCGAAAATATCGTCCTACGTCACGGCGCCCCGGAGGTCCTTATCACCGACAGAGGAACGGCATTCACTGCCGACTTAACTCAAGCGATCTTGGCATACAGCCAAACAAACCACCGCCGGACGACAGCGTACCATCCACAGACCAACGGCCTCACCGAGCGGCTAAACAAGACGATCGCCGACATGCTGTCAATGTACGTCGATGTCGAACACAAGACGTGGGACGCCATTCTTTTGTATGTGACCTTCGCATACAACACGGCGGTGCAGGAGACGACGCAGATATCTCCATACAAATTGGTCTACGGATGGAGCCCGGCAACGACGCTCGATGCCATGTTACCCAATGTCACCGACGAAGAAAACCTCGATGTGAGTGAGTACCTTTAACGCGCCGAAGAAGCCGGACAACTCGCGCGTCTCCGTATCAAGAATCAACAGACGACCGACAGCCGCCGTTACGATCTTCGACGACGTTTCGTTTAATATCAGCCCGGTGAACGTGTTTGGGTGTGGACGCCGATACGCCGACATGGACTAAGTGAAAAGCTTCTGCGACGGTACTTCGGACCGTACAGGGTGGCTCGACGTCTCGGTCCACTTAATTACGAGGTTGTCCCCGACGGCATCACGAACTCTCAACGACGCCGATCGTGACCTGAAGTCGTCCATGTCGCGCGCCTCAAGCCGCTTCATGCGCGTTAACAAACTGCAACAGTGTTTTTGTATTATAGTTTTATCGTAATTTATTCATTGTACTTTCTAGCATTATTATTGTACCTTCATCTTTAGTTAAAGCATCGGGACGACGCCTTTTTTTCAGAGGGGGCAATGACAAGTTCCGTTTCCCAAGTTTTTGTTATCGTCCCAAAACACCACACGATTCTCAGCGCAAACCGCGCCTGCAGTTTTCGAGAAGGTTCCGGACTGTAGTAGATCATTTCGATAAGATCACGCCCACTGTGCGAACGGTACAGATTGTTCTGGAACCTACGCCACCGCCAGCGATAACGCTAGAACATTCGACGGCAAGAGTATAAATGCCGACGCGCTTCGCCGCTTGTCAGTTGTTGATCGAAGGCCGACGCTCCGTTCGCCGCTATCAGTCCGAGACTGCTATCAGTGCGAGACTGCTGCTGTAATTGAACTTTCCGTTTACCGGGCACAGGTCCGCTCAAATAAACAGTTAAATCCCAACACGAAGTCTCCTGTCTTCGGCCATGTCACGACGCCGCCCCGTGACAAATATATATATATATATATATATATATATATATATATATATATATATATATATATATATATATATATGAGATATAACAGACAGTAATGCCAAGGAATGGGGAAGTTATTAACATTAATGGAATGTAAATAAGAAGAAAGAAAAGTGGATGAAAAAATTACCAACTGTAAGCAGGAAACGAACCTACGACCTTCGAATTACGCGTTCGATGCTCTAACCACTGAGCTATTACAGCGGCCCTCCCTCCATCCACTTTTTTGGGTTTATCTGTGAATTTAGAAGTAGGAGCGACAGTCAGCGCCATCTATAAGCCAAACAACGAGTGTGAAAACACTCTTATGCGCATGTTTGGCGTCACGTAGCACGTGAACTGATTATGAGCGGGCAGCTGATTAATTGTCCCTCTTATACAACCTAAACACACCAAGTCTGCCAGTACGAGACCCTCGTTCAATGAAAATAAGGGAAAGAGGTGTATACCTAAGGGCTCGTTTTTCCGTGTTTTTAACACAATAATAATGAGATATAACAGACAGTAATGCCAAGGAATGGCATTCCTTGGCATTACTGTCTGTTATATCTCATTATTATTGTGTTAAAAACACGGAAAAACGAGCCCTTAGGTATACACCTCTTTCCCTTATATATATATATATATATATATATATATATATATATATATATATATATATATATATATATATATATATATATATATATATATATATATATATATATATATATATATATATATATATATATATATATATATATGTGTGTGTGTGTGTGTGTATCTGTGTGTGCATGTGTGTGGCTCATAAGACATGTTTATTCTGTCTTGCTTTTTCTTCCTCGGCTTCTACTTCTAACTCTTAACCACCGCTACCTTCTTACGCTACGGGATTTCCACTTCTCCCGGAAGAAGTCGCGTCAGACACTTAACAAAACAACAAAAACGGGTGGTAAAGCGAGCGAAACTTGTCAAAGTGCACCGTAGTTCCATTTCAGAAGGGAGTTCCTTAACTCGCACAAACAATCTACACCAGAAAAAAGCAGTCCGGCCATATCTAAGAGAACTCCGGTGGACGAGCCTGGCTCTTAAATCCTTGATGGCACAACCCCGCCCTGAACATCTCCACTGATGATGACACGACTTGAGGTCTTGTGAAGCTCAAAATCTGTGTAGCCTTGTTGGAGAGATCGATGTCTTTGGCATCGGATCCAGTGCCGTCGTGGAAACAGACGCTTCTTTCTTGTTGGCGAGCGTGAGAGCCAAGGCTGATGGGAGAAAGTCTTTTTTTTCTCCGTTGTATACGTGGAAGCTTCATGCCTTTTTCGAAACTTTCTCTGGCGTTCTCTCGGTTTGTCGGATCGCAGACACGGCCTTAAGAACTGGTGCAGAAAATTTTGTCGACGTTGCTTTCTGCGATAGTGGCTTAGGCATTGACTTTGTCTTTACTTCTTTAAAAGCTGTTGTCTCTTATGACCTTAAGGCCACAAGTGCACTCGTGAGGAGGTTTCACTTGATTGTTGTTCTTGTTCGAGTAGCCGTTGTAGTTCCTGGGGTTCATGGAGTTGCCTTTGTTGAAATTGCTCGTTTTGTTGTAGGTCAGATGGGCGTCTCTGAGGAACATGAGTCTGCTTTTCTTTGCAAGGTGATGTGATTAGTAGATAGTCGGTGGTCGATACTGTACTGCTGGGCTTCTCTTGCGATGACAGCCTCGTGATATACTGTTGAGAAAGCTCCCAAGATGGTTGCGAGTCATCATTGATTGTAAATGCTTCTGTCAGTTGACAATGCGCCGACGTTGGTGGATTCGATATTCCTGCAGTGCTTTGACTCACATGTGTGTTATCACTTGACGATAAGAGCCCAACAGACTTGGCTTCGGCTGGTCTGATGGCGTATGTTTTTCTTTTTGCACCGTGATTAGGCTGAGAATGTCTGTCAAACAACCCTGGTCCGGAATATCAGGGTGTGGGGCGGTATTGTGAGGATTCACCAGCTCGTCACGCCTAAATTCCGTCGCACGTTCGAAACCGTCTGGGCCTTGTGTGTGACACAAAGCATCAATGGATTCGGGTGGTTCAGTAAAATGATAAGTGTTGGGGTGCAGTGAACACGTTGAAAATGCTTATTTCATTGCTCTTGGGAAAGCCGGTTTAGGTTTTGTGTTTTTGCGAAATAGTCAAGATTCCTTTTGGTATACGAAGGCTTTACCTTGTCTGTTGCGACGTGCAATTTACCGGTCGGTGTTCGAATGAGTGACGTTTTTTAGGAAGAGTCATGTGATGGTAAAATGGTGGTATATATTCTCTGAGGTCTCGTTTGGAAAATAGGCTTACTGCGGAAGATTTTGCGTAACTGCAATGGGTGAATTGAAAAGCCTTCCGCTGATGAAGTATGGACAGGTCTTCAGCGTATTCTTTGAAACAAATGATCATTTTTTCTTTGATCTTTTTCCAAGACTCATCGTTCTCGAAGACGTGGGTGAGGTAAAATTTGAATGCCTCACATGAGATGTAGTCAGTGAAGTTGGTGATCATCTCCCGTTCCAACCTAGATGCAGCGGAAGCGTGGAGCCCGAACAGTTTGAACCAGTCTTGTACGGGTCCATCGTCTGCAACTCCGGTGTACTTGGGAATGGGAAGGTCAGTAGATGCTTCTGACATGATGCTGGTCGATGCGTATTGCTAGGCGCTTGCACGGTAGTCCATGTACGCTCAGGATGTCATGCGGAGAACTGCGTAGATGATTAGCGACTGATGAAGGGGCTGGTAGGTCTTCATCCTGTCGACTCGTGTGACGCTATGTTGAATGGGAGACGTGGCCTGGCTCCTACGCCATGTCTATTCTTTTCTGCTTCTTCTTCCTCGGGTTCTACTACTAAGTCCTAACCATCACTACCTTTTTACGTTACACACACACACACACACACACACACACACACACACACACACACACACACACACACACACACACACACACACACACACACACATATATATATATATATATATACGTTTTTCCTCTTTAAAATGCAGTACCACTCAGACCAAGTAGACATTGTGTTGCTCAGTGATATGTCACCTTTCTGCATCAAACTTTCTTACATTGAACTTTGTCGCTTCAATGAGCCCTTATCTGTATGTAGTACGCACGGTGGAAGCAACGCGAGGAGAACACAAGCGCATTGCACATGCGCGGGACGAACGTCAGCGTAAAAAAAATGGCAGTGGCTTAGCTCAGCTATGCCAGGATATACGTAGCGTTAGCAAAGGTTCAGCTGATTATTCTTAGCTTTCCAGATATCATGCTTACAGCTGTTCTATTGACACACACACGGTATACGTACTATGTGGCACGTGTATATTTATTTTGCCGGGCAACTACTTCGGAATCCGATCAGTTACGCTTCTCCGCTCTACTGCACCGTTGAGCAGCATTTGCACTCTCCTTCTCCATGGCTATACCACAGTGGAAAACGCCAGTCAGAGGCGCTATGAAGCGGCTCCAGCGCAGTGTCAGATGGCGACTGCACAGGGAAGGCGCGCGCGTTGGCGTTCATATGTCTACAAAGGCTATGACGGCACTCCTCTGGAAAGCGCGCACTGGCGGCGGCGAGTCGCGCGAGGCCGCGGCCTAGTGCTAGCGAGGTGCCGGCTCCAGTGCGTGACACCAGTAATAGTCTGAGTAGCGCATCAAATTGGCGCACACCGGTGGCGAGCCGCACACGGCGGTGGCGGAGTATCATTGCGCATGCGCAGACCAGTGCCACGCGAAATTGGCTCAGTGAGGCCAGTGTAGCTAACGCTACAAAAAGGCCACAGGGGGCGGACAGGCGGCGGAAGATAAGCAGGGATGCGAGACAAGCCCAGAGGCTTTCCGGTGGCAGGCGAGCGTTGGGATGCGGCGGCGGTCGCGCTAGGCGCGAGGGGTGTTTCCGCCGCAAGTGCTACAGAGGCGAGGCCTCGCCGGTTTTGGGGGCGTCGGCTATAAGGCGAGCCAATGGCCCGTAGTCCATGGCGAGTGCTGTGCGAAGGTTATTTTTTTGCTGTTATTTTTCGTGCTGACTTTCCTGCCGTTTTTTTTTTTTGCTGCGTATGTCCCACTGACCGCCAGTATGAGGGGATTTTTTGTTCCGGGTTTTCAGTTTTTCTTTTGTGCGTCAGGGTCGTGTTGAAAAGGTTCGGAAGGCTTTTATGATTATTTTGAATCGTGCATAAAACTCAGTTCTCGTTCCCTGCGTTGCTGGCACGGGCACTGCGAATTTTGGCTAACTGACCCCCCTGAGTGGAGGCGGGGCCTTCAACCTATATTGACATTTTAGGTTGTCGGGATAACATAGTTTGACTAATAACGGAAAGCAAAAAAACATTATGCATACTTACGAAACATTTTCCTTTTATAATGTGCCTGCATCTAAATAAGCCTATTTAGAGAGGCGCAGTTGTGAATTTTGGCTTACTTTCCTATTGCGAAATTGCCAGTACGTTTTTTGCGCTAATACACACTAGAGATACTGGCATACACCTGGTATTTACTGGTACTTTGCTGGGCGCCCTGAGAAATAGCTGTGTCACACTGATAGAGGCGCTGGCTTAACCGCTGTGTTGCTGGTGCACACTGGGAAGCGCTGCTGCATGCTGGAGCATGCACTGTTTCTACCAGTGCTGCGTACTAATTCACGTAGGGTGTGCCGTGGTATGTTTCGGTGTCATTGAATATAGAAAGCTTGATTCGATGGCACGGATAGATGCTACCCTAAGAGATCCCGAGAAAACGTAATTTTTGCTGTGCACGCACGTATTCCAGCTATTAATGTACGTCTTTCGCATGCCCCCGCGTATAGCATATTCGCATCAGTCGTCTACTGCTGCAACAATTCCATGTTGCAGTGATTGTAAGCCTGGATTTGGACGCCACGTCTAACCGCAACAGGGAATTATTGATGCCGCCAAGTTCACAAATCCTAAATAAGCTCTCTCGTACGCTTCACAAGGTTTTCCAGCGGAGGCGAGAGAAACAGCCGTTGTTCGATTCCGACCCACCGTTAATGGATGTCTGGCCATACTTATCCTTCTACTCATCTCAGGTAACAGTTAGAAATGTTTCGATGCTCAAATGCAGAAACTTCATTCATCCCAACTCGCCGCGTCGAGAGTGGTTTTAGCCAGTGCCTGACCCAGCGAGTATTAGGCTTATCGGGCCGACCGCGTCGGTTTAAACGTTACCAGCGCTTTTTGCTTTAGTTAGCCACTATATAAAGTGCATTTCATGCATCCCTAAGCTTAAGTCAACCATTTCTCCTCTTGTGTGGTATCCGCACAAGGAGCGGCGACGATCGTTGTGTCATGGTTTCAGTAACACAGTTTGTCGCCGAAAGCTTTGTTCTGAGTGCATTAGCCGGTGCTTATTGTGTGTGAGAACACACAATTTTGAGTTGGTAGTTTGGTACTTCTTGGTGAACTAACACACTGGCATAATTATTCATCAGATTGGATTAGTACTTTCTTGAGCGATTTCTTAGTGCAGGTGTCGATATAACAGCAATTCTGTACACTGGCACGCCGGCTATGTACAGCAATATTGTCGCTCGCGCGAAAAAGAATACTCAATATTCAATCGTGTGCGCCCATATGTATCGAACAAGTCATTATAAATCATCTAAATATGTTGACTGGTAGCACGTGCAAGAAGCAAATATCAACGAAAAAATATTGGCATAAACAACGGAGAATCTGTGGCCGCTTCTCCAGTCAATTTGAGATTTTTGAGAGTCAAGATAGAGATTTTTCAAACAACTTTGCAGTCTTGCCAATATCTGCACATTACTCGGTGACCGTAAGCCAATCGTCACTGTCGAATCAAGACGCAATGGTTATTTGGAAAGAAATATCGTGTGAATCTTGACTGGTGACTTGTAAACATGAAGTCGAACGGCGTGTTTTAAAGACAAGTAGTCAGTTTACAACCCTAATATAGTGTTCTGGCTTGGTGTTGTGGGTAGGGTACTCGGTTAGGAATTCGAAGTGAACGAGTTCGAATTCTTGCGTTGGGCTTTTGATTTTTTTTGGTTAACGTGAATGTGCGCAATATCGCTTCTTTTATTTATATATTTATTTATGTAAAATGGGAATCCCCGTTTTCACCCTGTGAAGCCATTTTGCGCTGAGTACCCACGCCTCCCAGTAACATGCTGCTCCAGCGTCACAGTACCAGCGCGACACTGGGCTCATAATCAGGCATGTCACTGGACGCTGGTACCAGTGGCACTGGTTTATGCAATAGGGTTCACAAAGTGTGTCCTTCGATATGGAAAACGTGATGTCAGTTTATGGTGCACGGCATTTCATCAGAAAGTAGAATCGCTTAAAACTTGAGAGGCTACTAAGAAGACTTTAAACTGGTCAGCACCCTAACCGAGAGCATGTCTTCATCTTCTATATTGTGTTTTTATAGTTCAGTCAGTTCGCGCTACAATGATGCCAAATTATTTATGTTCGTAGGCCATCCCTGGGCCTCTGGTTCAACTTCTGAACGTTGTGATCGGCTGGCCGAGATGGGTGCACGACAGCAGAATTTTTGACAAAAGGCTTGCAAGGGCCCCGTTGGAGACCGAAAGCCTACCAGGTGTGCTGCTTGGCAAAGCACTTTATGCTTGCGCATCATTCTTCACGACGCCGTTCACCAAACCAGGACCATAAAACTGCCCTGAGGCCCGGTATGTGTCCACACACAGCATAAATATTGCAATGGCCGTTCTGGCAGGAACCCTTGCCACGGCAGCTTGCGCTCTATTTGTAGCGTCGTATTGTTTCAAATCTAACAGTGACAAACCGGTTGTTTCATGCAGGTACCCAGCTGTCCACAAACGAACACAGAACACAGTAGAGCGAGCGTTTGGTTGTGGAAGCGACGTTTTTCATTTCTTCACGTGGAGCTTCCAAGCCGGCTTGACTACACACTGCCTACGATCACAGCATGCGCTGCTCTCCACAACGTAGCCTGCATGCGTTACGAGCTCTGCCTTCCTATCGTATCCTTTCCTGCCACGCAACGGCTACAGCAGCCGCAGCGGCATGTGCCGCTGCTCGCTTCCGCCAATATTTTTTTGACATCTTCTGAGAGACAACAAACGTCAAACGAAAACCAACGCCTAGCAGAACCTCCCCATGACGCCAATAGTGGTTCCCCCCAAAACAACCCAAAAACGTGTCACGCTATGGGTGGGCTGAGAAACCGTTTTGGCTGCTGTATTTAGCTGTCAGTTGCAGCATTCGCAGCTTTAGAAAATGGCTACCAAAGCCCATTTCGGTCCCGTCGGTTGCGTACCGAGGTTTACCGCTGGTGCACCTTAATGCCCGCATGCCCCCCTGAAGACACCTTATATTTGCCACTTTAATATCTTCCCGTCCAAGACCCAGATCCAGCAGGATACTTGCAGACTCTGTCATCCATGTGCCCTGGTACGTCATGGTAATGGATTAAACCGTTGGATAGAACCTTGCCCTGGTCGCTGATGAAATGTGCATAAGCATGTCCGGAATTAAGTACTTTCTTCGTTTTGCTTTATGTGCCTCTGACAGGTCCACCCTCGTACCCAACATCAGGACATCCAAGAACACTTACTGCCCATCCCTGGACAACACAAGGTCAGGAATATTTTCCTTGAGAAGTGTGGTAATGCGGCTTCTCTCTGACATGTCATTCTTTTTCCCTCAGCCCTTTGGCTAAGTATCGAAGGATGCAAGTGTGTCTTGTAATCTTTGGTAGTGGGTATTGTGGCACCTTTGCAGTACGTGTCCCAACGACTCGTCGGCATCACACTCGGCCCGGCAATTTTTACAAATGTCTTCTCCTCGCTTCAGGCGGGTGAGGTTAGGGATCGCGGCGATGTGGAACTTAACGAGGTTGACATACTCTTTCCCTTTAACAAACGTAGTGCCTTCCCGGATCCGCGCCGTCGACTCCTTCGCCTGCGCACATCTAGTCAGTGGTCTGCCGTCGTAGCTTCGGTGTAGAATCCATGCCCAAAATCTGTGCGGCGCTGCAGAACAGTCGATGATGTCACATCTGAACACCGCGAAGCCCCCGCCTGTCTAATCACGCGTCTGATGACGTCTTTACTAGCAGCCACCGCGCATTGCTAGTGGCCTCTAAGAATCAACGAATTCAAAACGGCGCAACCTCAAGGCCTGAGCAACTGTCCTCAGGCACATGACGCCAATAGGGTGCCCTCTTATTTGTAATTTATATCAATGATCTTTCCCACATTCCGAATTGCCCTAAACTAGTAATGTACGCGGACGACACAAACATTTTTTGAGGGTTCTTCAATTGTCGACCTTGAAAAGAACGTGAATGTTTTAATCGACTTTCGTCATCGTTAAAACCTAATCAGTTGTGCTTAAACGCAAATAAAACCAAGTACATAGTGCTTGCCCCCGTGAATAAACCAAGAAATTTTAATATGACTATTACCTAGCAGGGCCTCATATTAGAACAAGTGAACAGCCAGAAGTTGCTAGGTGTCTGGTTTCAAGAAGACCTATCTTGGAATGAGCATATAGCAAAGTTAGTCAGAACTAAGTAAATGTATTGGCTGCTTATACAGGTTAAATTCTTTCATAACGCTGTAGCTAAAAAACATCCCTTTTTATACTCTCTTCTACTGGTGACTTTCTTACTGCGCGCTTGTGTGGGGGGCTACAATACTAACGAACTAATATAAAGAAGTTACTCTACAAAAGAGGGTTCTGAGAATCTTTGAAGATTTTCGTAGCCCTATGCGTGCCTTGCGGACAGAACCGCTATTTTCGAAATATCGCATGCTCAAAGCAAGCCAGATTTACTCAATTAAATTATTTCAGTACATAAAACGAAGTAGACTCTATCATTCGCTGAATTCTCGTGGTTCTCTGTACGATTTTCTTACTTACAATAGAAGGACTCCGAAGACTCGAACGATGTACGGACGACAACACTTATCTTTTCAGATACCCACGTTTTTAAACAAAATCGACAGCCTCCTAGATATAAAATGTACAGTTTCTAAGCATGCGATCAGGATGGCACTGATTAAAAACAACAATGAAATTTTTTGACACTCGTTCTAGGTTTCCTCTTTGCCTAAGCAGTATCTGATGCTTTTTTGTGTGTTATTTTTCCTATGCTTCCCTGTGTATTTGTTATTTTTGTATATCTTTTGCAAAAGGGATAAGAAATCGCAACTAATATGTAATGGGTATGTAAAACATTATGGTGGTTATGTATTTATTTGTTTACTAGAAATAACACTTTATTACTGCTATATGTGTTACAGTATTCGCACATGTACCTTTGTAGTTTTGTATACTTTTTTCTCTGTATCCTGCAAACTTCTTATGACAGCGTGTCTGCCTCAATGCATTTGGAGCAAAGGCCCTTAGTAAGGTTTTTAGCCTTGTGCCTTTAGTCCATTTTCTGTACTGGCACAGAAAGAAACAAAGAAAGAAAGAAAGTCCGCTCTCCGGGACAGGTGCATAGAAGAAACCAAGTGTGACACCTCGGGGAAAGTTCAACCACTTACGCATTGCCCCCTTGAGCATTGTATCTAGGTTCTTCAATAGCTTTGAGGAGACAGGCCCCAAGACCACCCGATGGATTATCCTTTTTATCAAGTAGGTTCGCAAGGCAACCATTCTTTGTTGCGGTTTCAGAGGAGCCTTGAATAACCGCAACAGTGCTTTCAGGTGTCCTCGTACAGTGTTGTTGGTTGCCTGCGTACCATCAAAGCGAATCCCCAGGTACTTCCATATGAAGCATGGGAGGTGACGGCAATGTGGTTGTTTGCGATCGTATATATATGCTCGGTGTCAACTTTGGCCTTCTTATCACACCCTCCAGGCAGTATTTTAAGAGTTCTGGACTTGTCTGCATTGTGTTGGAGACCACGTTTCCTGAGGTAACTGATCATTGTGTTCAGTTGACATTGAAGCGCAGCTCTGGTGCTGGCGGTCAATATAATGTCATCTGCAAAAGCCATCGCATTAACAGACAGTCCTTTACTTTCAAAGGCATTGTGGGCAGGCTGATCTTCAAAAACCTCATACAGGACCAAATGGTATAAAAGGGGTGACAGGAGGTCCCCTGTCACACACCTCTAGCTGGGTGAGCCACCTTGGTGTGGCCTTCATACGTAAGCACAGTGCTCGCTCTCAAGTGGAAGTCGGCGATATATAGGCAAAAGTCCTCAGCGATGCCCTTCCTTTTCCAGTCTTGCATGATCGCTGGGTGGGCTACTCGATCAAACGCTTTCGCCACATTTACTGATGCCATTACCAAGGGTCACAATGTATGCTTGGCTTCGTCGATCACAGTCTGCAGAAGGAGCAGGTTCTCAGCGCAACCATCAACCGGAGTGAAAGCTCTTTGACGGAAGTCAAGCTTCGCGCTGGCCATAAGACATCGTACAAAGACCTTGTGCAGAAGCTGCGTAACAACGTGGGACATCGTCATTTGTCTACGTAATACAGCTGTTGAAGCTCCTGGGACTTTCGGAATGAAAACCGTACGTGCTTTGCAGAGTAGTTGTGGCAGACGCTTTAGCATGAGGAGAAGATTATAGAACTCTCAAGAGTACCATTCGGTAGGAGTGCAACCGTTTAGCGGAAAAGCCATCCGGTCCCGAGGCTGTGTTGCGTTGTAGCATGGCCGACTTTGCCTTGTGCCGTTACGAGAAATCTGGGGTCAATAGTCCCACTTCCGCTACAATTCACTGTTAGCAGGCCGTTTCCGGGGGGTGTTTCCAATACCTCACGCAACTCTTTCAAGAAGGCAGCAGGGTCCTCGACTTGTGAATTCCCCGTTTTGTCCAGGATGCTCCTGATGCAGTGAGACTTATTGTGTTTGAATACGTCCTGGTACATTGCATATGCTCGTCGTTTTTGTTTCCGACGACTCTCAGGATGTGGAGTTTCTGGCTTACTAGGGGCTGTTCTCACTTCAGTGAAAACCTCTATGAGGTAGGACTCCAGGGCAAACCCGGCGTGCTCTCCATTCAGGAAACGTTTGGTGATTTTCCACTGTCTATAAGCTTGGAAAGACCGGGAAGGTGGCCTTGCATCAAGAGTTGGTGGTTCTTCTGCAATGGCAGCTCTCGGATCAACAGACTCGAAATCGTCTAGGGGTGTCTGACTGTCTTCAAACAGTGGTTCTTCTTCTCCTTCATGGTCAAGCCTTCTCGTAGCATCACTCCTTGCCAATAGCTCGTTAACCAGGGTGTGGTATCGGGCTGTTGTTCTATGAGACTTGATACCGTGAAATCTTCTAGAAGGGAACTTTTTGGCCATAATTTGGTTGATATTGTACACCTTATCACGTAGCAGCTGCACCTCGTATATCGCCATAAGGTATTCTTTTTCTCTTGTCAATCGTAACTTAGACCTGTCGACGTCTATGTCGGCGTTGTAGGCCTCAATATTAGCGTGTCGTCTGTGTTGCCTCAGGCGAATTTTCGTTTCAAACAGTCGGCCACATTCAGGTCATTTTGGACCATTGTCATCAGCAATGCTTCTTCTTTTCAAATACTGGGTTGGGGCAGTAGATGCAGCTGCTCTATTTCTTAGTTCACCACTTCGAGGAGAAAAAGAGGAGGAACCTCTGCAGAACGCAGGGTCCTCCCCGCTGTCAGATGTGTCAGACAACAGGCCAGACGGTAGACGCCGGAGACATCTTAGCCTTGCCCCTGAACTCCTGCAGATTGGCCCTTGGCTGTGTCCGTCGGTCGGTCCGCGCACAACCACTGCAGTCCACACAGCAGGTACTGGAGAAGCAGAGGGAGCCGTTTCGTCCCAAACCGCTGTGTCCCCCAAATCAGAGAGGCGACGCTGTGTGCGTCACCTCTCTGATTGACGCCGTGACCAAATGGGGATCGGGCTCACTCTCCGCGATGGACGGTCTTAGTGGGGTAGAGGCTTTCAAATTAGCGCCGCTACTAGGAGCTATGCGCCTTGTGCCCTTTGTGCCAGCCAATAGGCCAGGCGGTATGTTACGTCGGTCCTTCGGCCTTGCACCCGTAGTACGCCAGATTTTCCCATCGCTGACGCCTCGAGGCGGTTCGTGCAGAACCGCTCAAGGCATCACAATGAGATCCGGCTGGCTGGGAATGGCCTCTTTGTCCACAGAGACTAACGACTGCAAAATGAGGCCAGTCGTTGCGTGCGCCACCGCCACGTCCAACACCACGAGTGCTGTGTGATCAGTATTGACTTTCCTTCTACCCTTCCATGGTTTCTTATCTGAAACTTTAGCGGAGAGTTGACTTTCATTGATCATTTCCGTTGTTGTTTCTGACAGCTTTCTCCCTGGTACATTTCTTGGTACATGTTCTAGAACAGGTACAATGGCATCTCCAGAGCCTGTAGATGTACAATCTGCCTCCATCAGTGCCCTATCTTTTCCAAGTGTATTTATTCCCTCAGCTCTATCTCCGGTAGCTCCTGCTTCGCCTTCTCATGCTACATCGTCCTTGGCAGCCTGAGCCTTCTCGGTGTTCGGACTAGTGGTTTTCGTGACAATGGCTGTTGTTGGCTTGTGGCGAGCCCTGGTTTGGTGGACACTTAGGCCTCTCTGCGATCCGAACGTGCGGGAGCATACTTGACATTTATAAGCAACCTCCGCGACAGGGGGGCCATCGGGCACCACACGTGCACTTCTTGAAAGGGTACAGGGGTAGTCGTTTCCACCACTTCGTCCGGCTGCCTGTTGGCAGTCGCTTTCTTCAGAAAAGATTTTTTTATCCATCTCGCCAAGCAAAAAGAAGCCTCTGGAATTGCAGCCCAGATGGCCAGATTGCTTTCACAGTTGCGTCCCCTGCCAAGGGAACTTTCACAATCCCAACGGCTCCAATGACAAGGCGACTACAGAGGGGACCACGAGCAGGGATAAAACTTCTGTCTCCTTAAGCGGCAGCCGAGCACGGGCTCACCTTACCCTAAGGTGCTTTTTCAAAATGTTCGCACTTTTTTGGTATATTTGCTAGCACAGTGTAGTCATTTCATCATTACACTTTTATGATGATTCTGTGCCTAAACAAAAGCTCTTTGAATATATGTGTATGTATTATAGAATATATTCCACGTCGCATACAGTTGTTCACGACGCTTGAACGTGGCCCTGTTGTAAGTTGTACAAGTGCACAAAATAAAATAAAATCTGGTTTGAAAATTTCAAATGTTTTATGTTCGACAAGGATTAAAAAAACTTTTCTTTCTACGCTCCCTCATCAAAACGGTTGTGGGAGCTCAATGAAGATGGCTGCCGCTCCTTTATAGCTTTTTCAAACTGAAGCAATTCCACAGTGAGCTTTGCTTTTATTTCTCTTTATACTAGCGTTGTAGAATCTGCTCTATTATCTCACGACGAAACAGTCGCGTTTCCAAGTTTTGCGTGTTTTGCTTTTTGTCTTCATCGTTTGGAGTACAACTGTCCGGGCCCTTGCCCCTGGGGACAGTGTACGCTCAACTACTGACATGCGAGTGCCAGACGGACCTGCTAGTTTAGTCATAGACGCATCTTGAGGCACCATTGGTTCTTTTTGTAGTTTATAAGAGTCTGCAGTAACACCACCGGATGCTGCTGGTTCAGCAGAGACTGTAGGCAAAGCAGGCATCCAAGCGATGACGACAATTTTTTCGAAGCGTGTGTTGTGGTATACACAGCAAGGGGCACACACCTCGGGCTGTCCTACTACAGGAAACCTGCGCCATGATCGAAGAACGGTACTCCGGCCACCTTCATCTGTACACGGACGGCTCGGTGAAGGGGGACGGCTCGGCTGCTGCTGCCAGTGTCATTCGGGCACTCCGAGACGAGAAGAAGTGCCGTCTTCCGCTCCCGGCGACATCGACGACCGCTGAGCTCACGGCTTTGAACTTAGCGGCTGATCAGCTGGCCGAGCTCCTCCCGTCTTCGGCCGTCATCTTCTGCGACTCTCGGGCAGCACTCCTCACCCTCGCGAAGGGTGAGAATGGCACTTCGATCACGCAGCGCTTCACGCGCAATTTTACCGTGATCGTCTGAAGTGGGTGTTATGTGTCTTTCCAGTGGGTGCCCTCACACGTCGGAGTGCGTGGCAACGAGGCAGCCAACGCGCTAGCGAAGGACGCCCACGACCCCTCCACACCCACAACGAAATTCGTTCGCAGCTATGATGTGGCGCGGCAGACAATTGCACGCCACGTCCGCGCTCTTCTCCCGGACCCCCGCACAGCAGCCAGCAAACCTGTCGCACGCCTGTGGCAACGTGAATCGGTCGGCGTGCTCGAGCTTTCTCGCTGCGCCTTCGTACGGGATGCAGCCGTGCAGCGCAACTGCTCTTCAAACAGCGTGGCATTGGCTGCCCATCATGCGTGCAGTGTCCGGCAGACGAGACCATCGAACATATCCTGTGCCAGTGCCCGGGATACGTGGATATTCGTCATCGTCTCTGCAACGCCTGCGCGCAACTCGGACTGCCACACGTGAGTCCAAAACACATGTTGTTCCCCTCGGCGAACATCGCGACACTTCGCCGGGCGTTCCATGGGCTACTAGACTTTTTTGGCGACGCAGACCTTTTTACGCGCCTTTAAAGAGGCCCGTTATACATGCACGTGTCGTTGTTTACATGCCTCCACGCACCACGCCTCCTCGGAGTCCCACGTGACTTTCCCTACGAGGGCTCCTCCGAGCTGCCTGACGGCCTTTTCCCTTTTTTTCCTCCCCCTCCTCTACGGGGGCTTCGCCCCGTCGGAGCAGACACTCTCTCCCCTTTCCTCGTCGTCGCGGAACGCCAAAACTTCTTGCTACCTGTCCGGTGGTGTGTGTGTGTGTCTCTCTGTGTGTGTGTGTGTGTGTGTGTGTGTGTGTTTGTGTGTGTGTGTGTGTGTGCATGTTCTGCGCTACTTAGGCGCATTGCTTCGCCCCGGCTTCTCGGCGGTCTTTCGGTCGGTTGCGTGTGCCGCGTTTGTTTTCTTGCGCGCGCGTGCGTGATGCGAGTGATCAAATGCTTTTCACTACCCTTCTCCTACCTCTTCTCTTCTGTCTCTTTAATTTCCATTCCGCCCTTCCCTGCGCATAATTGTGGCGGTGCCCTCAATTAAAAGAGCCAGTAACGGGACCGCGCTTTTTTCTTCCTTTTTCCTCTTTTCAAAGCCACTTGGCAGGCCTCCCAGAATACGCTAATGCTGGAGCCGATAACAAGGGCCTGACGCATGGTGGTGAGCTTCGAAAAGAGAAAGAACGTCATGTTCTCGCATTCCCGAAAGCGGATTTTCAACAGTAGGAAAAAATATGAACGTTCAAAATGGAATATCTACTTACGTACATGCATATGTCCTAGTTTTGATGTTATACAACAGAGAACAGATAGATGAAAACAATTAAAGTTGAACATTAGTTTCGAGAAAGGGAGAGACGGAACAGCTGAAGAACTGGTATAGACCATATTGGACAGCAATGTGCTCAATATATGACCTATGTGTTTCAAGAAAAACAAAACACGCATGCAGACAAAGAAAAGATCATAAACAAAAATTCTAAGCATTTCCGCGAAGGGAATGATGATGAGTGGGACGAAGTGTCCGTCAGTCCGTCCGCGCTTTTATTCGACCGTCCTTGCGTCTGTTCGTGTGGCCATCCCTGTATGCGTCCATTCGTCCGTTCGTCAGACAGACCAGCAGACAGATAGACAGATGGTGGACAGACGCAGCCAGCGGATGATTCACGGTTTGCCGATAAAACCCTCGGAAGCTTCACTCTTGAAAAAAGGTAGAAAAAAGGCAGTAACAGGGACCGTTCCAACCTCTATGACCGTGTTATCACATATTGCAATAATTTTACTACCTCAGAATTATACCAGAGGTAGTTAATGTTTGTTGTAGTAAATGGTACTAGCTGCCGGGTTAGTAAACATTACTACATGCGTATGTGCACTTAGAGGCGCGCGCAGGGTTCCCAATCAGAGACAGCGGGGAGGGGGGTGAAAAGCAGGTCCGCTGCTAGAATTTTTTTTGGACGAAGGACTTGGTGAAGGCCTTTATTAACACCCATACTTATTTCTTTTTTTCGGTAAAACCCTACGCACGATCATCAGAAATTCGGAGAAGGACCCGAGCCATGCCCTCCCCCGGCTACAGGGCTGGGGCGAAGGTTCACAGGACCACCTACTCTCTTACTATGCCAATGTATCAGGAACTTTATGCCCTCTCCTATATAACTAGAAAGGAAACCCTCACCCTCTCTTCTGTGGCCACGCCTATGCGTGCACACAGACGTCCGCTTCTGCCATGTAAATGGAGAGAGTGGGACCGTATCTATAGAGTAGCATATCGTCATTGGATGTAAAGGCACCTAATTTGGCTGAAAAGAGGTCCAAGTTTGACACCGGGATTCGCTCTTTCTAAATACTTTCATAGCTCAACGCCTTTTTCAATATGATGAATTACAGCATGTTTCTTTTTCTTTTTAGAGAGAAGGCCTGAGAGTATTATGTAAGAAATAACTGAGCACTGTTGAATGGTACGCGAAATAACTGATATTTCACGCTGAGGAGTGGTATTAGTTATGGATGGTTTAATTAAAAATTTTCCATGAAAGCCGCCTAAGATTGTTCATGCAGCAGAACAAAAAGTTACAAAGTGCTCATTTACCTTGTTGTACCACAAGTCTTGTCTAACTATAGTAATGACTGTTGTCATACGGTACATATTCATAGATTTTCTTGGTCTTTCAGAAGGTCTACTTAGAGAACTGTAATTTAGCCTAACCATTGTGCAATTTTTATTGAGCTCGTCTCGTTTAACTATCATGATGACGTGGTGGTTAAATGTGTAAGCCTGAACCACTCAAACATCATTATCTTAGCCTGCCATTGCCGAGCAAACTCATTTCCTGATTCCCCTACAGGGTGGCATGATTGCAGCTATAGGCGTGTGCACAGGAGGGTGGAACATGGGGGCTGCTGCCCAAACCCACCATTCACGGCACAAAGTTTGCTGCATACATTAACATTATTTAAGGAAGAGGGTGCTGCGATAGACTTCAAGTCTCATCGAATAACCTCGTCATCAGCATTATGGTTTGAGGCTTCATTTTTTTGCTTGATAGTGGGATGAAAAAAGAGCTTGAGTTCAGTGGCTTCTTCGTTTCTTCATTAGTTCCTTCATTCATTCCTTTACCCAATACCAATTCGCCGGTTAGCGCATTAATCCAGACTGACCTCTTAATCTGCTCTTTTTCTCAACGCACGCACACATACCCAAATATACATACATATATATATATATATATATATATATATATATATATATATATATATATATATATATATAAGCCACCTCGTTATCTTACAATACCAGATAATGAGATGGCTGCGATATATTGAGGTGGGATTTGTTTCTATGCATTTGAATGCTTCATGGTTTGATTTCAATTTTGTGGTGTAATATTGACCCATTTAATCTTCTGTGAGATGATCTGTGATCTGCACGTGCGTTATGCGAGTGTATATATAAGTATTTCGTTTCAAATAAATGCCACGTGCGAGTTGACGCTGTTTCCGTTCCTTTATTCTTTGCCGGTGACTTGCGTATTCAAATTTTTTTTTTGCAGTACGAACCAACTCACCCAAACTAAAGTATTGTCAAAGAACTTCCGGTGCTAAATTTCTATGGCCACTCACACGAACACCACCTATTTTTAATCTACTTTTTTTATTTCTGCTGCAACCAGCAAATGCATATAGTGAAAAAATGTAACTAGAAAAACCTAAAAGTGGCGCTACCAATTTGATATTACCAAAACCGACAAAAGAAACAATTAAAACTCCGAACAATGTATAACAATACAAACTGACAAGATAAGAGCTCGACTCGGCACTGAAGCATATTCTAGAAATCTGCATGTTGTCACAAAATATACAAACTGAACAGATCAAAAAAATAAGAAAACAAAATATATCAACAAGCTGCATGTTTGCATTTTCAAGCAGAGAATAAATACTTGACAGAGCATCGTTTTCTCAAATGACGCAAATGCAGAATCGCTATCAGTGCTAATATGGCAGGCCAACCTTATACTCTGAGGACATTTCATAAATATTGCTTCAACAGTAATCTAAAACAGCCACCTAACTATCATAGCTGTTGCTTTAGTGAACAACTAACCAACATAAATAAATAGTGTGATGCCACTTCAAGATATAAGAGTACTACGTGGTAGAAAACAGGGACGGGAAAAAAACAAAGTCAAGCGCTTATCCTTGTCTCTTTTCCGACCATGTTTTCTACGGTGTAGTACTCTTAGATCATGTATCACCAACTGGCCCAATCGTCCACCCTGATCAGCCACTTCAAGCTGTTTTTGCTCCACATTCACTTTGATTATACTCCTCAATCACTGCTCTGAAAGTCATGCTAACGTGTCCTTCAAAATTT
The DNA here is from genome assembly GCF_043290135.1 of Rhipicephalus microplus. Classification (NCBI taxonomy): domain Eukaryota; kingdom Metazoa; phylum Arthropoda; class Arachnida; order Ixodida; family Ixodidae; genus Rhipicephalus; species Rhipicephalus microplus. The sequence continues at coordinate 86,114,485 of NC_134701.1, forward strand.
CAAATTCAAAATACTGCCACAGTGGTTTGGCAGAAGTCATGGTTCCTTCTTGCTTTGTGCATTTATGCCAGTGCCTCAGCCATGTGATGAATTCATTCTTGAAGGCTTGAGCATGGTGCTATTTTGGAAGAAAACAAGCATAGCCAAAAAAACAGATAATAAATTCCAACATATGAATAATACTGTGCGCATTATCTTCTTTGTTGCAGTTGCTAATGCAACATGTGGTTAGCATTGCATCAACACTTTTGCACTGTTCAAGAGCCTTCCTTCTTCCTTGCAGCTTTTAAGTGGAAATTGTGTATCACAGAACTAGTAAAAAAATTAAATATTTTACTTGTCACAAAGCTTTCTCAGGATCACCGCAAAATTGCTCTTGTGGCTGTGTATGATCATCTGAGGACTAGTTTGCCAGACTTTTCTTCTGTGCTAAAACAGCTGCCAACAGTCTAGAACACAATAGTGTTGAAAATAATGAGAGTTCATGCTGTAATTCATACGCATAATCAAGAGTTCCAAACACCAGAAACATCAAACAGATTACTACCACTTTTCCTACTAACTGGGGAGAGAACTCGTCATCCACCTCTCTTGAGCACTGTTTACTTGATTGAAACCACAAACACTTGATCATAAATCAGAGAGCAGAGTTGTATCTAGAAAAGGAGGAACAAAAACATTATGCAGATGCACTCAACGTGAAAGCTGTAGGAAGGGTGAAGCAGTCACGAAATTGCGCTAGAAAGTAATCTGTAGAAGCGATGTTTCTCGCATTTCGCGTGGCTAAAACACTTCCTTGTGGCACTGTTTCAATTGCTTCTGATGCATATGTTCTATTGAGTCATCTGTTGACACGAGCGAGCTGTCTGGTGTCCATGATGGGGAAGAGCGCTTATGAAAGCGTGAAGTTTTTTCTCGGCACTTACTGCTGTCTTGCCAGGTGTTCAGGTCCTTTAACACAGCACACAACAGGGCTAGTTCTGCTCGTCCCTCCACAGATGTCGCCGGCGAACACAAAAAGGAGGCTTTCTTTTCCAATTTATTCGGGAAGCATTATTTTTGGCTTGAGAAGCTACTCAGAGAGTCAAGGTACAACTCCAAGATCTGATTTGATGGTAGATCAGTTGGCATTATAAGTTTCTGCTTCATTGTCGTGCACACTTCAAAAGACCAGCGATGTTGGTTATATGCCACGGTGTGAAATAAACCTAGAAGAATGAAAATACAGCCACAGTTGAGATACAGCTTACATATATGTCCAAAGACAGGTAGCTGAATTTTTCAACAATTACCACATCTGAGACTTTGAATGTCAAATGTTCCACTGTAGCAGACTGCACTTGCCTAATAGGAAAGTCTGGATAAAAGACTTCATGTAACAATTGGGCAACGTCTGCATGCTGTAGTGCTCTGGCTTTTGTGTGTATACTACAACTCCACTCTATGTTGGACAACTCAAAGCTGTGCTATAACTGATGATGTTCCGCAAGTGAGCAACAGATATTTCTGAAGTTCTTGTTCCGTGAAGCAAGTAACTTGAATTGTTGATGTTTCGCCTCAAAGCGCACGCACCAATATTGCTTCAGTGGTCCTAACTGAGCAATCAGTCTAGGATAGTGCACAAGAAAGTGTAGCTTTGGGATGATTTTGTCGGGGTATAGTGAAGTAAATACTGACAAAAAGTAAATATATTATTTTGTAGACAGGCAAGATGATAAGCACACAATTCATCAGCAAATGCCATGTGAACAGCTTTCCTCATGAGCAGGAACACTTGCCGGTGCACATTGTTCTCTGGAACATCACCTCACATGAACGAAAGAAATCTGAGTAAACACCACTTCTGGGAAGCAGTGCCTTTGTAAGTGCTCACTCCATTGACAAAGTGCATGTCCAATGCTTCAGGCCTGTTTTTCTTCTCATGTGAGCCAAACTCAAATGTTCTTATGACATCAAAATCAGTAGAACTCAAATCCCTGCAAGCAATGAGCCCTTGCAGCGCCTGTCTGAGTACATGCGGTATGGCCCCTTCTAACAAATTATGCATGATATAGGGAGGAAGCTGCAGCGTCACATCAAAAGAACCAATGCCTGAAAGTGGGGACGGACATTTTAACCCATATGGTGCCGTACTTAGTGGCTGGTTCACTAAGGCACTTTCGACAAAGGATTTGTGCAAACTACCAGTGGAAGTTTTCACATCTTTGTCATGAAAAACTGAACCAATAATTCTGTAAGGCGCAGTGCCAAAACGACAAGGATGTCCTCTGTTGAAGCAAAGGGTGAATACACCCAGCCTATTCATGCAAAGTTTGTCACCGCTGATAGCAACAAGGACTCCAGTGATCTTTAGGTTCGCACGATCAAGGTTCATGGAGATACCCGTAATGTGCAGAGACTACACATCGTCAAAAAGGAGCTTTAGCACTGCCTTAATGCCATATTTCGTCACAGGTCAATAGGGCGCAATAAGTGCCAGATGAATAGCGCAGAGCTTCGATCTGTATCGTGCGTGAAGGTTCAGCACACTGAAATGCACCACAATAATCTTGTGCAGTCCACGCTTAGCTCCCAGAGGGTTAACTATTTCTACTTCATCACTGTAGAGTGACAAAAACAAAGTGTACTGAGCACTTTTTGCAGAAGTGCAAAACATTTTTTTTGGTACATCAAACCACTTAAAAAGGGGCGAAAAACTGGCTCTAGCTACCCAGTTGACGACAAATCATTGTTCACATATGTCCAAAAGTGTTGTGATGACGCTAGTGTCTGCAGGACACGATTGATTGATTGATATATGGGGTTTAACGTCCTAAAACCACTATATGATTATGAGAGACGCCGTAGTAAAGGGCTCCGGAAATTTCGACCTCCTGGGGTTCTTTAACGAGCACCCAAATCTGAGCACACGGGCCTACAACACTTCCGCCTCCATCAGAAATGCTCCGTCGTCCCGACGAAACGTATTTGTAGTGGTAAGTGGACCGATGGGCATACAATGTTGTTTTGGTCGATGACGTCTCCCGAGCATAGGATGGGTGGGTAAAATATTTAGTTAGATTCTAGGCACTGTAGTTCGGGTCTGCGCGCTTTGACTGATGGTGCAAAGCCGCAGGTGGTCTACATGGCCTGCATTGCTCACCAAAACTAGAACACCTGAAAAAAAATGAGGATTGATGGGCATTTTGGTGTAGAGTGGTACAATTTCAACAATTTCACCGGTTTGGCGCAGCTCGGTGCAGTAATCGAGAATTGTGTCCTGTTGCACCCCTGCTAAGAGGACCTGATAGTAAACTGTTCAAGCTTTAGCAGAGCATTTCGGGGGCTGTTAAGTCAGCCATTTGAGAGTACCCTGTGCGGTGAGTAAGAGGGTTTTACTCAATGGGCCCAGGTCATCGGACGCACACAAGACAACCTGATAACAGGAAGACGTTCCTTATATCGGACGAGGACGAGAAAACACACGAAGAAATATCACAAAGAACATCAAGACGATACGAGGTTAAAGGAAGTCTACTGGCAAGTTCCTTTTGCGCGAAGAGAACGTCTACGTTGTTTCAGTCAGCATGCTTCGCTCCCGCGAGAACAAGTCTAGAAAAACCACACTCACGCGCACCTTCGTTGCGGTGACCGTAGTACTGGGCAACGTGACGTTGAGTCCCTCGCGGAAGCGTCCACGATGGGAACACACCTTCTCGTATAGCTCGTTGGCTCGACATTACGTCAATGTCCCCCACGCTGACATCTTGCTGGCGTCCAGGTCACGCTTGACGGAAGCGTGCGCCCAGGACACGGGGTCGAAAGCCCTGACAACTATTGAAGCCGGCTGCGTATGTTGGTTGGTTGGTTGTTCTTTAGAGTCCTGGCGACACCCACCATGGGGGATCGCCCACGAAACGGACGGTGCCTTATTTGTGAGGTGGAGTTGTTTTATCACCCTGATTATTTAGATAACGATGTTTAAAACAAAGAACCAATTGGGAAACGATAGATTAGAAATAAAATAGAGGTAATAAAAAACGCACAGGCTAATATAATTTCAAATAAAGTTAATTTTATGCCTCAGCTTAACATTCTAATCGTTTCGTTGCCTATAGAAAGTTCCTGTGGCTAAATCCCTTTTCAGTTGCTCCAAAGGAGAGGACCACCGGAAGGGATAAATTTAGAGCCAACCTACGGAGAGGTTCTTCTAACAGTCTCCTCCGTTGGTTTGTGTATAACGTGCCTGTTAAGAGGAAATGGTGAAGGGATTCACTCTCGTTGCAGTGGAGGCTTAGGGGAGACTGTGCCACACCAGACCTGTGTAGATAAAGGTTCAAGGGGGGGGGGGGACTCGGCATCTTAGTCTCGTAATTGATATCTCCGCCGTTCTGGAGGAGCACCATCGATTTTTCCAAGGGTACTTAAAATGGGAGAAATCCGATGTTGCCAATCGAGAATTTTTAAACTGATCTGACATGACAAATTTTTCAAAGCGTGCTACGGCGATGAATGCAAGCGTCGGTAATATAGAAATTATGGGATAATTATGTGAGGCCACTGCGAGTGCATGTGCATATACATTGAGGGTTAAACCTATATGCCCTGGTATCCACACTAAGCGAATGAGTCGTAAATGTTTTGGGGCAAGGTCGTAAAATTTTTTTAAAGCATTGGACATATTGGGCGCAGTTAATGAACTACACACACACAAGGAGTCTGAAAGAATAATAGCATCTGTTATTGCTTGATGTAATTTTCGTAACGCTAAGACAATTGCCAGTATTTCCGCTTGATAAATAGGTGTAAAATAGGGTAAAGAAATCGCAAATGACCAATCCAACACTGAAGATGCAATTCCGACTCCTGCCTTCTCTTCGCGAACTGAAGCATCCGTTGCTATTACAATCTCTATGTCTAATCTTGCCAGGTGGTCTTTTAAGATAGCATCTAAATATCTACTAGGAAGAGTTTTGTAATTATTAGGAAAAATATTGTCAAATTCTATTTTAACTGTTTGAATAAGCGTTTTTAGTACCCGTACTTGACGAAGGTTAACTTGTAATGTTTCCAAGAGCTTCAGTACGACGATGACTTGTGGACATTTTAATCTAGACCACTGATGGTTAAAAAAGGACGTCAGCTCATTATAGAAAACATATTGTGACCACCTATGTGGGGATGCGTATATTTTTAGGAAGGTACGGACTGCTAGTATTTGGAACCTAGTACGAAGAGAAGGCAGGCGCGATTCCTTATATAAAATATTAATTGCGACAAATTTTAGAAGCCCAACACATAACCGTAGCGCTTCGCGTACTAGTAATACCAGTGGTCTAATTTTGTAGGCGAGTGCTCCAGAAAACAAGACACAGCCAAACTCCAATATTGGGCGAATATACATACAATATATCATTACTAGCACATCACGACGTAAACTACAACGTTTATTGCAGAGTCTACGAAGCATTCCAAGCACCTGTGCTCCTTTAGCTGCCATATTTTCTATGTGTGGATCCCAATTTAGGTTTTCAGTATAAGTCACTCCTAAGTATTTAATCGATGTCACCTGCTGGATAAAGCCCTGTCTGTAAAGTACGGAAATCTGCACTGGAACACTTATAGAAAAAACTACGACTCCACTTTTCCTGATGTTAAATGATAGATTAATGTCGTCTAACCATGTGTCCAGAGCGTTCATATAAAACTGTAGCATCCGATATAATGTATGTATATCTGTAGCTGTGGCAAAAATGCTATATCGTCAGCGTATACATACACTTCTACATCCTGTTGTACTGAAATTGTGCACAATACAATATTAAATAATAACGGTGAAAGAACTGATCCTTGGGGGTGACCTCTAGTTTGTTTATAATTGGAAGATGACATGCCAGATTGAGAGCAATTGAATTCTCTATCTCTTAGAAAGGAGTAAACCCATGCCACGAAATAATTTGGTAACCCGATGTGCGTTAGCAAATTTATTAGTTTAATGTGCTCCACACTGTCATACGCCTTTGCAATATCTAAAGTTACTAAGGCGGAAACCTGTTTCTTAGAACGAGCTAGTTGTATCCTGCTTTCCAGATAAACATGGGCACACTAAATGAAGCAGCCACGCCTGAATACAATTCGGCATGGACTCAAAATTACATTGTCGTCCAACCAGTTGTCTATTCTATTGTGTAGAAGTCTTTCAATTAGTTTTACCATATTAGATGTGAGTGAAATAGGCCTAATGTTATCCAAAGTAAACCAAGCTCCATGTTTCTTTAATAAAGGAATTAATTTCGCGATTCTCTACTCAGGCGGATTGCATGGATGTCCAGTGGAGTGGTTAACTATTGCAAGTAAATCTTGAGGTGATTCTTTATGGATTATTTTTATTACCGATGCAGTTATTCTATCGGGAGCTGGAGCAGAATTCGGTAATATTTTCACTATTTATGCCGTTTCCGACGCTGTTACCTCTTCAAAGTCATCGCTGTTAACAGGGCACGGCGAGTGGTAAAAGTTAGCAGCCGTGAAGCGGCTTTCCAGTCCTTGAGCAATATTTTCCAGAAAAGTAGGCAACTAACGTGGCGTTGAAACTATCGTTTCGAGGTTTGTTCATTGTGGGATTACTTTTTTTAGCTTTAGGGAAGTTGAAAAACGATTTCCTGTGGCCAGGCTTTGAAAGGAACTCGAAACGTTGGCTACCATAGTTATCCTTCGCAGCGGCAACTGTTCGCTTGAAAATTGCAGCCATGTATTTCTAATCGCTCCAGTTTCTAGGGCACTGATTATAAAGCAGTTTTCGCCACGCTGCTTTTTTTAGCCCCTAATGACGTGAACAATCAGAATTCCACAAATTATTCAAAGGGCGTTGTTTGGAGACATGAACTGTGAATTTAGCTTTATTTAAAAATTGTTTTATAACATCCTCAAAGGTGATACCATTTCGCTCTTTATTTACCTCGGTTAGTTTTGACAAAGCCACACGTAGTGTCAGTTCAAATGTTTTAAAATTGATGTGAGAAGTGGGCTGCCTGATGATTGAAGTCACAGGACATACAAGTTCAAACAATATAAAAAAATGATCGCTATTTGTACCCGAGTTTACAGTAGACCAAGTAGAAATACAGAAGCTAGGACTACAGAAAGTCAGATCAATCGCAGAATGAGACTGATTGCATACAAACGGGGGGGGTTCGCTGGTTAAAGCATGTTAAATTATTTTTATCAACAATATCCCACAAGCGCTTTCCACTTACATCTGTTCTGAATCCCCACGAAGTGTGATGAGAATTGAAGTCTCCTACCATTATTATGTCTTTTCTCAAAGATGAAACTACGGTATCTAAAACACTAGAATTTTGAACACCTGACGTAAAATGAGCGTTTACTAACGAAAAGGGAATGTGCCCTAGAACAGCGATATCTGATGTTAAATTTTCACTTTCTAAATTCATTATTTCACTTTCTAAATTCATTATTTCAAACCACCTCCTCGAAAGGGGTGGTTTAAGCGAAATGTTCGGTAGTGTTTAAGATGAAAGGTTTTTTCTTTAGAAACCAAGTTTCTTGCAACAATAAAACATCTGGGGAATGCTGATTACAAAGGCAAAATAAATCAGTAGTTGCGGAAAAAAATGACCAGCAGTTTCACTGCAAGATTCTTAATCCACCTATTTTGAGGATATGCCGACAGCATTCACTGACTTCTGCAATAAGTTATCTTTCAAAAAATCCTCTTTTGATGCTATTTCTTTCTGATATTTTTTACTTTTCCCTTTAGGACTCACTGGAGATCCACTTTTTTGAGGCGACGCCCGCCGTTTCATTTTCTTTGTGTTGAATTCCATTTGTGAGTCCTGCGAACCTGTATCAGAGCTCCAATCCAGATGTTCGATGGGATTTGTTTTACGGCCTTAGTTCGATGGACCAGCTCTTGATGAATTCACCTCTTCAACAGATGTTGTTATCGGTTGCCTGGGTTTAGAAGGCCCTGTTTCTACAGATCCTGCATTCACCTCTTTAGCTGAAGAAAGCATAGAGGCTGCATGTGGTTGATTAGCATTCATGAGGATTTGAGCGATTTGTGCATTTACAATTTGAGCAAATGACTCCGGCAGCGTCACAAAAAGGTTCCCCAATAGCTTCGTCATTGTTTTCTCAATGATCGAGGCTATCACGTCTGAGAGTGACGAGTCCATGACATGGTTATTAAGGATCGCAGCTACTGCGTAACCACGAGAACCCTCTGCGATGGCGATGTTTTCTCTGCGTATGTTCGCTGCACCAGTCTTCTTTCTTCTCTTCTTCCTTTTCGTTTCAATTCCGTGCTCAGGGTTTCGCCGCTACGGCTCACTCGTCACAGTCACAACATTCTTTCCCCCTGTTTCAGAAAGTTGCACGCACTTTGGCTGCTACTGTTGAACTAGTCCGCAGAGGTGCAACTTGACGATACCGAAGGATGTAGAGGTGTTGTCAGATAGACACTTTGGTTGCTGACATTCATACGGTTCAAAGTCCATTGTCGGGTCGAAGTTCAGACGCACATGTTGAATACGAAGTTGCACCAATGTTGTAGGCTGGAATATCTAAGTATTTCACCAGCACTTAGGGAGCACTTCAATATACACTCAAAGATTTACCGGTATAGAAGGGCACTATTGGCAGCATTCTTTCCGATGTCACATTGAATATATTCTGTACGTTTCACAAAGTAACATGTCTTGCACAGATTTTACGTGAGCCTATCTCAAAAGTGAAGAGCGGTTCAACTTATTCTGTTGTCATTTGACATGCCACAATACCTAAGAGGCGCAAGTGGGCATCACAAAAGTATACATACAATGGGAGCACAGGTCAGTTCCGTATCAGTGCACCAGCTTTACAGGCCGATTCTTTTTTCTTCCAAATGCTCGTGCAGAACCAGCGTTTTTCATTTCGGCTCGCTTCTGGGTAACGCGGAGCCTTGTAGATGCTGCTAAGATCCAACCACCAGTACTCAACCATGAAATCTGTACCTGAGTATCCGGCTGGGTGGTACCCACAGCACGGCAAGCTTCCTCTCGATGGATTCGCATCTATTCTGAAGTGTTACCAATCGCCATACATCGGGCTCGTGGCGTTTCTAACTGCTCTAGTGCTTTGGGCGTTCAGGTCTTTTTTGCCCGACCTTTGCCCTTGCGGCTCTATTTCAGGAATGTCATCAGGAACTTTCTTTAACTTGAGGTTCTGAACGATCACTTCACCGGCAAGGTAGCTGTCTGAATCAGGCCTAGCATACACTCTGCTGGCGTGCTTTCGCAAAGTACACAAGCTTCCTGCACGTCAACAGTACCATGGTTACTGGCTGTGCTTTCCTTCACATCCCTCCTGCTACCGTAACCACTTGGCGGTTCTGAAGTTACAGACGGAGATCTGTTTGCAACAGTGTTAGTTTCACTAACAGGTCCTAACAGAGGCAGGCAAAGACTAGCTTGGTCTCTATCACTGCGAACTGTGTTGTCGCCACATGCCCGCTCCGCACCTGTAGTTTAAGACTGTGTATCAGGAGCAACCACGTCAAGTTCTTTATCATTCAAGTTTTCGCGTCTGAGCGAACCAGCGAGATATGTCTCGTATTGGTGAGGTTTTACCCTATCCACTTCATTAGCCTCATTACATGCTGCTTTACACCTTGCAATCTTTTGTATGTCTGAGATAGCCGTGCGTATTTCCGACAGTAGCTTCTGTCCTTCCCGTCTTAGACGCTCATAGTCATTATCATCTTTGCATATGTACTGCAGTTCGAAATCAATCCTCTCGCGTTCCTCTTCGAGGTCTTCTCGCAACATTCGCTCTAAATCGGAAAAGACCAACTGACCTCCTCTCCAATACATAGTAGTCTTTGCAAGTTAACAGGCATATTGAGCGTGACGGATTTCCGGCGGGAAGTTGGTAGTGCCGATCCTGGCAAGGCCCGCCAATTGTGGGCAACTTCTCATGTAGCTCGTTGGCTCGAGATTACGTTGATGTCCCGCCCCCTGGCACCTTGCTGGCGTCCAGCTCACGCTCGACGGAAGCGAGCGCCCTGGACACGGGGTCGAAAGCACCAACAACCATCGAAGCCGGCTGCGTATGTTCGTTGCACCAGTCTTCTTTATTCTCTTCTTCCTTTTCGTTTCAATTCCATGCTCAGGGTTTTGCCCCTACGGCTCGCTCGTCGCCGTCACCACACCGGTTACTGACTCCTGTTAAGGGGTTGTGACAATAACTTTTCTGGACCATGTATCCACTTTGCCAATATTGAATAAGAGAGGTCTGCGTGTGTTTGTAAACTCTGCCTTATTTCAGAGCACTGTGTCGCTTAGAGTAGACCGGGCAAGTCCCAGATTTCTATCTATTTTTTACCCTATCGTAATCATGTTTGAGCATGTAATAATGAAAGCGACCAGATGTTTATACTAATTTGTTCAGTTTTGTGTTGTAATGACCGAATCAAAATATGATTTATTTCACAAAAAATGCATTTTTTACTCCTGTGCATGATTTTAAACAAGCTTTGCACACTTTTCTTTAGATCAAATAAAAGGTATTTTAAAGCATCAAGTTCAGTTCAGTACACCACCAAGTTTTGCTTGAGTATGTGCACAAACAATCAGCATTACACCTTTTGCCATTTTAAAATTATTATACTGACATAACAAAAAAAGGCCATTTCGAGAAGATGGAGTTCAAAGTATGAAATGGAAATTGCGCATTTTTTTCTGTGCCAACCTCTTTTTTTTACTATGCCAACTTATCCATTTCACTGTGTCTGACTTCGGTAAATACTTAAACATTACTAGTTGGACGGCTCTTTTCTTTTCGCTAAAATGCTGAACTTCATGCTTTTTATCAATTTACAAAGAAACGAAGCTACAAATATACCATCTGTGAAAGGGCCATTTGCTTTCAGGTCGCTTTTTTTAGTTGATTAAGAAAAGATACGCAGGATAAGGAGCAATACTGTAAGATCTCAAGCAAGCGACCCCACCTAAGCAAGTGCCATCCTCTCTCTATTAACGTATTTAAAACATGCGCGAAACACTGAGCAAGCACCTCCCTCTTCACCTTCCTGTCATTTCGGCAGTTTCCTTCACTTTCTTTATTTAGAAGCGCAACGAGGTTGCAGAATCATAGTGAATGCATGCATATCTATTAAAGTGTATCAGTTTCATTGGAAACACATGCGGCTTTCCCACCGACCTCTTGATTTTTGATGCAAGACCGAGCAAGAAGCCCCCCCCCCCTTCCAAATCTCGTCACTTTCACCATTGTGGGAACACTTGTTCAGGATTGCACGGTACATGAAATTTGTGGAAAAGGAATCTGCTCTCATATCTTGTAACCAATGGCAAAGTACTTTTTTGAATTTTTCCTTGCCCTGCTTTCTTCATACATAAAGTGATTACCATAACCCTTAAAAATATCATTTAATTCTTTACACCGCTTCGAAATGGAATATGCTGCCCGCTGATATTGTGAACTGCTCTTCTGTCAAATTCATGAGCAGAATTCAGAAACTTTATGAACACCTTGTTTACAGTACAATGTGCATACATCTTGCTCTTACTTGCTCTGTACATAAGTTTTAGTTTTTTCCCTCCCAGTTTTGTGTATTGGTGTTCAATTATTCCTGGATGGGCCTGAGAAGGGGTCTGCAGTATTGTAAAATAAAAGAAAAATAAGCTACTTTGAAATTCACATAAACTTTTTTGCCTGCACTGACAGACACACGTAGTTTTAACCCTGCTCAAGAAGCATGAAGTCGGCAGACTTGTCAATTAATTGAAAACATCAATGCCATTGAAAGCTAAATTTCTTAACAGTGCACACTTGCCTGACAGCTTCCTTTTGAAGCATTTGACGCCCTGTAGAGGTGAGGCATCATTGGAAAGGACTGTTGTAGCGGCTCAGAAGTGGTAAATCTGGTTGTGATGCAGCAATGCCTGAAGTTAAATCTAGGCTATGGTGGTAGTGGCAGCTGCTGCAGTGTTTGTGCCGAAGGTGGCTGGCTGACCTGGAGGATATGACTGAAACTTAAGGGGTGAAAGATATTAGGTACCAAAAAATCACAAAAAAGAATGTTCACTGTTTTATGAAAATATACATCTTAGAGTGACGAACAGCTGAGCTTGGTAGAGATTTATGTTGGACTTCTGTGAACAGAATAAGTGAGAAGCGTAGCAAGTAACGGGTGTGTCGTGGGTAGTCCTTACATTCACAACATAGCTCACAAGCTAAAGAAAGTGATATATAGATACAACATCAATATATTAAGGCCACCGAATCACTAGGTAGTAGGTAAGTTATGCACCGTCGTGCTGAGAAACAATGAGAAGAGATAAGAAGCTGGACTCCCATTTGTTTTGTACACGCACCAAATTTTTGTTGATTACCATACAGGTGCAAAATAAAGAGTTGCTTTTAGCTTCGGCCCTACCTACATAGGGCAGATGGGCGAGTGTTAGCCAGAGATTGACGAAATGTAAGAGAGCGCGAGCTACATGCTCACCAAATACTCTATGTTTAAATTTTCGAAGGTTTGTTGAAAGCACAGGCCGACAAAAAATGTGTACCTCACTCAATCACAAAATGTGTTTGCACATATGGCTCATTCAGATTCTCATTTATGGCCCAATCCGAGTTTTAGTGACTCGGCTTGTGAGGGAGTTTGCCGACCTATGGCTGAGAAGGGTTCTGAAGTCTCCAATTACTTTCATCCAAAGCCTTTATTTCTTGTTCAATTTGCCCATTCCATTCTAATAATTTTGTTCTCTTTCAGGAGGAGGCTCAATCAAACAAGCTTCTAATTAACAGAGCCATCCTTCAGGGATTTTTTTCTTTCTTGAATCGCTGCTTTTTGTGACTTTTTTTGAAGGGGGAGAGGGGGTCTTGGGAGTGTATATATAAACCCAAATATTACCATTCAGTAGAGATGCTCTAAATGCCACAAAATCCAGACTAATCACTCATAACAGAGCAAGCAGCTCCCTACTTTCTTTGAGAGTTGTTAATTAAGTAGCCTCTTCTCCTCTAACACAATTTTCGCTGTTTCTATTTGCCGAGTGAGTGCGAAATAAATCCGTGTATGCTTGGGCATTCAAGAAAGTGCCTAAGTAGACGCATGGATGTGCGTTTTTTATTCTCAGTAATTTTTACACTTCTACGTTAAGCGTTGACCAATGACTGAGCAAGGGCTACTCTTCAAACGTTGTCGGATTATCATTCACTCTCTAGGAGCAATTTCTGAGAATTTTTCGGCAAACACAACATACTAAGAAGTCTGTACTTTCCAGTAACACGTACCTCAAAACTAGATTTATAGTAACTGCCTTACTTAAGTCATCTATTACTTCATAGGTAGCCACGAATATTCACTTGTCACGTATTGTACTGCCTGTTGTGTTGCTGACCGCCACAGCTGCTTGTGCTCCTTAATTTATAACTATGCAATGGTTGCACATCATATTTTCAGGCTGATGAATTTTTACAAAAGTAACTGCTTTATGAACGTAACGAACAAACAGCCAGCGTGAGTGTAACTTGAGAAGCTTGCTTTGGCATGTTGGCACTCCAGAGATATGTTTTAGCTTATAAAATACAATGCCTATATTTTTCAAAACTAAACTGACCCCGAATAAAAAGCAATTAAAATTTCTTGATATAACGCATATGTGTTGCACAATTTCTTTGTGTCCCTGTTTATCTTATGAGCGCACAGCTCTCAGTTCTTGGCGCAAAGCGCCCATGTACACATGTCTCTGATTAGTGTGAAGTGTGTGCTATAATTCAACTTCGGGGTGCTGAGAAGTGCAGTGCAGCTCAAATTCATCAAATACTGAGCAATGTGTACAGCACAACTTTCAATACATTACATTAAGGCACTGCAATAGTGTAGGAAGGTAGAAGCATGATCCACAATGTTTACAATGCAGACTGACCTGGAATGAAGCAAGGGTAAAACATTGATCTTGTTGACTGAATGCATCAGATAATTCGAGAAAAATATTGGGTGTTACAAAAAGCGGCGCGGCAGCTGGGGGCCATGGGCTGAAAAGCGATGAAGAAGAGGCAGAATAGAACAGCTTGCCCGACGAACGGGTGTTGTGTCTGTCTCGTTTATTACAATGGCGCAGCCATTCAACGAACCTGTGTGCGACGACCTACGTGAAGAAACCGTCCTATGGAGCGGACGCACTCTCCGGCGGCCTGCAGCTCCTGCTACCGTGGCCATGGCATCCGACCTGACCACCCTTGGTACGGAAGCCAGTGCGCTGCCTGAAGGCGTCCTTGCAAAACCACAAGGTTACTCCACTGACTTGGCTTCGCCAACCCCCTTCTTGCCCAGGGACGCCGTACACGCTCCCTTGGACTTCACCTCAGGTACCATCCCTAAAGCAACGTCAGTACCGTCGCCAGAAGACAGGTGTTATTCCTCGCCTGTAGCCGCCAGCGAACTCTGCACGGTTCTGCAGGCCATCGCTACTTCGAGCCAGCATCTTGCAGATGCCACCGTCACCTTCTCAGCAGCCTGTGCACGCAACACGTTGCCTCCTTCGTCTATGGCAGAAATTCCTGAATTAATTGGCGTTGATCAAGACCTAACCGTCTGGCTGGATGAAATCCGTTCGTTGGCCTGTTGACATGCATGGACTGACGATGTGACGATTTCGCTAGCCGTAAGCCGATTGCGCAAGTCCGCCAAAGCGTGGCATCAATACAATGGCTACAAGTACAAATCCTGGAGTGACTGCACTATAGCCTTCGTCACCACCTTCCCATCACTTCCATCTGCATACGACGATTATTTCATGCGCATGCCATCGCGTCGTCAGGCTCCATCGGAAGACGCCCGTAAATAAGTCGATGATAAGTTATGAAGCGTGGAAGCTTGGGCAAGTTGGTAGGACATGACTGAATTCAGGAACAGCGCAACCTACAAGTGGTTACTTCGTAACTACGGAAGCGAAAAAACAAGGACAGAAAAGAGCGCTGACTTTCAACAAAAAAACCTTTTTTGTTGAAAGTCAGCGCTCTTTTCTGTCCTTGTTTTTTCGCTTCCGTAGTTACGAAGTAACCACTTGTAGGTTGCGCTGTTCCTGAATTCAGTCGACGATAAGCGCGGGCTTCTTGACAATGGTGGCATTACATGGATCTCTCTGGCTGCCCGCCATGTCGTTGATGGCTTGGCTGACCCTACCCATGCTGCCATCTTATCTTGCCAGTCACCTGAAGCGCCACCCCAGGTTTTCGCTCAAAAGGCAGCCGAACTTCAGCAGAACTCTCGACGTCGGCTTAGCTTGGACACATTACCGACTGTCTGTTCGACTTGTGCCTCCACACGGCACGAATGCTTCAAGTGCTGTCACATTGGCCACAACGCCAAGGAGTGTCGTCAATCTTTCCAGACCCGAATCCACTGCCAAGCTTGTCAAACTCCTCGGATGTCCATTCATGTTGAGGGAATAGGTGACCTATCTGCTCTGGTGGATACCGGTGCGGAACAAACGGCGCTACACCGAAGTCATGCTCCGGACACTATCCGACTGTGGACGCAACCTCCCCTCTGCGGACTTGAAGGAAGTGCTATGCCAGTCGGAATGCTCGACATTTCAGTCCGGACGGCAGCGGGCACCAAAGTTCTTCCAGCCATTCCCGTCTTTGAAGACCTCCCTGCTGACATGATCCTTGGTGCTGAGTTCTTGCTATCTGATGACAATGAGCTAACCATACATTGCGGCCACGTCGAGCTCCGGTCTTCGACAGCTGGCACTACCACCACAAACCTGCCACCACCGACAGGTGAGCCTTGCCCTCCGCCTACCTTTTTTTCTATATTGGCTCGCCATCAGCCAGTATTCGCTAGAAATACAGCAGAACTGTCAGGCACTAATTTGCTGCTCCATCGCATACCAACGGGAGATCATCCGCCAATATGCGTACCACTGCGACGATGCGCTGAACGAGAACGGGAAGTGATCGTAGAACAAGCAGATGAAATGCTTGCCGCGGGCATTATTAGGCCGTCATTGAGTCTGTGGGCAGCACCAGTCGTCCTTGTTCGCAAGAAAAACGGATCACTACGCTTCTGCGTGGACTACAGGCAGCTCAATAAGTGTACAATGCCTGACTCCTACCCTTTACACCGCATTGATGACGCTGTTGATACAGTACGTCACTGCATGTTCTTTTCGCCGCTTGATTTACGCGCAGAGTACTGTCAGATTACCGTCGCGAAAGAAGATAGATGTAAAATGGCCTTTCACACACCTTTCGATTAGTATGAATTCAACCGCGTGCCGTTTGGACTAAGAATGGCTCCTAGCACTTTTCAGCGTGCGATAAGTTCAGTTCTCTGCCCATTGAAAAACCAAGCCTCTGTGGTGTACTTAGACGACATCCTGGTCGTTGGCAGGACGGAGGATGAACTCCTTCGTAATTCGGACGAAGTACTACACAGACTCTATGCAGCAGGGTTTCGTATGAACAAAGAGAAATGCCAGTTTGGGGTGTCCAAGATTTCTTACCTGGGACATAATATATCTCATGTCGGCATTCAGCCACTCCCGGAGCGAATAGCTACCGTGTCGCAGTATCCCACACCAACCTGCTTCAAGCAGGTTCAGTCATTTCTGGGTGTGGCGTCGTATTTGCGAAGGTTTATTCCCCACTTCGCTTCAATCGCAGCTCCCTTGAGCGGTGTTTTTAAAAAGACGCGCGGTTTGAATGGGGCGTCTCACAAGAAAATGCTTTTCGAGCTATAAAACAAAAGCTCACTTGTTACCCCACACTAAGTCACTTCAATGAAGACTGGTCCACCGAAGTGCACACTGATGCCAGCCAAGTCAGCCTAGGAGCTGTGTTAGTGCAGCGTGATCCCGATGGCGTGGAACACGTGGTCGCTTATGCCAGCCGAAAACTTTCAGACACCGAGCGCCACTATCACTCCAACGACCTTGAATGTCTTGCAGTGGTATGGAGCGTCGATGATAAGTTTTGTTATTATCTTTCCGGGCGTAAATTCACTGTTGTGACTGATAATGCTGCGCATGGATGTTCTCCAAGCAGCAACTTAAGCACAAATTTGCCCGCTGGATAATCACGCTGCAAGAATACAATTTTGACGTGCGCCACCGCGCCGGAGGCTAAACAACGTCACCGATGCACTCTCACAGAACCCCCTTGACTGCGTGCAACAAACCAGGCAAACCCACATTTTTTTGCCCAAATGGATATATCCCGAGCCCAACAGGAGGATAAAAATTTGGCATCCATTATTGCATCTATCACTGACAAGGGAAATCACAGTTTTTTGGTGGTGCGCAATGCCGCATTGTACCGGCGTCACTGGCGAGTGGACCGATCCGAAGAACGTTACCTCCTGGTGATCCCGAAATCCCACAGGTCAGAATGATTTTAAGCCATTCACGACTCCCCAGAAGGCAGACACACTGGTCGACAAGCCACGCTTCGCAAACTACAAGAACGTTTTTGGTGGCCGAAGATGCAAAGTAGCGTCCGTTCTTATGTCGCCAGTTGCAAAATCTGCCAGCAGTTTAAGCGACCGCCTGGGTGTCAACCGGGATGACTAACACCAATTCAGATACCTAAAACAATTTTTCACACGATTGGCATTGATTACATGGAACCTCTACCCACCCCCACTTCGGGATATCATTACGTCATTGTAGCAGTAGGCTACCTGTCAAAATACGTGGAAGTGGGGGCGGTGCCATCTCTTGCATCCACTTACCTAATCGACTCCCTCAAGCACCGACTTGAATGGAAACATGGCTTACCAAAAAGTTAATATCTCATCGGGCTACAACGTTTCGTAGCGGGGAACTGAAAAAGTACCTTTGCACGGCAGGCGTGCAGCACCACTTCGCATCCGCGTTTCATCCTGAAGCAAACGGCCTTACTGAGAGAACCAACTAGAGCATCCAGGCACGACTCGCTCCATCATACGAAGGCCGGGAAAAGAGGAGAGGCCGACTGGGACGTCCTCCTTTCATCAGCCGCTTTTGCGAATAACACAGCACTGCAGACGCCTACCGGGGAAATGAAACGCCTTACGAAATTGTTTATGGGAAACTACCACAGCTCAAAGCAGTCCTCAGTCTGGTTGCTCCCACTATAATTCCACGTGCCAACGATCGCAAAGCGGCCTGTCAGAAGATCTGAACTAAGGCGATCAGGAAAGCCACCCACGCACAAGAAAATCAAAAGCGCTACTATGACAGACGCCATAGGACCGCTCTTGCTTACAACATCAGTGACGAGGTCTGGGTGCAAAGGGGCACCAGCGAGCCCGGCAAGAAGCTACTCCCCAAGTTCGACCAGCCATTCATAGTTACTCAGCGTGTAGGAGGAAATACCTGGCGTGTGAACACCTCAGATGCGAACTTCACTCTCGATAAACGCAAAAGAAACAACTTTGCTGTGCATGTGTCGCGCTTGAAAAAAGCAGTCGAACCGGTAAAGGTGCTATGAACTGTAATTTATTTTTTTTCTTTGTAAGGTCCACAGGGTAGCCGAAGAGCGACGCGGCAGCTGGGGGCCATGGGCTGAAAAGCGAGGAAGAAGAGGCAGATTAGAACACCTTGCCCGTCGAACGGGTGCTGTGTCTTTCTCGCTTATCACAAGGGTCAGAGTTTTTGGGCTGAGTAATTCATTTCCGAAAAGATTGCAGTCAGCTCAATACAACACAGATGTTATACCATTGTTGAACACAGAGAGAGACTCCGGTGCTGCAAACTGCGTGCAAAGTCATTTCCTAAGATGCCGTTGTGGCTCAAGAATGTTGTCTGTGATAATTAGTTGTGTTTATCACTGAGAAGGTGGACAAAAGGAAATAAGTCTCTACGCTTAGTTTCGTGTGCTTGCATGTGATCCTTTGAAAAGAGCTAGTTGTAGGCATACATGGAAGCATCGTCCTCACTTTACAGCGTGTAACTGTACTTGTGTCTTGCAAACATAAGTCGCTCAAATTTTCGTTTCATTTCTTAGATTGTTTGAAATTCTTTAGACTGTTTTGGTGACAAAATTTCTCTTCTTTGTTATCAGTACTTCACCTTGGTTATCACAGAAAAGGTGCGCAAGAGCAAATATTTCTGAATGTTTCGTTTCGCGTACATCCATCTGAGCTTTTCAAAACAGCATGTTACAGCTTATTTCACCTATGCATGGAACTCTTCTGCCAAGCACAGAACTATATATGTGACGCCATGATGACTGGTAGTCATGGCCCGGCTCATTCGCCATGTATTTCTATTGTCACTTCTTTATCCTCGGCTTCTACCTACCATCACTACCTTCTTACGTCACATGATTCCCCCTCCTACTGGAAGAAGTCGCGTTAGACACTTCACGAAACAAAACGCAAAGTGTTAAAGCGAAAAAATGTCAAAATGCACCGTAGTTACATTTCAAAAGGGAGTTCCTTAACTCGCACAAAAAATTCACAGCAGAGGGAAGCAGTCCGGTCATATCTAAGAGAACTCGGGTGTACGAGGCTAGCTGTTGCGCTCTGAATGGTATAACCACATCCTGGAGATATGCACTGGTGGTGACATGGGTTGAGTTCTTGCGAGGAACGGACAAGGTTGAGAGTCCCTGTAGCATTTGAAGTTCGGGTGTTGAAGGCGTTGAATTGTGTTCTGGTGGAAACAGACAGTGTGCGTCCAGTTTGCGAGTGCGATAGTCGCCGCTGATGAAATCACAATTAGGTCTTGGTCACTGCGTTGTACAGATGGTGCCTTCTCGTCTCTTTCGTCGTTTTCTGTGGTTTCGGAGCTATAATCGTAGGCGCAGTGTTGATCTCTTCGGCCAAACGCGTTTCTGGCGCCGATCCCTTATGCGAAGATGCCTCACGTCTTGAATTTGTTTTAAGAGGCTTACTTTGCGTCGGCGTCCTTGTCGGTGTATCCGTTGGAGTGTCTGCGAGTCTTGAACTTGCTTTTTCTGGCGTTGCTGATGTGCCTGAGGAAGGTATGGCGGTGGGATCCCTTTCTGAACATCTCGCTGGTTTTCTTGACAACTTGATGTGGTTGTCAGTCGGCAGCTGGTAGTCTGTGGGCTGTTGTCATGCAGTTCGGGCAATGAAGATACTGCTTCAGAGTTGGTAGAAAGTTATTCAGAAGCTTCTTCTATCCTGTTCACAAGAAAAGGCTCTTGCGCATTGCAGCGTGCGACGTTCGATGCGTCTGAGCCTTCGGTGTCGCTTCGACTGTCGAGTGTGTATGCACCGGATGGCGATGCATGAGCCCGTGCGGAAGAAACATGGCTCGACAGGGTATTTTGCCGGTGCTTCAGCTCGTCTATCGTGAACACGGCGTCCTTATAAGACAAACGGGGAGCGTCAGGAGTGCTTGAAGAGCCGCGTGATTGAAACCTGGGTAGTGGACCACGTACGTAAGACGAAGCAAGAAGTGCATAAGGTGGCTAAGCAACATCTCGTGTGATGTGCAGGAGCGAGGACTTTCAAAACGCTAACTTTTGCGAAGAGAAACCTGGTAGAAACCTATGTTCTTTGAGAAATGAACGTGGATTGTGACGGCTGAGTGTTGTTGTGTGCAGATGGCCTTTACTGAGGAAGTCCTTGTCGTATTCGTTAAAACGGGCAACCATCTCTTCTCTGACCTTTTGCCATGATTCGTCGTTTTCGAATATGTGTGTCAGGTAAAACTTAAATGCCCAAACGGAGACGTAGTCAGTGAAGTTGGTGATCACCTCCTGTTCCAACCATGATGCAGCGGTAGCGTGGAGCTCGAACTGGTAGAACTAGTCCTGCACGGGTCCATCGTTTGCTGCCTCGGTGTATTTGGGGATGTCAAGGTAGGCCGGTGAATCTGTCATGGTGCTGGTCGTTGTGTCCTGGTTGGAGATGGTTTGGTAGTTGATGTATGGTCAGGGCGTCTTGTGGGGAACTGCGTCGATGATGAGCGACTGATGAAAGGGTAGGCAGGTCTTCATCCTGTCGACTAGTGTGACGCTATGATGACTGGTGGACGTGGCCGGGCTGATAGCCATGTTTTTTCTATTAACCATCGCTACCTTCCTACGTCAACTTTGAAAAGAGCTTGTATGCCAGCATGGAAGCATCGTCCTTACTTGACAGCTTGTCACTGTACCTCTGTCTTGCAAACATAAGTCGCTCGAATTTTTGTGTTTCAGTTCTTAGATTGTTTGAAATTCTTCAGACTGTTTGTTGGTGGCAGAAGCTCTCTTCTTTGTGATCAGTACTTCACCTTGGTTATCACAGAGAAGGTGCGCAATAGCAAATAGTTCGGAATGTTTTGTTTCGTGTGCATCCACCTGAGCTTTCCAAAACAGCTTGTTACAGCTTATTTTAGCTATGCATGAAATATTTCAGCCAAACAGAGAACTATATATGTGTTGCAGTACTTGTGTTATTGAAGCAAGATGAATACCTAAATGTTTTGTTCATGTTTCCATGCAAGGGTTCACATGGAAGCATACAAAACAAAGCGTGAAAATTTATTTTCTCATGTCCAACTTCTGAGTTATAAACACAGCCAAGTGTCACAGACAACAACTCTGTTGCCAAAAAACACTTTCATCAACCATTTCAAGCAATACATGGAAACTCAAAATGAAAAATTGAGCCCCTTTTGTTTGCAAGACATGAGTACCGTTACAAATAGGTGCCTATAGGGAACGACGCTGTACTTGCAAGATTACAAGTCGTTTTTAAAGGTTCAGATGGAAGTGCACGAAACAAAGTGTCGAGAATTATTTGCCATTCTGCACCTTCTCTGTGATAGTTCAGCCAAGTATCAGGAAGAAGAAAGCTTGTGCTACCAAACACACTGATAAACTATTTAGAGCAATGCGTGGAAGCTCAAAACAACAACAAGAGCCACTCTTGTTTGCAAGACATGAGTATCGTGACCACTAGCTGTTCTGTGGGAATGATGTGGTACATGAATAGATACAACAAGCTGTTTTCAAGGGTTCAGATGGAAGCACATGAAACAAAATCTTGAGAACTATTTGCTCTTCTTCAGCTTTTGAGCAATAAACACAGCCAACTGCATTTTACAAGCAATCAAGCTTGTGCCACCCAAACAATCATTCAAACATTTAAAGTAATGTGTTGAAGCTTGAGCTGAATATTTGAATCAATTTAGTTTTAAGACTTGTGTACCATGAGAAATACTTAGTTGGCCAGTGGTGAAGATGCTTTCACGCATACGTACAACAAGCTGTTTTGAAAGGGTCAGATGAAGGCACTGGAAACAAAAATTTCATAATTATTTGCTCTTATTCTGATTCTAAAGAATAAACACAGCCAATTACTATTCACAAGTGATGAAGCTCGTGCCAAGCCAACCAAACTCTCAGATCGACCATTTCGAGCAGTGCTTGGAAAATTGAGTTGAACAATTTATGTTGTTTTGTTTAAACAACACCAGTACTTCAAAAACTTTTTAATGTGGATTTATGTAAATGTTTTGTATTTGTATAGAATAATGACTTTATTGGAATCTTTAGTGTGTGTGTTTAGACCACACAGCCCAGTTTCTATGTCTCAACAGAGAGGCCTTGCCCCTCGTCCACGTCGTGTGCACTCATGCCTCGAGGCACAGGCCAGGGCTTTGCCTCAACGTCCAAGCTGCATAGAGCTCATTCACACTCTTTCGTGGTAGTCCTGCATGGGCCCCTTGTGATTTTTGCCTTTGGGCAATGACTGAGCATGTGAGCCAGGCTTGGTCGATCTCGCCTGATTATATGGATGAAGTGTCTTTTATCTTCTTTTCTATTGTTCATCAGATAGGAAATTACTCAATCACTATTTACCGTTAGAGATTTCTAATAGAAAGGTTATTGATTGCAGAAATACAACATTTAAATTATAGTTTTTTCATAAGCTGCACAGCATTATTTGTGCAAATATAACACGTGTACAACCAAAGGTGATTAAATGAAATAAAGTACTTTGGTAATTATCTTATGTACTTATCGGTTATACTTTAGCACATAATTGCAACTCATGATATGTACTAGGTAAAATTGATTATTTCTTGAGGTTGTGTACAGCCAACTAATGGAGCTGAAAATTTGAGTATTTTATACCCTTCAATGCAAAAGAAACAAAATGTTATGCATGCCTAGGGATTTGGTCTGATAAGTTTATTCATCTTCAACATTGACTATTAAGGTTGACATTGAGCCCTATGAAAGTCCTTTGTATGAACCCATTGAGCCCCATGAGCTTTTATATTGTGCTAGATGGGACCTACATACAAAACCCATGATCCCTACATAGCTCCTACGTACCACCAAGTAGGTCGTGTATAATGCCTATTTTCTCCCATTTGGTTCCTGTACAGTTCCTGTACTAACTCTTTTAACTGCTGTATTGAAGCATACGGATCCTGTATGATATATATATATATATATATATATATATATATATATCATCATATTATATCATATCATATACATATATATCATATATATCCCTCTGACGAAGGCCGTGCCACGGCCGAAACGTTAGTAAATACGATCCTTTTCTTATGTGCTATCTTCAAGTTATTTCACAATATATATATATATATATATATATATATATATATATATATATATATATATATATATATATATATATATATCTATTGCAAGCCCATTCCAAGAAATTTATTATTCTCACTTGTACATACTCATCATCATCGTTCCCTCTCGTTGGTGTTCTAAACCAAGGAAGACATCGCGGAATGAACGCTTCTGCTCACCCTGCCTGATGAAGTCGCTCTGCGTTTTTCGGAGCAGTTATCCCTCCAAAAACTTCAATCCTTAGTTTTCTGAAGATTGTTCAACAGGATGAGAGATTATAGGAGGAAGCGGTGATGTGGAGCGTCTGTAGGTCGGTGGAGAGCGTCGTCTGGAGGAGCGGTATTGCTGACGTTGACGAGGGGACGCTGGAAGATAAGGAGGCCGGTACTGTGTAAACGAGTAGGTGGCTGGAGCATAAAGATGTGGTCTTCGGAATCAATCTCGTTTGAACTCAGCATACCCTCCGTCGTTCCTCTTGCCGGCGGTGACGGCAGTAACGAGAAATGTGGCCTTGTATACCGCAGTAAAAGCAAACAGGACGAGATTGACGCTACTGAGAATACGAGGGTGCAGAAGTCATTGCACCGCGCTCAGCAGTCAAATGACCCCTAGCAATGTCATTAGAGTTAAATGTCTTAAGAGCCAGTGAAATCGCAGCGATCTCCACATATGTAAGCATCAAGGTTCGAGCAACCGATGCGCCCGGTGTCGACCTGGGCCTCCCATCAGCGTATGTGGGCATTGTTACGAGCCGCGTCGGTGGCCGCAGCGGACCCAGTAGGTAGCGTGGAGCTGGGTGGTGGTCGTCATTCCGCAGGCCTTGGGGGCGTTCAGAACTCCAGAGAGCTGAGGCAGAGGGACAGGCGTAGAGGAAAACTTACCAAGACGTTTATTTGCAACATGTGGGACAGTAACATCCGAACGACGACTCTTCTCGCGTCTCTCTCCTGTTCCCTTCTGGCGGGCTGCTGCCCGCTCCCTCCCCGTCCAGTTCCGAAGATAAGGGCGGATTGACTTCGGGGAACCAACCACTCATGGAGAGCACAACACAACACAAGTATCCCTTCACGTACGTGGCAGCGCACTTTGCACAGGCGCGGGGACTAGGAGGCGACCACGCAGGAGGAATTCACGGGAGTCGCTCCTACAGCCTACAACCGGCCTTCCGCCCATTCCAGAAGGGCCCGATTGTAGCCACTGCCCCACAGGCGAAGCGCACAGCTGAGACAAACACAGCCGGTGCAGGTGACAAACCGGTACACCATAAAAGAATGTTCGAGATGACCGGAAGGCACGCTTGGGGGCAGCCGGCCAAAGGACTTCGTTACTGCTTTGTAACAGCATCGGGAGAGCTGGTGGAATGACCGGGGGTGTCAGTGTCGCCATTGCCGCTAACACCCCTGTTACACGGGCACCCGCGAAGACCGTTTAACTCCCTCGTCCTTACGACAACGAAGATGCGGTACGTGTCACACGGCCACCCTTACGTGAACGAAGGTAAACGGAGCGTTTCGCAAAGCACGTTCAACGATCTCCCTTCGCAGCGAAACGAGGTACTCTCGTCCCCAGCAGTCTAGAGGTCAGAGAAAAATTTCGAGCACTAAGTGGCCGCAGTGAAAAAATAATACGTTTTGGCAATCTTAAACGTTCTTTCGTTGTAGTGCTCATGCAAAACGCGTGTTTGTTTACACATATTTACGCCCGCCAGAGTTCACTTACTCTCAACACCGATGCTCTACACTCCGTGCCTCGCGGGTCGGGCCGGGCGGCGCCATTGAAAAATATTTCGCCCATGCGTGTGGTTGTCGTCGCCGCTGTGTCACTCATGGCTGAAGAACACAAAATGTGTGCTCACGAGGCAAAGAAGCACAACAACGTTCGTACACAGGGATGAACACAGGCAACAAAGCAACTACAAGCACAATGTGGCCAGCGTCACTAGCAGCATCGCTACAATTAGCAAATTCGTTTTTATTTGAAAATATTTTAATGGTTTGTTAGCCTCTTACCTACTTAATAGTGTTTTTTGTGAAAACCCCATAACGAGGACTCACAAAAAATCAATAGAGATGAAATCAGAATACTTTTCCAAAAATCAAACAGCGCCGGCTGAGCCCACTCGCGCCAACTGTTACAACCTTTTCATTGCCGTGTGTCACTGCCACAACTCCTTCTCCGTCGAACCACCTAGGAGAGATTTACGTTGACGGTGTTCAACGGAGTTTAGTGGTGACCGTGTGACAGGTGTATAACTCCTGCTGGGGCTATCTGCACAGTGCGTGTTCAGAAAAAGTGTACACAATTTGCTTTATTTGTCTTATTTGTACACAGTGCACTTTACTGTATTTATTTGTACAAAGTGTGCTTTATTTACCAGTTGTGCACAAATGTTTACTGCTTGTTACGTCACGGTACAAAGTACACCAGTGATACCCGACTATAAGACAGCTTACGTGTTTATAAATATATTTAGCCATAAATTAACCGCTTGATTAAATGCCCTGAATTTTCTTCACTTCTTCACTGTATTAACACACCGGTTAGGAGGTATTACACCTTAACATACCGGTTAGGAGGTATTACTTAAGAGGCGGGTTAACAAACGGGCAACTCACGTGTTCATAAATATATTCAACCATAAATTAACTACACGACTAAATGCGCTAAATTGTTTTCACCTCTTCACATCACTTCATTAGTTTAATGACCTGGGTTAGGGAGTATTACATAAGGGGTGGGTTAACAAATGTGGGCTACCGAAAGTGATAATCGTGACTAACAATATGCAGTTATGTTGTTCGCAAAAGATGATGGACGCGTGATGGTTGCGATGTCACGGCGGAGGCAATTCCAGTCCACTGCTGTGCAAAGAAAAGGTGATGCCGCAAAGGTAGTATTGTGAGCACATGTGCGTGCGATTGATAAAGAATGGGTCATGCGGCAATATATGCGCGTTAGTGGCCAGTTTGTTTGTGAATGCACAAGAATTAACTCACAAAACACAGCTTGCGAACAAAAGTTGGGTGTCATGGGCCCTCAAAAGTCTCTCATTCAAACTTTTAGTATGAACCTTTACTCGGTAATATCTTAAATAAGATTGCTTTGAGTAGCAAGGGTGCCACTGTTTCTGCTGGGTCCCTAGCCGCATAAAAATGGCAGTTAAGAAAAAGCAGACATATGTGCATGTCCAGATTCGTGGTGATCTTACCTGATGTTATTGTTAAACAGCACCAAATTATTTCCAGCCACTCATAGTGGAAACTAGGAAACTCTTGATGGTTTCATTTACAGCAATCAGAACACCACCACCAATCCTCTCATCACGGTCACGTCGGTCCACAACAACTTTTTGTTACAATCAAACAGCTCGTTGTTTTTTATTTCGCTTGAAAACCAAGTTTCACCTAATATAACAACATCTGCTCCCGAATCGTTGATAAGGACACTGAGGCTCCCTTTTTTATTACTAAGGCGGCGGAGTTGGTATATAGGGTTGGTATAGAAAACAAAATTCCACCACTTCTCGCAGTATTCTATTTTTTTGTGGCTTGCGTTGTTGTAGAGCGCGTCAACATAGGGGAGAGAGGGGCATTCTGACAAGAGCGGCAAGTTGACGCAGGCTTGCACACATTGTCTGAAGGTTCTTCGCAAACAAGCTCATGCACACCGTCTTCACCTGAATTGTAAATACAGCACTTACCACCTGCGAGAAGTTCGTTGTGGGTTAACCAAGCGGTTATGTTACGCGTTTTGCTTAACTCACTCAGTTTTTTCCGGGCAGTGCTGATAACGAATGAATAGTCTTGCTTTATATTTATTTCAGTTCAAGAAAGCAGAGAATGCTTCACGAAAAGTAAGTATTTGCTTTAGTCTGCAGCAAACTTAGCAATAATGTGTCTGTTACTCCCTGTTTTGTATCGTCCCAACCTATGGGCACATACATACTATCTGACGAAAGCTGAAGCTGTAGTCTATTCGATGTAAGCGCAATAATTTTTGTTCAAGATCGCTCCCAGTTCTCACGATAAGTATCTGCAATGCCAAAAAACAGCAGGTTGTCCCGCTTAGGACGATCCTCAGCATTTTCAAGTCCAGCCCGCATTGTAGGAAGTTCTTTTTGAATTGTAGATAGACATTCACGTGTGTGAAAGACGTCTTCCTGAAATCCCTCGAAACAAGCTTTTTGTTGTTCCACTGAGAGCAAGCGCTCATTAATGCCCACTACAGTGAACACCAAAAAAGTGTGGGCAGCTTTAAGGTCGTCGATTGCCTGCACAGTGTTGTTTTAGTTTGCCTCAATTCGATCGCATCAAGCATTTGTTTCTTTCACCATTTTTAGTATTTTATCGGTAGGACCAGGATTTTGCTCGACGTCTGCGCACAACGCCAAGAGCAAGGCACAAAAAAGGTTCAAGCCGGACGTATGCTGTCTGTAATAAATGTTACACTATAGAGGCGCTTTAGTCTCAACAAATACTGCGAACTTGAGGAAATGTGCAGGATTTACTTGTTGTTGATATTATACAATTTACTTATACACACAGAAAAGCAACGCTGCTTGCTACTCGGATAATTGAGGAAAACTTTCGAGAAGCCTACTCGGTGCTACTCAAAACTGCAATCGTTGTGTACCACAATGCCTGACCAAACGAAATCACACGACTCATGCGACAATTATGATGAAGAAGACTTATGATGAAGGCTTATGATGAAGAAGAAATATGATGAAGAAAACTGATGAAGAAGAATTATGATGAAGAAGAAATTTAGGGAGACAAGTTCTCTGAGTAAACGCTTCTGAAGAACGTCTTGTATGATTTGCACGTAATTCAAACAAATGTGAGTCGACCACTTTTTCTTGCAGTTTCCAGCACGACTGTTTCCGATTGTATAGCATGTTATGTACGATTTTTTATACTGTTTAGCCTATCGGTTTTCTAGAAAACGCGACCGTACTCTGCGTGTATATGTTTATGTGTATGTGTATGCATGTGGGTCAGCTATCACCACAACAAGCAGCCATATTATACGGCTAGCATAGGTACCAAAATTGCTGTTGGTTTGTGGCTTTGGATGGCACAAGGCCCAAACCACAATGGCTGCACGAAATTTCAGGAATAACAGTACACACTGTATGGCCTCATCCCACTTGTCTAAAAATTTTCAGGCCGATGACTTCATTTCAGGCCAACAGTTTTGTGAGGAAATATGACGTAGAACTAACGCATCATGATTAGAGCAATATTGTTTGCGTGTTTTACCGCGAAAAATTACCTTCAACACTCGTCATCTGGCCGGCTCCGATGGGAATAGAGGTAACACAGGCCAACTTATGGCTCTCAAAACTTGAAATGGTTTACCACAGGTTTGTCACAGCAATATTCGCCAATGGTGACCTATTGTTCAGAATTGTTTAGCTCTCATTTTGATATATGCCTACGTTATTGTAACACCTTCAAGACACTATATTGCCTCTCACTTACTTTGTGGTTTTTCATAGCGATTTATAATTGTTTAAACAAAACGCCAAGGAATGGGCAAGTGTGTGCGCTGCTTCATTTTCGTTAATAACAAACCTTTCCCAAACAAATTATCATTACATATCAAAATAAATGGTACAGTGGCCTCATCTGTAAAAGAAATGTTACGAGTTATTACAAATTGCACAAGTACATGAAAAATACTTAGCTGCATGGACACAAGTGGGTATATTAGAGAACGCATGGTTTAAATGCATATGCAGTGTAACGCAGTCGTCTTCAGTAAGGTGGAAAATTCGGCGTCGTTCATTGTGTGTACGGAACACAGACGTGATAATATCGGTAATTGGCATTTTTGGAGTCGGAGTAACCAATGCAGAGGCTGCGTAAACCGAGATATTTTTCAACACCTCGCAGATGTATCGCAAAATAATACATGTGTACTCTGCTTGCAAGGTGACATTGGTCAACACCAATGCGGCTGTCTTTCTAAAGCGTGGTAATTGTCATGTTCGCAGTGCAGCTCCAACTTTTTTGCAAACTTCTGTGAGCTCTAATTGCATTCCAATGTCAAAGATCTTTGACAAACGTCTGTAATTGAAAAACTACCGAAAAATTCACAGCAAGCAGATACTTCTATGTACAGTGCTTGTATCCAACGCACTTCCATACAACGATAATTAGTCGGGATGCCACTCCACTGAACGTAGTTAGAACAGGGGAACATAAAGAGTTTGAAATAAATCCGCACGCAGCATATGTGCACTTGTATGTTCCCTTAGGAATATTTATCATGAATTAGCAGAACTACGGTTGCGCTGGTTTGAGTGCACACACAAACAATTCTTGGCGCCCTGCGACCGTGGCCTTCTGGACATACGCATCTACTATATGCTCTCACTACTACCTTCAGGAAAACAAGTTACTGGGAAAGCAGGCCTGACGCTCGGCGATTTGCTTGGTGTGGGACATGAGGTACTGCATTCTTCCTAAGTAACGTCTGCTATATGTACAGGCTATTTAATCGCGCACGCATAAACACGCCTGGCAACCGGGCTGAACACCCTCGCGACATAAGTATTGCGGCAGCATTCCAGTTATACTTTTGCGGATATGTATCTCGCTATCTATATTCGACCATTCTAGCGACTATAGGCGGCACGGCAGAAGATCGAAATGACGGACGAGACGGTCATATCGCGACCATTTGCGTCAGCGTAGTAGAGCGTGAAAACGCGCTCAGTGGTTTATGATTACTGAGAGACCGAACTGCGTCACAGCTTTACAACCGCGTGACAGCTTCGGAGCTCGACGGTAAATGGAGCGGCCTGATTTGCTGGAATTACCTAATACATTTTAGTTATGTATTCTTATCTGTGTAGTGAAATACTTCTAGAACGAGTATAATCTATCGCCATATTGTGAAAGCAATCATACCACGCTAGTATATAGTCGAAACTAAGTGGAAGTTTTATGAAGAGAGAAAAGAAAACTTTTATTGTGCTAAGCCAAGCTAATGCTTGCTGCCTGTTGGTGGCACATGAATATCGGAAAAGGTTCCCAACAGGGACGTATTGATCAATGTGGTAAAGTGGCCAAAGTGGTTGATGGCAGAATTAGGAAGGATGCTATCACGACCATAATTCAATTTCAATGCTGGTTGAGGAACCCCGTTTTCCTTCTTGGGTGGAGTTTCAGCAGTCAGACGCTAGTCAATGATGCTAGTCAACTGGCACTGCCTAGAAACCGTCTGCTTGCGAAGTGGCTCCTAGTGAAGGGCAATTATTGCAATACATTCTTAGAAAAACAAAATGTTGTTTGTTATTAGGTACATAGCCTTTCATAATTTGCCATCATTATCATCGTCATTTATTTTCTCTTCAGTTATTTGTTATTCAATTATTGACTTCAGCGCCATGCATAGTTAGCTTTTTTATTTGACTGCATCAAAAACCGCAGTGTAATGCTGCACTTAGTACGCCTACTTACGAAAAAAGGTCCCGCCGCAGTGCAACGATAATTACACGCCAAAAAGGTCCCGCCGCGGTGGTCTAGTGGCTAAGGTACTCGCCTGTTGGCACGCAAGTAACGGGATGGCATCTCGGCAGTGGCAGCTGGATTTTCGATGAAGACGAAAATGCTGTAGGAGCGTGTGCTCAGATTTGGGTGCGCGTTAAAGAAACTTGGGTAGTCGGAATTTCCAAAGCCTTTCATTACGGCATCTTCCATAATCATATGGTGGTTTTGAGACGTTAAACCCTACATGTCATCTTATGAAACAAGCCTTCGCACAACTTAGAAAAATATATTTAGGTATCAATATTGTTGTGTCTATTTTCTGGTACATGTACAGCTATACCCCTTTTACTTCATTTATTCATGTACCTTTCCTGTATCTTCTTACGTCGTAGCCATATGTATCTTAAGTTGTTGTGGTAAGGGCTTCAAATGCGTGTATTTCGTTATGAATAATGAATTGCAAATTAGCAAAGTAAGTACGCGTCTCTAGGGCAATACACTCATGCGCATGGTACACCTTGTCATGGTATTGTTGCTTAACAATATTCACCATGCCTTGAAGCTTTGAAGTGGGTGAACGTTTTAACCACTCACTCAAAACACCAAACACGTAGTGTAAGGTCTGTTTCGATGAAACGTTGTTACTCGTGCAATCTCACGCGCATTGCATGCGTAACTAGCACGAGAAATTCTGTACACGAGTTTTCCAGCACCAGATTTTTATTTAAAAAAACTCAGTAGCTCGCATTCACAAATTTACTCACGATGATTTTTTGTAGTTATCATTTTTAGTATACCGTGTGCAGTAGCGCTGTATATGCAGCAGACTGCTGCACCTCAGGGCTGTCTGCGTGCACATTTTTTCTTCGGATGTCCAAGTGAGCGGTCGCAGACAGGAATGTTGTATTGAAGCTCTCCTTTATGATGATGTTCTAATTCTTTTTTCTTCCGCCTTTTTTGTCATCCTTTTATCATATTCGTCGTAGGAATGGCAAGGGTCGCTTTTTGTGCCTTCCACGGCAGAAACCATATCGTCACACACCAACGAGGAGGTATCGTAGCAGTCGTTTTCTTCGTACTTTCCTTCTGCACGTATTCCCCATATCATACACTGCAGTTTACCTGTGTAAAGTGCGAACACGTTTCGGTGACAACATGACTCATTGTCCACGCGGATTACGCAAGCAGTGGTTGCAGCATATAACCATTTTTGAACCAGAGCCCTAGCGGTTTCATCAAATAAGAAATTGACCCACGTCTCTCATCGATGTCCACTACCGGTGGCGTCAACATGAGGAATGCGAGAAAGTTCTCTTACGTGGTCACTGGTATGTCACTATATGACGTCAGCATGCCTGGAATTCAGTTATTTTTCTACTATGACCAGGGCATTATCAACTAGGGCAGAAGAGACGATCATGTCACTTTTAATTACTAGGAAGAAATCCCTCATACGTGATATTTTAGCACGCTCGAGAAATATTTTGCAGCCTTTAATTCCTGAGGGACCCTAGCTGAATTCCTACAGATCACTTCGTATACTCCACTATATGCGGTATCTGTGAAGTATATACGGTATATATACGGTGCAGTATACGTAGAGTTTATTTATTTATTTATTTATTAGAATACCCTCAGGGCCCGTAGGGCATTACAGAGGGGGTGGGTACAACATATATAACACACAAGAAAAAAAGAGAAAATAAAGAAACAAGTATCAGATGCGCAAATCAGGAAGGCAACATAAGTCAACTAAAAATGTATAAGAATTCAAGCACATACAAGACAAAGATAGATAATGGAAACTGCGTATAGTTACAAGCATTGCTGAGAAATTGCAGTCTTGAATAACAAAGGGTCTGTTATTGATACAACGGAAGAGGGAAGGTGGTTCCAATCGGCGGCTGTTTTCGGTAAGAAGGCTGCTGAAAAGAATTTGGTGCGGCAAAACGGAATGGCAACCTTATGCTGATGATCAATGCGCGATGAGTGGTATGACGGTTGTGAAATGAGGTCTCGCTTCATTGATGAATTGTGAAAAAATATCTTATGAAAAAAATGCAGTCGCGCCAGTTTCCTCCGGACAGTTAAATTGGGTAGGTCAATGTTAGATTTCATTTCTGATATGCTAGCAGTACGGGAATAATTAGAACAAATGAACCGAACTGAGCGGTTCTGAACAGATTCTAACGCGTTAATTAAATTTTGCTGCACGGGGTCCCATATAGCGGACGCGTACTCAAGCTTTGGGCGAATTAGTGATCGGTATAATAGAATTTTGAGGGACAGCGGAGCGCGAGAAAAGTTGCGGCGTAAGTATCCTAGCGTTCGGTTAGCGTTATTACAGATGTAGGTAACATGCGTGTGCCAAGATAGATTGTTGGTAATGTAAACGCCGAGGTACTTATATGAAGAGACACGCTGGAGGGGAACGGCGTTAATTCTGTAGGTACAGGGGGGAGAAATAGATCGCCAGGTTATTGACATGCATTTAGATTTGTTAGAGTTGAGAGTCATAAGCCATTTATTGCACCAGGTTGAGACAGTGTCAAGGTCTGACGGTAGAAATTGGTTATCATATTCATTGTTTATTTCGCGGTAAATTACACAATCATCTGCAAATAACCTTATAGCGGAGTTAATGCTGTCTGGGAGATCATTAATATATATAAGAAAGAGTAAAGGGCCTAATACGGAACCTTGGGGTACGCCGGATGTTACTTTAGAAAGAGGTGAGTTATAGCCATTAGTTGTTACAAACTGAGTTTGCTTGATATACTGTCCGAATACCCCAACGATCTATTCCTGTGTCCCTTTAATCTCTTCCTGTTAGCCTTACGTGGTGGGGAAATACAAATTGTATGTGATTATTTTACCACGCACCAAGTCTCGTACGCTATCGGACGCACTTTTTCTGCAGCAAAATTCTACAAAAGCACACCTTGCTTATTCATTCTTTTGTCTATATAACGCACATTTAGTTCTTAGAGCTCTTTTTTGGCTATGCGTGTGGACTCAACTAAGTTGTAGTATAACAACCTTAGCTTTTGGAATTGATGTCATGTACCCTATAGCCGCACGCCTCAGAATGATATCGCGGTTTTGGTGCAGAAAACCCGAGAAGGCGGCTAAGGTTTCTGGTTTTAATTTTGCTACCTACTTTTAATATTGAGTAATATAAACCTAAACAATCCCTTTCATAATACTTTCCTCGATGTCTCGATTTTAAGTAAAACTCTTTGATGCACAGACAGTAAGGCGCGGAGAACATTGGGACAACATTTTCTGCTAAAATTTTGTAGGACTCTGGTAGTACTCACCATCAACAATTGACACAAACGTAAGAGTTACGCAATTGTTTTTTGCAACAAGTACGTCATATTCATTCATTAGGCCAAATACTGAACTGTCGGATTCTGATGTACCGTCCACTGGAAAAACCACAACAAGGAAATAATGGTGGTCGGTGCAAGCACGTCTCAGCTGAATAGAAATGTCAATGACTGCTTCAAATCTAATACCGTAGCGCAGCATTCCTGGTCGATAACCATGCCGTGATAGTGTTAATGTAGTCAATCAGAACACATACAACACACCATAATAGGCGAGTTTGCATTCAGTCACTAACCCGTAGTCTGCAGAATAGGTATGTAACTTAGATTTAGCATAACATATTATATTATTCGGCTGGAGCGGGAACGTCTGGCCGAACAAGAAAAGGGAATGAAGTGTTGTGTCTTGGAAGTAACTCCGGAACGATGCGGATAAGCTTCGCTAATCACCCTTCAATAAATACACCCCATCGCAACACTTTTGGTGTAAGTGCCACGTAGGATAACGGCACCACGATGAACGACGATGCACCAACCACTGAGACGAAATAAGTGGAGGTTCGCCAAAGTAGACTACTTGCTGGTCTGCCACCTGCGATGGCTCGTAATGGTAACAAGAACCAGCCACCTGCTCCCCGTATTCCGTGGAAGCGCTACATCGAGCCTCCAACCTTCAACGGACAAGCTGGGAAAGATGTCGACGCATGGCTCAGCCCCTACCAACGGGCTAGTTGGTGTAATTGCTTGGATGCTAGTGGCCAGCTCAACATCGTGGGGCTCATTTTAAAGGTGACCACGTCTCTATGGTTTGAAAACCATTAAGAAAGCCTGATCACCTGGCAGAGGTTCGTCGATGAAATCAAGAAATGCTTCACGGATGTGGCAGCTAAGAAGCGCACCGAGAAAATCCTCGCGCGATGAGCTTAAGTATGCGGGGAAACCAGCACGACGTATATCGAAGCGACACTCACGTTGTGCAAGACACTGGACCCCTGGATGACATCTGACA
Organism: Rhipicephalus microplus; assembly: GCF_043290135.1. NCBI lineage: Eukaryota > Metazoa > Arthropoda > Arachnida > Ixodida > Ixodidae > Rhipicephalus > Rhipicephalus microplus. The sequence goes on from NC_134701.1 coordinate 86,149,899, forward strand.
AGTGTGGTCATCTTTTAATATGAATTGCGAAGAATGCCTATCAGATCCTCATTGAAAAAGACAGCGTGGAGACCGTAAGTGATGTCATTAGGCATCGCCGCACGTTTGACGCACTGAAAGTGTGCCGAATCACATTAAAGTTTGGCCGCCTGGCCAACGTCGCTACTGTCGCTGGTGTCGACGTGCATCATGCCCCACCGGACCTCGCGTCATTGATTCGGCAACTAGTGCGCGAAGACCTCGACCCTCAACCGACATGAGGTGGCCTTTTGGCTGGCACGTAAAGGCCGTGAGCCCTTGTCTCTGTGCGACTTTGGAACATCGACTACCAAACGCCACCTCCCTTGATGCCTCTAACTATATGCCTCGTCCTGGAGTGCCAAGCCCCACTATTCATTTGCATCCAAGTTACCAGTGGTATGATGACTATACACGTAGACCACCTGCATTTCTCAGGAATGGAATGGCTGGCCCATTCATCCTTCTGTTGGCATCTATAGGGCACCCCGTGAACGCCTCATATGCTTCCACTGTGGCGTCCATGACCATGCTGCCCGATTCTGCCCCGATCACCGTCGCACGGCAGCACCGTCCTATGGGCGACCGCGTACATTCTACCGGCGCAGCAATCAGCACGTTAAGGGGACACCATGGGCCTCTGGCTCGGACAACAGGTCAAAATATCGGGCTAACCACCACAGTGACTCACCAGCGTCTATGCGTAGCTTGACGGCACCGCCTTCACGCTACCGACTGTCCCCATCTTCTCGACGAGATCCCACGTCACCGTCGCCGGAAGACTAGGCGGCACGACCAAAAGAGTTTAGGTCGCCAGTCATCGACAACTACACGCCGCTACGCCTCCGCCGGTGACCACGTGTCATAACAAGGTTTGTGTTTTTGTAGACATTGTTACTATACGAGCTTTTGTTGACACAGGAGCGGGTGCCTCGGTTATCAGCATGAATTTTCAAACCAAACTAGACCGTAAGGTGATGTTCTACTGGGATGTTGCGAGCACTTTTCGTGCTGTAAGTGGAGAATCGCTCCGGCCTCTTGGTGTGTGTACCGCGAACGTTCATTTATCTGATAACATATACCAAGCTGGGTTCACCGTACTCACTTAAGAGATGCGTAAGGTGATTGTGGGTCAGGATTTTCTACAACAGTGCGGTGCCACTCTTGACTGCGGTACCGGCAAGGCTTTTGTTTCACCTCTTGCCGACCAACCTGCTACTTGTTCGCATAAACTCGCCGTCTGGGAAGATTCCTTCTTACCACCACGTTCGTCATCCAGTGTTCAAGTTGCTGATGCTATATATTGATTGATTGATATGTGGGGTTTAACGTCCTAAAACCACCATATGATTACAAGAGACATCGTAGTGGAGGGCTCTGGACACTTCGGCCACCTTGGGCTCTTTAACGTGCACCTAAATCTGAGCACATGGGCCTACAACATTTTTGCCTCCATCAGAGATGCTGCCGCCAAAGCCGGGATTCGATCCCGCGACCTGCGGGTCAGCAGCCGAGTACCTTATCCACTACACTACCGCGGCGGGGTCAAGTTGCTGTTGCTAGTGCCAACAACGGTGAATTCGACGCTATAGCTGTGCCAATGCCTTCACTCATTGCAAAGAAGGGTGTGCATATGCCTCGCTGTATTGTATCTGTGGTGAGTGAGACAAGCAAACTTTAGTGTAAAATTTATTCAACCAGTTTGCTGTGCTTCCAAGCAGTATGCGACGTGTCTTGTTTGAAGCAGATATAGGCATCAGCATAGACGCCTTGAGCAAAGACGCCACGCAAGAAGCTCGTGTGCATAAGACTAGCCCCTATGTCCCTGACGACTCTTCGCCGCTTCTGACTATGATCAAGACACTACCCTCTGTGAAACGTCAAGTCCGGCGAACGTTCTTAGCAAGCATGCTTGCTAAGAACGTTCGCCGAGAGCAGCGCAAGACCATACTGCAGCACCACTAGTTCTCGCCACCGCCGTTCAGCCTATCCTCCTCCGCTGGCGGAGATACGGAGCTTTGAAATTGAGTTTGTTCTAGTAAAGTTGAAAGAAGTGCTATGAAAACGAACAAAAAAGTGATGTCATAGGAAGAATATTCGTAAGCAGTTGAGGTACCAATCCTTGAATGCAATTGAAGCAGTGCGGTGTTTAAAATGATGGTCTCGTGACACACTTACTTAGACGGGCTCTGGTCTAGGATGTGCCAACCAGAACAAGCTCCGTAGTCGAAGTCTACGAAAGCGCATATGGATAGGTCGTACCTACCCTTCGAACTCATAAATTACTGACTGCCATTACCGGGTGGCCGACAAGGTACTACCCGATGGCATAGCACAAATGTTATTTTATGGACGCGCCGATGCCTGTTCGGGACCCCGCAACCATGCCACATGTACCCACGTTTGCATGGATGAGCACACCTAGCTGGAAATTAATCTCTGTTACCGTCAGTGTTACCGAGATCACCCGCGCGGATATAAAGTTTTCCGTGTCATGAAGTCTCGTACATTCACACCTCTGGACATAGGTGCAGACAAAGACTGTTTAAGCAAAAATGACGCTTGAACTGCACAAAAACAGGAACAGGAGCTGCTCTTTACAGCTCAGAAAGACAGATGATACACATATTTTGGCACCAGAACGCATCACAAACCTAGCGGTAGCCGAGAGCAACTCGAGTAGTTGAGCGACGTGCTCGCGTCGCTTGTTTGTTCACCTGTCAATTTCTACCACTATTACCGTACAATGAGGTGTTTTTTCACAATGAGAAAGGTAAGCATCCTGCTTAATTTTTCTTCGCATCTCTCTGGCGTGTTCGTAAGGTTGTTGCAGGTGCACTGAGAATAGGTATATCGAAACAAAAACATTCGAGATGAAAGGGCGTTTCACAACTTATGCGCTAAGGAAGTGAGGTATGCCATGGAGTGTTGGCAATGAGGTAGATTTTGCAAATTCAAATCTTATCCCAAGACTCTACCATAACATCCATATACTATAAAATAGCTGTGCCACGCACACCTGCCTAACATGATCATAAAACTGCGTTCGCCAACTTGAGCACCAGCAAAAAGGTATTTCGCTGAAGCTAATCACTCCCGCAGGGGCATCTGCGCAAGTAGACGTTTGGTGCGTAGCGACACCACGGACCCATGCTAGCGCGGAGGCTTCGACTTCCTCCCACGCCTAGCCTTGCGTGGCTGAGCCGTACCCGAAAAAAAGGGGATCCTTCAGTTGAGCCGACACCGGGTCATTGGACCTTTAATGCCCCCCGGCAGAGGCAACACAACTCTTTGGCCCAGGCTTCACGTAGACAGCACCCCTGGGCTGACCACCCAGGGGAAATCGGCAGTTGCCTTTTCCTATCTTCATCTTTTTACATCTTCGTCTTTATTTCTCACTTTCTATCTGTCCTGTCTTCTACTCTTTTCCGTTTACTTCAAAACCTCTTGGTGGCTAGGGTTAACCCTGTGTGGCTGACCAGTCTTGGCTCACCAAATTTGGTTATAGCGGTGGTGTAGGGCTGAGGTTGGCACGCTTGTCATCGCGCATTCCCTGTCGCGTCCCCTTCTTGGGCTCGGTGGTGGGCAGCTGGCACCGCCGCCGAAACAGAAACACTTACTATGTTAAGTACATCCTTTCCCCAACTTGATGGTACCCTGAAAAGTGCACGTACCGAAGCACCACTGCAATTTTTTCCAAGATATCGAAACGTTTTCCAAACTACCAAATTGTGCACAGCGAGCAATTAAACGAAAAAGCCAGAACCATTTCCCCACTTCTGGTGGCAAAAAGCCTCACTGAAAAAACTAGGACTAGGTTACAAAGCGAATAAGACGGCCTATGGCAATCTACTCCTTCATCTCAAAGACAGAACACAGTGTGAAAAGCTCTCCAACTTGACCTCATTTGGGAACACCCATGTCACAATCACCCCACATAGGTCCATGAACACCATTCGTGGTGTCGTCTCAGATAAATATCTCCTGTACCTCTCTGAACATGAGCTACTTGATGGATGGAAACAGTAATTTGTCGCAAACGTACAGCGGATCAAAATAAGAAGGGGCAATTTAGAAAAGCCAACCAAGCACATAATTCCAACTTTTGAATCAAGTATACTGCCAGAAAGCACTGAGACAGGTTACACGAAAATATGAGTTCAGCCGTACATGCCAAACCCACGCAGAAGTTTTAAGGGCCAGAGGTTTGGCCACAGCTCCCATACTTGCAAAGCTAAGTACACTTGTGCCAGATGTGCCTCAACGGACCACGTTTCTGAGCGCTGCGAGGCCGCCGCCTGCTGTTTCATTTGTGGCGGTAACTACCCAGCATACTCGCGAACTTGTGAATCACAGAAAAAGGAAAAAATAACTTCATTGAAAGTCAGAGACAACATATCTTTTAAGAAAGCCAAGAAACGAGTTGCACCGTTCTATGGCACCACTTATGCGGATGCGGCGCGTCAGGGGGCAGCGTCACACCAGCCTTTGGCCCCAGCCAGGCCTGCGTTGAGCGTGCCGTCAGCTGTGGCACCCGTCCCTAAGACGGCAGTAATTCAACCTGCTCCGCCAACACAACAGAACCGGCGACTCCAGAGTCGTCGGGTCACAAGACCTCGTCTCACCAAGCGAGGCCTGAAACTCGATCAGCCTGCATACACGGGCATCCAGTGCCTCCCAAAAAGCAATGGAAACTACTCCGGTGCCTTTGGCGCCGAAACAGTGGTGCAACTCTGCGGACCGCAATAAAAAAGGAAAGCAGAAAATCATGGGTCCTCCCAAGTACCCGTGAGCATCAACTTCTAGTACCCTCACATACAGAACACCTCTGTCTTTGCTAAGATGCCGACATTAATAATGTTTTGGAGTCTAAGGTGCCTCATTTGCAACCTAGACGCTCTAAATGAGCTGTAATGCTCCTACCAGCCCAAGGGGTTTTGTGCCCAGGAGACACGTTTGAACTTAAAACACACGAATTTCCTCTAGCGTTATGACATCTATAGAAAGAATGGTGAAGAAACTCTTGCTTCATCGGGCGGTGTGGCAATAGTTATTGACAAGTCTGTGCCATGCCATCATGTAGTCCTCCAAACGCCTCGTGAAGTAATTGGAATCCGTGCTATATTATTTAATAGATTGGTTACCATCTGCTCGCCCCACCGTGGTGGTCTAATGGCTAAGAAACTCGGCTGCTGATCCGCCGGTCGGGTCACGGGATGGAATCCCGGATGCGGCGGCTGCATTTCCGATAGAGACGGAAATGTTGTAGGCTCGTGCGCTCAGATTTGGGTGCCTGTTAAAAAACCCCAGGTGGTCGAAATTTCTTGAGTCCTCCACTACGGTATCTCTCATAATCATATGGTAGTTTTGAGACGTTAAACCCCACATATCAATCAAATCAACCATCTGCTTCATTTACAAATCTCATAACTACCCCCTCACTAAATCAGAATTACACAACTTAATTAACCAGCTTCCTTAGCCCTACATTAGCGTTAGAGATTTCAACGCACATAACATACTCTGGGGAGACTTGCGCTGTGATGCAAGAGGTCGCCTTCTGGAGAACATTCTCACAACCTCTGGTCTATGCCTTTTCAACAAAAAGGAACCAACATATTACAATCTCTCAAACAATTCAAACTCATCTATTGACCTAGAAATTGAGTCAGCAGCTCTTCTCCCCTATTTTAAATGTAATGTTGTGAAAAACCTATTTGCGAGCGACCACTTTCCCAAAAGACTGCAGTTATCAGAGCAAGATGATTTCCTGCCCAATACACCTAAATGGAAACTAGACTCTGTTGACTGGAAGTTTTTCAGACTATCCACTTATCTGTAACAAGATTTTATTGACGATTTTAACAACAACGCTGTTGTTGCATATTTTACCGCTTTTAATTTAGACGTAGCCGAAAAATAAATACCACAATGAAATGTACACTCTAGAAGACGACGAGTTCCTTGGTCGAACAACGACTGCAAGCAAGCGCGAAGAAATCAAAATAAGGCATGAGATACCCTACGGAAATATCAAACTTGCGAAAAATCTGGTACAGTTTAAACTGATCAAATCACAAGGAAGGCGCACACGGCGGCAGGCCAGACAGACAAGCTGGGAGAACTTCCTCCCCTGCATAAACTCGCACACTCAAGAATCTAGAGTATTGAATGACGTGAGGAGGTTCAAGGGGCAACAAGTCCAACTACTGCCACTTGTGAACGATGAGGGAAACACCTTAAAAAATCAGGCAGACGCCCTGAGAGAGTACTTCGAACGTGTATCCAGCTCTAATAACTAATGAAAGTCATTCCAAAAATATAAAGAAAAAGCAGAACCCAAAGCACTGGATCTTAAATGCCATGAAAATGAACTTTATAATCGCCTTTTTTGCATAGTAAAGTTCAGAGCCGCCCTCTGTTCATGTGAGAGCTCTGCTTCGGGACCTCACAGAATCGTATATGAAATGATTAGGCACGTACACCCTAACACACAAATCACACTGCTTGCAATCTACAACACAATTTGGGCTGATGGACACATTCCAGGCACGTCGAAAGAAGCTATAGTAGTTCCTATATAAAAACACGGCCAACACCCTTCTTTGGTAACAAGCTACCGTCCTATTGCCCTAACGAGCTGCCTCAGCAATGTGTTTGAAAAAAATTATTAACCGCCGCCTATTGTATTATCTCGAAATAAACAAACAGGGCTGGTCGACAACTGACCACCTTGTGCGTGTAGAGGCCCACATTGGTAATGAATTCGTTCATAAGCAGTACTTCCTCTCAGTTTTTCTTGACATTGAAAAAGAACACGATACGACGTGGCGCTGTGGAATTCTTCGTGATTTGTCTACAAAGGTTGTTGGCGGGAACATGCTTAAAATTATTGAGTTACTTATAAAACCGCACACTCCGTGTCAATATTGGTAACGTCATTTCAAGGTCATTCATTCAAAAAACTTGAGTACCACAAGGCGGTGTACTTAGCTGTATTATTTTCATTGTAAAAATGACTTCTTTGCGAAACTCAATTTCAAAGGACATGTTGTACTCCGTGTATGTCGATGATGTGCAAGTAGGTTTCAGGTCCTGTAACCTAACTCTCTAGGAGTGACACGTACAAGTTAGCCTAAACAAAATATTAAAATGGGCTTAAGAGAATGGCTTTAAACTTGATGCGCAGAAAAGCTCCATTGTCTTTTTTACTAGGAAAAGAGACTTGGTCTCAGATCCAGCTATTGAACTTCACGGACAGCGTTTAAGGCTGTACGCAGAGCAAAAATTTCTAGGTGTTACATTTGACTCTATGCTTGCTTCTAGTCCACACATAAAATACCTCAAGCCTAGATGCCTTAAAACAAATATTATCCTTAAGATATTGTCACATACCTCATGGGGTAGTGACGGGAAACGCGTGGTAAATTTTTACAGAAGCCTTGTTCGATCACGGCTAGACTACGGCGCTGTAGTTTATCAATCGGCTACACCCAGCGCCTTGAAGATGTTGGATCCTATCCATCATTTAGGAGTACGCCTCGCCACTGGTGCTTTCAGAAAAAGTCCAATGCAAAGCCTATATATCGAGTCAAATGAGCTGTCTCTTGACCTACAACGTTCATACTATGCTTATAATTATTTTCTGAATGTACATTTTAATAAACACCACTCTTGCTATCCCACAATCAACGATACCTCCTCTACACCACTTCTTCACAACAAACCCACAGTAAGAGAGCCATTTTGCACTTCGATATGGCGGCTGTGTGAAGATATGTCTGTCACACTTCTTGAGTACCGCCTCATGGCTCCATCTGAACCGTTCGCGCCATGGTTGTGGAACATTTTGGACTGTGACACTTCATTTACAGAAGTAACCAAGCATGCTTCAGACGCCCATATCCGCACGTATTTACTTGAGGTGCAGTCAAAATACTCCCCTAAATATTACACAGATGCGTCCAAGTCTCAGTTCGGCGTGTCTTTTGCAGCCGTCGGTCCATTCTTCTCTGAATCAGATGTTCTACATCCCAATACAAGTATCTTTACAGCAGAGGCATCTACCATACTTTCTGTTGTCAAACACATCAGACAACTTAAACAGGCCAAAGCAGGTATATACACGGACTCACTGAGCGTGCTACAAGCCATAATGTCAAGCCGGAAACTCAGAAACCCAGTAGCCGCGGACTTTTATTCGCTATTGTAATCTGTCTACACTTCTGGCCAACATATAACAGTGTGCTGGGTGCGTGGGCACAGAGGTATCGAAGGAAATGTACCGGCGGACCGAATCGCATATTCACTCTACGCAACTGCAAATAAAACATCTATTGCTGTCCCTAAACAAGATTTAAAGCCGGCCAGCGAAAAAACTACGAACTCACTGGCAACAAGACTGGGACTCTCAATCTTCAAACTCCGCATAGTTAAGCCACAGTTAGGACATTGGCCATCATTAACCAAGTCAAGGCGAAGTGATGTCTTATTCTGTCGCCTCCGAATAGGACACACGTACGGTACGCAGACGTTTTTATGAACTGCTGAAGAGCAACCCCTGTGTGGTAGATGTGGAGAAAGGCTTACTGTTCAGCATGTCCTGTTGGATTGTCATGAAGCAGAAATTGAAAGGGTTAGACACTTTCCTTTAGCACACAAAAATGCATACCGCTTCATTTGTCTCTCTTCCTAAGCAGCGAACCACTATTTAGCGCGGAATCTGTTTTAGCTTTCTTGAGCGATATCCGCATGCTCAACATTGTCTGCCATAGTAATCGTGACACTGCCCCCTCAAGAGGCACTAGTTGCGATTTTTATTTGTCATGGCACAAGCCTCCTGGACCTTGTACTCAAAACCTTTGTGAGGCACATGTGCTACTTCATATTTAATTATTAAGAGTTAAGACGCTATATTTTAGAATTAGACATACCCTGCTCATGGCATTCATTCCACTACAGCAGCCACTATGATTTTAATTTCCAGTTACTTCAAAACATATACAGTTTTTATTTTAAGACTTTTCTACAGGCACCATAAAGCCATGCAACAGTACCCTAGTTTTGGCACTCTTTGGCCAAACCATAGTCCGTGCGCCACTAAACGCCATACATCATCATCATAAAGCTATTCACTGATGCTATGAAGCTTTTTGATCAGCTCTGTGACAGGTGACAGGATGGCGACCTTATTCCAAGTTAAGCGTACAAGTAACAATGATATATTGGCAAGCATACCGCTGTCTCTGATGATATATTCTCTCTCGAAATGGAACGACCTGGCCAACGGAGCGTTTCAGGTGCTAATCGTGGCAGCCACTATCGTTACGCAGTGATTGGCTTCACCACTTTTACACGGTAGCACCATCCTAAGCAAGTAACATCACAGTTACAAGTACTTGGGAGTGTTATAAGTCATAGTTCTGCAGCTGTGTGAGTGAGTGCTGGGCGAGCAGTTGGTGATGCGCCTGACCCATTGTTCCAGTTCCAAATGTTCTTGATTAGATTCCCACACAAGGAAACTACTTTTTATCGTCCTGGTGACATTAGTTCATGTTTTCTTTTCATAGCATTACTTCAAGACTTGGCGAGCGCGGGCGTAAAGCATTTTTAATTAGAAGCTACCTGCACACACATTCGTTAAACGACCTTTCTTTCTCACTCGTTGCAATAGCTTGTGCATGTATGGTGCAGTTATGAAGACGGGACACTTACTCGTTCAGTGATGTACTCAGTTTTAATGCTTCGTAGGGGTACATACTACAACTGACGCTGTTTGTCTCCGTCTAAGGTAGGGGTACGCTGGACTGCTTGTCTTTTCGGTCATGCAAGTAAAAACTACCCGGCGTTCCTTACGGCATGAAAAATAATTGCTCTTCCCCACCCATTAAGTGTATTTCTGAAATGAAGTTGTATTAATGCCTTTGAGAGGGAGCGCAAAAATAGTGAAGAGGCGCCTGGTATATCGCTTTGTTCATGTTCTCGTTCGTTTCAAGCTCTGAACATTCACTTACCAACACTACATCGTAGTTGGACGAACACTTCACAGATATCATTTGGTTTCATTTCGTATCTGAATGACAAAAAATTGTGCCGCGCCCAGTGTCTGAGAAACAACAAAAGTCAAGTGTTTATCACAGAGCAGTGTGCTCAAAAATTGAATACGTACGTCGCGTGGCAGGCTTGAGGTAAACCTTAGTTTTACCTGCTGTGCTTCCAACAGTTTACTTCAGTATCCCTTGTTCTGAAAAATTGAGATGCACAAATATTAAAAAACAAATCCCCCACATATAAAATGCACTGCATAACTCTGTACAAATGTATCACAATAACTCTTCTGTCAAAATTCAGCAAGTTGAGGTTCAAATGAGAGCACCTAAATCAAGCAAACAACCTGTTTCGTCACGGCAGATTTGGGACTGGTATCGCAGTAGTAAGCCAATCCATTTTGCTTTATGCTATCCATCAGTTCTTCATTATTTCAATATTGTTGTAGAAAGGGCCATTGAGTAATTGAATGGAAGAGTTTTAACTGCACTTCTAGAATGACCGAGGCATTGTAGCCATCGCGGTTTCGTAAGTCGTTGATACGCAAAAAAGTTTCAATATATTAGGATGGTCACGATGGAAAAATTTTCCAGTATAGTGGAAACTCGCATATATATTTAAAATAAGCCATGCGCCTAAGCGCCGACCTCACAACTTCAAAAGTGCCCACTACCCTCGAATTTTAGTGTTTGCCTTGCTCTGCGTAATGCAGCAATATTCTGACGTCCATGTGTCAAGTGTGCATTGCTTGAGCCCTCTTTATCCATTTTTCATTCCACGTAGAGTTCGCACGAAAAAGCTACATATATGAATGTAGCTTTTTCGTGCACACAGCATAACTCTGTAAGAACCTGAGATAGATAATGATAATGAAAGCATGGATATCAAAATATCAAAAAACCGCGTGATATTACAGTCAGATTGCGCTTCCTATACACAGCTCAGTTATTGTGATATGAATAAGATGAGTAGTTGATGCTTTTATTGTGCTCGCACGTTCAAATAGCCTTGCATATATATATAATGTAATGCGGCTGAAAGAGCGAGGAGGAAGAAGAGATAGGACGAAAAGTATGCGGCCGAGTGCAGACAATCAACAGACGGCGTTGAAACGGCGATAGTCTACAAAACATCGCCAAGAGTAGTCTTTCTTTTTTACCAATATAACAGGAGCTGCCCGGGGACTGCTTAACTCTTGAATAACGCCTTTCTGCAGCGTGTTGTTGACCTGATCGGCGATCACTTGCCTCTCTGACGGGGATACGTGATAGGGTTTCTGGCGTATCGGTGTAGCATCTCTCGTGTTGATGCAGTGGTGCATACGGGATTGGGGCAACATGAAACAACGTTCGTTTTGAGCGAAATTAATGGCTCCCGCGTAGCGTGTAAGCACCTCCTCAAGGACATTTTGCTCGGAAGAAGGCAACGACTAATTGATCATACGTTTAATCTCGGCTGAGTAGTTGGGCGCAGTCGGACTGATGGCTGGAGACACTGAGACCATTCTGACGTCAATCATGGCCTGCTCCTCGAACGTACCAGTTTGAATCCGGCTGGTAGAACAGCAGGCTCTGAGGCTGTGTTGAGCACCCACAAGCAAGCATGGCCATCGATGACTGTAAGGACAGACCGTGGGACCAGCACATTCTTCTTGATGGCGTTTGCATGATCAGGCTCCACAAGTCCAGTGCAGGGTCCTCAGCGGACATGAGAAGAGCATACGGGTACAAACACTGCTGTCCAACCAGGGATCTTCAGATCTTCAGACAACGAAAGTGCATCGATTGGCAGAGTCGGAAAATCGTCAACTATTGCAGCGGGCAACGTACTTTGTAGAAGAATCTGCCCAGTTCCAAAGTCAAGCGTAGCGTTCCATTCATGAAGGAGGTCTATCCCTAAAATGACGTCATGAGTTGCGCGAGCCAGTAAAGTGAGTTCAACTAGAAAATTTGTCCACCAATTGTGAGTACAACTGAACAAATACAAACAAGGCAGAACGCTTCGCCTCTAACTTCACGAAACGTTTCTTTACGATTCCACGCGAACATAACTTTGTGACCAAAGTAACGATCTTTGAAACGAAGGCTTATAACCGAAACAGCCGCACTAGTGTCTACTAGAGCAAGAGTATCTACACCGTCTATACACACGCGCATTTAGTTCATCAACATCACAGCAGAAGGAGGAATTGGCGAAACTGACCGTCCCACGAACGCACCTCCATCGGTCGCACCAGTTAGTTTCCCAGCTGATGCGGGGAAGGTGACCGACGACGCGGAGACGGCGACTGGCGGAACCGTGTTGGAGGCGGCGTCAGGCTTCGCTCGTAGGTGGGCGACTCGCTGCGAAATTCGTTAGGCCATTGCTTTCGGGGATGGTGGTTGGCCAGGTTAGAGGTCCAGGTTTCGTGCATACGAGGCGGGTGCGTCGAAAAACGTGGCAGCACAAGCGTTTCGTACATACGTGCCGGATACGTCGAAAAACGTGGTGGTGCAGGCGGCCGTCTGGTCAGAAGCGCGAAATAAGCCCTGCGAACCACATGTGTAGCAAACGGGGACTTGTCGGCTTACATTAGCAGGAGCAGAGGTGGCAGAAGTACGCGGAGACGGGTCGTACTCAGCAGGAACATTTTGTGTAGACGCATAGTAATCTTCTGGTAGAGGTCTTGTTGACGACGGTCGGAAATCCGCAGAAACACGTCGAGATGATGACATCCGGTGGTGGCTGCGACCCGTCGGGGAAAACGGAAGCCACGGGGTAAAATCTGCAGTTTCTGTGCACGGTCGGTTTTCGACGTGGCGCTCTCGCATACAGTAGGGAGGTGGTTCGGGGCACGGGGCGAACGAGCATTGGGAATGAACGTCACCTGCTCGAAGTCGTACGAGCTCTTCTTGAACTGTCCGACGTACGAGGAAGGGAATGTTTGTGCAGGTGGCAACGTCCATACTTGCGAGAGTGGGAACATTGTCCAAGTGCCCGAACTTGGGTAAAATTCTCCGGGTCTTCAACGGCTCGAATGCACGACACTGCTGCCTGAAAATCGAAGGCGTGTTCAAGCTTTCTTGTGTTATCAAAAAATTGTACACGTCCTCAGCGATGCCTTTTAACAAATGACCGACTTTGTCTTCGTCAGACATATTTGTGTTGACAATCCCGCAAAGCTTCAATATTTCTTCAATGTAGGTTGTGCACGTCTCGCCGGGCAACTGAGCCCTACGTGACAGCGTTTGCTCAGCTTTCTTTTTCATGGAACTCGTGTCCCCAAAGCAGGCCTTCAGTTCCTTAACAAATATATCCCAAGTGGGGAGGACATGTTCATGGTTCTCAAACCAAAGTAAGGCTGTCCCGGCAAGGAAGCATACTGCGTTCACGACCTTTGCCGTTGCGCCCCATTCGTAGTAGCCGCTCACTCTGTCGAAGTGTTTTAGCCAAGCGTCCACGTCTTCGTCAGTTTTACCTGAAAATATTCGTGGCTCAGGTGCCCAGTAGTCTGGTTGTCGAGGCCGACGGCCACCTTGTGCCGTGTTGGTGGCACTGGTGGATGCAGCAGCATAGTACGTCAGTGGGATTGCTATGTCGCCGTTCATGCTGATGTTGTCGTCCGGGGATAGGCCAGCTAAGCGTCTGCTTCTTCGAAGAACTTCTGCTGCGGGGTCCAAGATGGCAAGTCACCCAGCACCTCCACCAAAGCTGTTACGAATGTGATGGGTTTATTTACACTGAAAAATGACAGTGCTCTACCGTCACTGCTGAGTCAGCATCGCTCGAGAGCGTCCAATTTTTTCTTCTTCCTCGCTCTTTCAGTCCGCCTTACAATATATATATATATATATATATATATATATATATATATATATATATATATATATAGTCTCCTAAGATACGCGCCTTGTATTTAATTAAGGTGAGAAATTCGTGCACTGATATCCTAATAATGAAACTCTATTCTCCTCACTGATTTAGCAAGAAAACCACCACGCTGAACGAAGCAGCCTCAGTTGTTGACATGTATTCAACCTGGTTATTTTACAATGCTTCGTACCTCATCGTTTCTTCTGGATCGGGTTCTGTAGAACGTTCTTGCTTAACAATTCATCTCTAAACTAACTACGACTGTGCATAGTAGGTATTGCCAAATTCGACTGCCTTAGCACGCATTCAATCTTGCTAACTGATCATCTGTGCTGATGTAAATGTGGCACGCTAGGGTAGAAAGCTTTTTGTGATTAGGGTATGCGCTTTCTCTATAAAATCCTAAGGCCGCCTGTTTAACGGCGAAGCTTCTAAAGCCGTGGCTGTGTACATGTTTCTCTCTTGGTACGCGACCACCTAGTTCTGTGACTCACTCTGCTAGTGCAGACTGACAGATAGACGAACGGGCAGACGGATGGACAGGCAGACGGACAGACAGATTGTTACACAGACAGACAGACAGACAGACAGACAGACAGACAGACAGACAGACAGACAGACACACAGACAGACAGACAGAGACGGACGTACATACGGACGAATGAAAAGACAGAACAACTGACGAACGGACAGACAGACAGACGGACTGACAGGCGGCTGGCTGGACAGACAGACGGACGGACAAAGAATTCTTGCCTTACCAATAAAACCCTCCCAAGCTTCACCCCACTGATCAGCATGCACTGTGTGGATATGCTGTGATTTTTTTACAGGACCTAGAAAAAGTGCATTTCAATTTCATTTATTATGTACATTGTATTGATAAGACACTCATGCATGAACGGATTCTTTCGCACGTTTCATACGAAATACCATAAGTGTACAGTTTGAAACACTTCTTCGCTCACGAGTGTCTCGATCAGGACACCACTTTTCGGAACAAAAATGTTTATTTATAGCTCAGTTTTGAGCATTTACGCATACAAAACACAAGAAACAAAAATGTTTCTTTACTTACATTTTGAGCAATTTTTTATTTCCTTCCCTGGAAGCAACAAATATATTTTCAGCAAAAACAGCAGGAAATATTGGGGCCTCCATCATGAAAGCACTGTATTGTAGATTGACAACGGGTGTATAGTCTGTCTCAGCAATCTCCATTTTTTCCCAACTTTGTGGTAGGGTGATTCCACGAGAGATCGACACGGGTCCAAAAGTTGATATTTTAGATTTCATTGAGTATTTTATATTTCGAGCACCTCTCACCAGGTAGCCCAAAATTCAACTATGTTTTATGATTAACGGCATAACTTACGAGAAAAAGAAAATTTAAAACTTCACCAACACGGAGGCACCAATTTCGTCACCTGTCATTTTCGAAAACTGCAGATGCTATAAAAAGACAAATAATTTTATTTCAAAGAAGATATTTTTTAACTGAAATGCATGTGTAATGAAGATTGAAATCATACGGTTTCGGGTTTGTAGACCTTAAGAAAATAGCTTTAAAAATGTCTAATTTTGTGACAGTTTAAAGTAAGTTACGTATTCCTCATTTTTTTCTGAAAATAACGCAAGCAGCGGTTTCGAACTTGACAGCTTTTAAGGATATAGTGTGTTCATTAGGTACACAAATTGTTGCTGCCGTAAGGAAAATGTTTATTTTTCTATATTGCCTCAAAGTTCTCATATTGGCAAAAGTGTACTCCACTGAAATTTGATTAATAAAAAAACCATCAACAATTTTTCTTAAAATCTCGTAAATAGACAAGCGAAGGCTATCATACAGTAATATAGAAAAACATGTTGCATTATTGTGTTTTCGCGACAATATTCGTGGTTCAAATCAGAGCTTTTCGAGAATGCGCTGATAAGTTAAGAAATCTAGAAATCGGAACGTAAAAACGGCAATATGCTTCAGACGCGAGTAAACGTGACCGCATTTGGTGAAGAAAGGCTGTTTTAGCACTGTGACAAATACGTACTCATGAAGGCGCATATATGATCCTGATAGCACAGCTCTAATGGAGGAAATAGTCGACACTGTAATTCAGTTGCAAAACATCTCTCTATATTTTCACACAAACTCAAACATGAAAATGTTCCAACGCAAGTGTTGGGTCTCGCTAGAAAAAGCATATTCGCTTGAAGTACCCTCACTGGTATTTTGGTGGTGACTGCGTGAAACACGAGATGCGCTCAAAATAGCCGCATCTTTTGCAGATCACATTTAGCAGTACGTCACGCTAACAAAACACGACCACAATGAGTGCCCTCAGATGTGCTTAGCCAAACATGCCAAGAATGTATGCCTGGAACACGTGGCAACGATTTCCACTGGCTCTTCTTAAACTGACGGAATGTTTCTAGCTTGTCTGCATGCACACAGCAGCTTGACATTCTTGAGCTTCGCGCTGCGCCATAATTTGGAATGCTGACACAATCACAGCTGAGCTTGCCGCTCTGAGTTTGTAGAGCGTAGCCGTATGCTTTAGTAGGCCACCAACGCCGTCACAAGACTTCTTGCCATGTCCTGTGGCTCAAAAAAATCCACTTTGTTAATATATGATCTTTCTGACATAACTCGAACAACTGGTACTTTTTTTTATTGATATGATATATAAGGAGATGTAACTGGTACTTGTTTTTGAAGTGACTGCATGCACCATCAGAAACATAAGTAACATGCTTGTCAGGCTTAAGTTGTTCCTTCATATAGTTGTGAATTATTTGCAGAGCAAAACAGGCATGTGCAGCATCAAGGCATGTGTAATCACTGATGACGGCGAAACTTTGAATTGATTGCTTCCTTGTGACTACACACGTGAATATAGACACCTGTCTTTTGGGCCAGCTATACGACTGTACCTCATTCGGTAAAATGGCTGTCCAAAATTCGGCAAAATCAAAGTGAAAATGCAAGATTCTTTTTCTTGGTTCTCTTTCGCTTAGCGTATTGCTGATTCTTGAATGTATCTTATGTAATCATGGGTAATCCCCTTCACGAACCATAGACTTAGCTTTCGCAGAAAAGCACTTGCCTGGGCTATTCTTTTTTACGAGATCGCCATTTTCCCACACTGCATAGGCTGCCTCAATATCTTCAGGGATTCCTAAACATGTGGCTGTCAAAGCGTCCTCCTTAGCACAATAGCCACAATGGCCTAAAAACAATCACTTGTAGGGGAGCTGCAAAGACATAGTTCTTTCAAGAAGTACGCCGTGTAGGCACCATCGGTGACGTCTTGTAGGACAGAAACACACTCCGTGGAATTAGCACAGTATATACAAAGGATCTTTCTTGGTGTGGTGCAAAAAGAACCCACTTCGGCCTCAGTGAATAAAACTTTGAGAGCGCAATAGACGTGTTCGCATTAGCTTCTCTAAAGAAACGGTAAGCACCTCGCAACGAACAGGTCATAAACCTTTTCGAAACAAGCTCCTTTTTTCCGTCAATGATAACAGATTCTACATCTTTTTTGTTAGGACTCTGCCAAGAGCAGCTATACTCATCTTTGTAGTAGTAAGCCATAGCTGCCTGGACGTTCATTGGGTTCAGCCGTGTCCTTTCTACCACACTTGGTGCTAACCATGTGCTAACTAAGTGATTTGGTGCTAACTAAGTGCTTGAACAACTGGGCACACACGCTGCATTTTAGATCTGATGGTTGAAAGAGGCGGTTACACACGTTACGATGGCATTTCATGGTTACTGTGGAATTGCTGCTAAGTTTCCTTGGCTCTGCATGAACTTTGCTGTTTTGCGCATGCTGCTTTTCTAGTCGCATATGTGACAATGCTTCAGGCGTGTTTACGCACCGCTCTTGACTTCTGTCTTTTTCTTCTTCCGGCAAAACTCATCAGCTGCTTCAGCTGAGAAGCCATTAGACGAAGACAGCACATATCTGAGATGTCTGGAGCAGTTCGGGCATACGTGGTCGTTGTTATGTGTATGGCGGGCAGCTTTCGGCAAAAACTTCTGGAGGGCAAACAGGCCGATGTCTTCGACCTTGCGGAAGTTTCTTTTATAAGGTATTTTCTCTTTATGCAACATGAGGTAATTTGAACAAAAAACTCTATTCCGACTGAAGTGGTCACCCATCGCCACGCTCCTTGAGGCTCAAATTACTGGCAATGCAACTGTGCGTTAAACCAGCTGCACGAAAGTGATCTATCTGTCGTCTGTTCCTATGTCTCTCACCTATAATGAGAGAAGACGTAAAACAGCGTGCCCAAGTATCCGCATGCGATTGCGAAACTGAAGTATAGTACTTTAGAATGAATTTCACTATGTTTTTGTCAATAAATTTACGGGAGGCGTAATCTTTGTTCCCATTTTGAACCATATGATCTAAAGCATTGCCTCCGAGATGCGGACCACAGCAATTTATCTGTAGAGCAGACGACGGATGACAACTTGCCCTAAAGCGTATTTTTCAGTCTAATGTGGCAGTCCTCGTGCCCCGAATGATAAAAATTTGTTATGAATCTTTTATGAACTCATTCAACACTCAATACTCTCACCCAACGTGTTTCAAACACATGGCCGTCGCAGCAACTCCATCTGTGTGTCAGTAATGGAGAGGCACCACATTTTACAAGTCTCAGTGCTCTACGTATAGGAGTGAATTCGGATACTGTAAAATATCGTGCTCAAAATAGTTACTCCTATCTGCTAAAACAGCCTTTGTTCACCAAATGCGGTCACGTTTACTCGCTTTTGAAGCTCATTGCCGCTTTTCCGTTCCGATTTCTAGATTTCTCAACTTATCAGCGCATTGTCGAATTGCTCTTATTTGTACCACGAATATTGTCGCTAAAACGAAATAAGGCAACATGTTTTTCTACATGACTGTATGATGACCTTCGATTGTCTATTTACGAGATTTTCAGAAAAATCGAAGATCGGGTTTTTTATTATTCAATTTTCAGTGGAGTACACTTTTGCCAATATGAGAATTTGAGGCAATATATAAAAACTTACATTTGTCCTACGGCAGCAATAATTTACGTACTTAATGAACACACTATATTCTTAAAACTTGTCAAGTTTGAAAACGCTTCTTGCATTACTTTTGGAGAGAAAAATGGGGAATACGTAACTTATTTTAAACTGTCGCAAAATTAGACATTTTTAAAAGCTATTTTCTTAACGTCTAGAAATTTGAAACCATATGAATTTGTTCTTCATTAGACATGCATTTCTGGTAAAAAATATTTTCCTTGAAACAAAAATATTTGTCTTTTATAGCATCTGCAAATTTCGATAATGACAGGTGACGAAATTGGTGACTCCATGTTGGTGAAGTTTGATATTTGTTTCTCGTAAGTTATGCCGTTAATCATAAAACAAAGTTGACTTTCGGGCTACCTGGTGAGAGGTGCACAAAATATATAATACTCAATGAAATCTAAAATATCAACTTTTGGACCCGTGGCGATCTCTCGTGGAATCAACCGGTAGCTAGTTTTGAAGGGGGTAATGATTTGCTCCAGGAGCTGTCACAACACGTTCGACGTTTATGACCACCAGGAGAAGAAATGTGATCGGGCTACTGGAGAGACAAGACGCGCGTTTCGGTTCCCCCAAATTATGTAGTGGTGGTCAATACTTTAACACGCTAGCCCAACTTTTGCGTAAGTCAGCGATGATATTGTGTCACAACGCTTTCTTTATTACGCTGTCACCATTTACTACTACAGCTACCACAAGAGTGCGTTCAAATGTTATAACGGACGTCGGTCACCGGTATCAAAATGCACGACCGAGCGTCAACGTGGCCACATGTAAGCTAAAACACCAATACTTTTTGTGCAAGTTTTCCTTTACCTCTAGAGTAAATATTCAACGTTTATATTGTGTTATATGGATGCCTCTTGCGGAATTAATCAGGTTTTCCCCCCAAAAAAAGAGTTTGCCTTTGTCTGTCTCTCCATATTTATAACGTGATAGCGCGCGTTTATTTAATCAAGTATACCGTTTGGGCGTTTAGGGTGCATAGATGCCCAACAATGCCAGACCAGTTTTGTTAGGCAAGGAGGGTTCTGGAGGTTGTTTACAACAATTCAGTTTTGCTTCATATACGAAGACTGAAATATAAATAATACGGTTGGCATGTAAACAGTTGAAAGGATGATAAATTGACGTAAATCAAGCCCATAGCCAAAACATTTCGCCCTAGCCCCCCCCCCCCCCTCACCTCCTCCTACTTTTTTCAATGAGGATTAGGGGGGTGTTTTACAGAGTACCAATCATAAAAACTTGCGGTTTTTCAACGTACTCAACAAGTCCACCCTTTCCCCGAAAAGAATCTAGGCTACGGTCCAGACCTAAACGTAAAAATGTGCCTTCCGCTGTGTAATGGTCTATTGAAAGGCGAACCTTGCCCTCCGATTCTAGCTCCTAGGGCTGAGTAACCGTGGCTGCACCAATGCAGACTAGGTCTGGCAAAAAGGCAGAATAATCGCTGTTAAATTATGCATTTTAGAACTTTATACCAAAACATGCAGTAATGAGTGGCAGGTGAAAGGGGGAGCAGTTTTTCTCTATTAATATTTCATGTTTTATAGAATAAGACAGCCACCACTTGAAGATGCTTTTTTTATAGACAATTTGTTTCCTCAAGCTCCGAACCTATATATTATTGAGAGATGGCTTTGCTATAACTCCATTTGAGCAGCAGTTCCTACTAGTTTGCAATTTTATTAAGAATATCAACATGCAGTTAGTTTGTGCAATAGAGTTAAGCATACTTACAAGTGCTTTATTGCAGGAGCAGCAATACTGCAAAATACGCATTACGTTTAGCTTCTACCATCGTCTATAAGATCATTTGGTTGTCAAACTTTAGTATTACGCAAGAAAAGCACAAAAAGACACGTGAAAAGTTGGTGCAATGAGATCAATAATAAAATAAGAATATAGCTCAGTGGATATGATCGTTAGACAAATTTTGACTTTCTGTAAAGAATGCAGAAAACGAAAAGGCGACACTTTTTGCACCTAAACCGTGAGGCCTAATGAACATACAGGTATTACGATCCACATTATCCTCTCGTAAGTAGACATAAATTTTCGACAACGCAACATGCCATTAGTTCATTAAATGCTGTGTGTCCCTCCAAATCAAGCACAGTTAACTCCAAAAAGTCAGTACATTGCACGCTACACTGATTCCGAGTACCAGAGGCGTGAATATACAGGAAACGAGAATGAAAAACTAATAGGCCCACTCTATGAGACTGAAGTTATAATACGTAGGAGATAAATGTTTCTAACCAAAGGTGCCTTGAGCACCTCTATGCCCCTAGCAAATATTATGTCTCACTGCCTACATAGTGCTGACTTGCTTGTCGCCAACAGTCATCTTGGCTTTTGCTACCATCACCCGATCCTTTGTTTTTATATATGTCTTGCCCTAATTTACCTAAATCAAAGGTACCGGCTCTTCCTTAGCCTCAGCTAATCCCTTTTCGGCCATTGAACTGCACTTTCCTTCGGACCATAGAACGCATAAATTCACATTGCATTGCCCCCGTCCTGAAGGCCACCTTCCCTTCCGTTCATATTGGCCATGAAATTCGCTTAATCTCGACAGTCTGCAACTAAGGCACCACCATTATGAATAAACGTAGGAGTTGCCTGACTCCAACCACCCTAGTCTTTACAGGTAAATAGTATCGAACCCCTATTGCTCTCTTATGTTTATTTTAATCCATACCACGTACACCATAAATAACACCGATGAAACTGACATACCTACTCCGCTCATTGCTGAAATTTTTGTTTTCTTTGCTACTTAAGCAGACATACTGGAGAAATTGTACTTTCTATGTACCTCCTTCCTGAGTAAGGCCGCATAAGTATTCATTTAGCCACCTACCAATTTGAAACTCATTATGGAGATTTTGCGATGAAACTGGGGGACCCTCAAGCTTCGCCTTTAGAAGTTGAACGCAGAGCCTATATTCTGTTTTTAATGCGCCCTTCAAACACTTAGTGACTGAAGTCTTGTCGAACTTGCTATGCACCAACTACGCAGCCTCATGGGTGCCGTAACGTGTGTTCTTTCTGTAACGTGTGAGTGGCTCTCAATAATAAAGTCATTATGACAATCCAATGTTCTGACGCCCGATGGTAGTACACGCTCGTGCCGTCCATAATTACACATATATTTCGTGTTTTATTCTGAAGCGTCTATACAGGACACGTGTGTTTGTAAAGCATGCGTGTTACTTTCTCCTCATTTCTAAGCAGAGGTTGGTATTTTCTCTGTTTTGATAAGCAGAGGCGTGACTGTGTGACAGAACACCTGCTTTGTATTTGAACGAGATGGGTTCGATCACTACTCTTACCCTAAATGTTCATTAGTTAATTTATTTGCATCTTTCTCGATTTTTAGTCACGCAGAGATTATTATTTGTCTTTTGTAACCAACGAAACCAACGCTTGAGGTGTGGCAGCTTGACATGACACACAGGTGTGGCAGCTTGACATGACACACGCACACACACACACAACGCTTGAGCTTCTGCAAAGCAAGGTCTTCAAAGCTATCACCTTAATACCGGTGTGTTAAGACATTGTTCTTATTAATTTCACTTCTCGTACCCAAAATCGTTATACTATGGATGCTTTTTTATATGTGGCCTGGAATCCTTGGCACATAGGAACTCTGGGGGATCGGCCAAAAGCATTTAGTATCGTATGAAGGGTAAGAGCACTATTATTTGCACCCTAAAATTGATGCACAAGAAGGCAGATATTATCAAAAAGGAAAAAGATCCAGAGAGAAGTTCAAAACCAAAAAACAAGAAAGTATTCACTATCATAATGCCGATAGCCTAAGTTTCGAAGCTGACCAGACAGCTTAGTTTGCCAAACCTGAATGTTTTGGGATGTATGCCTTATAATTATTGACATTTTAGAAATCAATTCCCGACACCTTCTTTTTTTCAGTATTTGTCAACGTAAGCAATATGTGGAAATCCGTTTAGTTGCTTGAATGAAATTACTCACCACTTCGAATACATCTCTGCGGCAATGTCTCAAAACGGTGGTACCAAAATTTAAAACACTTTCTGTGGTTAATGCTAAACCTAGCTTCCCAAACAAAATAGGTAGTAGGCTTTTATGAAATCGAATACAGTTCAAAAGTTTCTGATTCTTCGCAGAATGGACAAGTAGGTAAAGCATCAAACCAGCTCTGTATAAATAAATATTTAATGGGGAGACGCAGCACGTGAATCTGCAAATAATAAGTTCAAGATTTTTTGACTGACTCCACGGAGCTTTCCATGGAAGTTTGAGGAGCTAATAATCTGCCAATTCTGTGATATTTTGCAACCAATCTGTAAAAAAAGCAAATTTTCTATTCTCCTTGTTAATTATTTCAACTCTGGAAGTACTGGTTAAGTATGGATGCAGTGAGTGAAGCTTGTACTTCTTTTTTTTTACGATCAATAATCAAATTCATCCTACATTGTTGCCGACCATACGGTATTTGTCTAACTTGAAAGCATTTTTATGGCTCCCAATGCTAATAATTGCTATGTCCCAGCTTAGTGAGATAGACAGGATGCTCGCAAAAAGAGTGTTCTTAAAATTTTTCTATCCCAGTTTTGCTGCTGAAAATCCTCAAGTGTTAGCTGTTCCTTCATTGCTTTTTTTTCTGATACTTTCTTTTCACGAGGAGTCTCCTTGCGGTTTTTTTAAGCTGCTCCCTTTCACCAGCACGAAAAACTTCGCACTCTAACAATATATATCCTCTCTATTTGAAAAAATGTCATTGCAAGACGACAAACTTTCTGCAGAGTAACTTCATGTTGATGCGAAATATCCTGCGCCTGGTCTTCTTTATGTCGTGGATTTTTGTCACTGAGCAATCATTTTCACTTTGACAGTTTGCTTAGACCGTTCAACAAATAGTATCAAAAATATAGTTCTTATTTTACTCTTTCACTTTGTCTGATGGCGTCTTCTATTTTACGCGTCTCTATGCTTCCGTGTTGTTCCATGTCTCTTCACAATTGCCTTCTTTTCTGCTGGTCCCAAAAGGTTTCAAGCCTTATTTTTTTATCAAACTTTAAAATACAACTATGCCATAAATAGGCATTCAAAGATTTCTGCATCAACACTCTCAGTGCTAAGAAAGAAAAAAAATCTACAGTTTGCCAAAGCTGTCAATTTCATCCCTGCATGCACTAAAAACGAGAGAAACGAGAAATAAGGATGGCAGGGAGGTTAACCAGATGCTAGTATCCGGTATGCTACCCTCTGGGGTTGGGGAATAGGGGGTTGAAAGAGAAAGGAAGAGTAAAAAATAAATAAGAGAAAAACACCGACACACACGCACGCACAAAATCAGTCCACTCAGAGGCGTTCCGACAGGCCAGTAGTTCGTAAGAAGCCCAGTAGCCCTTGCACGGCTTTCTTTTGTGACGATGAGTCATGACGATGGCGCAGTATACTTTCTTCTGACAGCGGCTGGTCATCTAACCTGTTTAGTTTATTAGAAAGGTGTTGTCTTTCCAGGTTGTATTTCGGGCAGTCACAGAGAATATGTCGAATTGTTTCTTCATCTCCGCAGTGTGCACAGTCGGCAGTGTCGGCCATACCTATGCGGAACGCGTAAGCACGGGTAAACGCGACTCCCAACCATAGTCTGCACAGAGCAGTAGCGTCGCCTCGTCGAATTTTTGTTGGAAGCTGCATGCTTAACGTTGGATCAAGGGATCGTAATCTTGCATGCGTAAAGAGAGGCTCATTTCAAAGACCCAGGGAGCGTTGGCGAGCAAGCATGCGGAGCCTCCGAGCAGCGTCCGTCCTTGAGAGAGGTATTGACTGGTCGTTGTCTTCTGTATGGGCTGAACGGGCAGCTTGATCAGCTCGTTCGTTACCGATAATTTCACAGTGGCTTGGCAACCACTGAAATATAACGTGGTTCCCTTTCTCTGTTATATGGTGTAGCATTTCTGCTGTGTCAAACACCAACTGCTCGTGTAGACCACGGCGTAGATTTGACAGAAGTGACTGCAATGCCGGCTTGCAGTCGCAGAAAATCGTCCACCGTTGCGTGCTCTGGTCGTTAATGAAACGCAGCGCAGCGCGAAGCGCTGCAAGCTTAGCTGCCGTTGTTGTGTTGCATGAGCTGTCCTGAATTTGATGGTTGTGGCGTGCGTTGGAATAACGACCGCTGCTGTTGAGCTGTTTGGCAGGATGGAGCCGTCGGTGTAGACGTGGGTGCAGTCTTGGTACTTCTCGTACAGCAGAAGTAAGGCGAGCTGCTTGAGGGCTGGTATAGAGAAATCTCGTTTTTTCTGGATGCTTGGTATTGTCAGGTTGATGACTGGATGTTTGAGGCACCATGGAGGAATTGAAGGTCTCGCCGCGGGCGTAAAACCAGTTGGTAGGGAGTCACTATGTGTAGTTATTGTTCGACAAAATGACGTATGAGGTCTATCCACTGGCAAAGAGGCTAGGTGGTGATGGGGAGTATGCATGCAAGTGGTTTATTATTGCTATGGGGCAAAGAGAGCGCAAGTGGGACAGGGGCTGAGCATCCTGAGCGTCTACGACAGATAAAAACATGAAGAGCGTGAAAAGACGATGTCTGACACAATGAGCACCATAAGAAAGCAACTTAAGCGTGCTTTTGTTGAGCGTGAAGAGTTCTTAGTTAGAACCAATACTCGTACGACTCAACTACCTATATTACAGCAGTGCGTGTCCTCACAATACAACCATGGCTTTGCTGGTACTACGTTAAACAGAAATGGTGTTTCAGACGTACTGTTTTTTAGCTGTACACTAAGCAATAAGCCACCCTATATTGGTACTTTAGTTATTGCGTCTGGGAAGCACACTATACGCTAAGACGAAATTAAATCACACACTAGAGTGCTTGTTTGGGCGACTTGGTCCGGCATTTTGTTATCTTGAAACTGCGTGAAATACTACTTTAAGAAAAACAGAGAGAGCACCACTACTTACTAGAGTGCTTGTTTGGGCGAGTTGGTCAGCATACATTATCCCGAAACAACGTGAAGTATCAGTTTAAGAAAAACACAAAGAGCAGCGCTGAATAAAACAAGCTGCATTTGTCAGAATCGTGAGTATATACTTACGCAGTACATACTAAAAATAAATACAGAACCGTACATATGGCAAAAAAATTGGCAGATGTCACGTATAGTGGGAATCGATGATATGCGAAGCACGATTCGGGAAGGTAGATATGTCACTTTAGAATCAGCACAGCATTACGATGCGGATGTAAACTATGCCGTACATGACTTCCATGTCATGATTAACATGTTTGGACGTGTCATATACTTTCGACGTCTATTCACGTCATGTAACGCGAAAATTGGTATCTGGGAAGCCAGTAAAACAACCGAGAGCGCACTTTGAGCGTAGCCTGTAGTTGTGTTTTACGTGACACGCATGCCATGGTTATCATGTTTGGACGTGTACTTTACTTTCGTCGTCCGTTCACGTCACGTAATAGCTAATTTATTGTATGTAAAGCTAGCAAAACGGCTGTGAGCTTTTCATTAGCGTGGCATGTAGTCATACTGTTATATGACACACATATCATGATTATCATGTTTGTATATGTTATAGACATTCGTCGCCAATTCACGCGCGTAATGCCAAATTTGGTATATGTGAAGCTAGCGAAACAGCTGCGAGCGCATCATTAACGCGGTATTTTGTCATATTCTTACATCACACGCATGCCCCGCCGTGGTGGTCTGCTGGCTAAGCTACTCGGCTACTGACCTGCAGGTAGCGGGATCAAATCCCGGCTGTGGCGGCTGTAATTTTGATAGGGGCTAAAATGCTGCAGGCCCGTGTGCTCAGATTTGGGTGGACGTTAAAGGTGGTCACAATTTCCGGAGCCCTCGGCTACAGCGTCTCTCATAATTATATCGTGGTTCTAGGATGTTAAACGCAACTTTTAAATCAATCAATCATTTACATTATACGCAGTTAATAATTATCAAGTTTGCACTAGTTATTCGCCTTTCGTTATTCGTTCACGTCCCGCGATGCCAAATTTAATATACTTGATGCTGTCGAAACGACTGCGAGCGCACCACAGACGTCCGACTCTGCTCAGGCAGCGCTGCGAAAAACGCCGACATCAGCGCCCTCATCGACGCGCCGGCCACCAATGGGTAGTGCAAAGTGAGCCGCACGCAAGCGAACGTGCTTAGGCCCTCCTCTTTCGTTGGCCTTGAGGCGCCATCTCCTGAAAATCAAGGACCTGGCAAGCTTCTTACTACAATCGAACCTATCCCCAGAAAAGTAGGAAGATCATTAAAACAATCTTTGTGTAAAATGCGAAAGATGTTTCTGTTAATTCGGCGTAATGCAACTGACACTTAAAGTAGAAGCGAACATTGCATGACATCTAGTTACAGGCAAGCACTCCGACGTTCGTTCCGTAACACCTAATTGCGTTAAACATGGGTATAAACATGATTCAGAAGCGATGAAGTGCATACACGAGCAATCTATCTTACGATCAGTGGAATGAAGTTCACTATCCGTCACAAAGAGCCCTGGCAATTTTCGCCATTGCAGTTGCATTCTCTATCAATTTCTCGTTTCCTGTGCGTTGTACTGTTTTATTACGCGTTATACAATGCTCTCTTGACGGTTGTCATCCGTTGGTTTATACCACAAACGGGGATGCACGCATGTCCACTTTCTCGGTGTACAACGAAATGCAAAACCAAGGCCTCCGAGATAGCTCCGGCAATTGCGAAGACCGACGGCAAGAAAGAAAAGTTATTGTGGTCACGATCATCTTGAGATTTACCTGTATTACGTACATGTTCGCATTTCATAGATAAAGCCGGAATTTAGAGCCTTGAAAGCTCTCAAGCGTAATGATGGGGAGCTTCAAGTTATCGGCAGTCGCCGCGTGTGCGATATTTATCGTGCGCGTCCCCTGTCTACTGCTGCACGGTGCACACCGTGGTCAGAGGCCCTGTTGAGTTTCACAATTCAAATTACCAGAATTATCTTGCTAATAAAGCTACCCAAAACAATAACAGGAGACTTATATTATCGCACATTCTCACGCGAACGGCTGTGGACAACACGAGTGATTAGCTTGCCCGACACAACAGCCCATGTCCAGTGCTCTCGCTGTTCTAGTTCACGAAAGCTGCAGAAAACAGTAATAAGACGAAGTCCTTAACTCCCGTAGCAATTCACAACGCAACTGTAGGGTCGACTGGGGTCTTTTTTCGTAGAGCGCGAAGCAGTTGCGTCTGCTCTTGTTTTCGCTGTCGTTCTGGCGAGTGAACAAGCGAGCACTTCACGGCGGTTCGGTGACGCACCTGACTAGCGGCAAAAAACTCGTAGCTCTTTTTCTACAAGTTCGGTGCTCAAACACACTCAATATTTAGCTCAATCGCTGTTTTTTACGCTGTAGTAGCAGCTGGCTGCGCAGAAAACTGTGCAAGAGAGTGAAGCTTTGCAATACTTAAAACTGCGTCGGTGGGTGGCGCTGCGTGTCCGCAAAACTCCAGAGTCGGACGTCTACGAGTGTGGCGTGTAGTCATATGTGTGGGTGAGTGGGAATTTATTATAAGGCAGAGAGGTCAGCCTGAGCTAGTTCGCTGCAGCCTGTTACTCTACACAGGGGATAAAAAAAAGAGCAAGATTAGAGGCAGAAGGGTGATAATGGGGACTAAAAGAGGTGGTGCGTATTTATAGTAGCCACTTAGCATAGCACTTTACAATCTAGTATCTGGTCCAATGCTTTTGATGAAGTCTGAAACAGTCTTTGTAGCAGTTTTCGACATTGTTTGGTCGTTCATTTCTGACAAGATGTGGCTTTCCCTCAGTGCTTTTCGTCCGATGCTTGCTAACGTTGAAGTTAGCCTTTTTCTTTTTTCTGCGTATAATGGGCAGTCACCAAATATATGAGCTTAAGTTTCGCGCCCTTGGCAGCGCTCGCAATTCGAGCTGCCCACACGGCCGATTAGGTGGGGGCAGTGACGAGTGAAGGCGACGCCCAGGCAAATCAGGTGCAGTATATTAGCATGTCTTCGGCTGATTCAAGCCGAAAGATGAAATATCATGTCGTGGTCTGTTTCCCGTAGACGCTTGTTCCTATGATATCGTAGCGACCAATAAGTGGCAGCGCATTCGCGCGAAAGCAATCTCTACATTGTGTTGACGTCACTTCGCGAATACGGTAACTTCGACTTACATTGGGGCGTTGTATTCTGCCGCTTTTGCTTCCCTATCGGCTAGCTCGTTGCCAACCAGGCCGCAGTGTTCGTGAATCCATTAGAGTGTAATCAATTGACCACTACTGTGTGTGAGGTTGAATGCCTGGGTGATTTCTAACGCTAACGCATAAAATTGGCCTCTTCTTGAGCAAGAATATATACACAGCTCATATATTTGGAAGGCTGCAAGCGCTGATTTTGCATCTGACAGAATCGTTCATTTACGCGGTGCCTGGCCATTCACAAAGTTTATGGCTTCCTGTATAGCAACAAGTTCGGCAGCTGTCGAAGATGATTTGCGATCTAATTTGTACTGTCGGGAAATACCAAGTTGAGAGATCACGAAGGCTGCAGCTCAGGTGGACGAAGCCAGCTCAGCCACGAATTCATTGGTGAAGATGTGCACAAAGTCGCAGTATGGGTCATTCAAATGTGCCTAGGTGAGTTGCTTGAGGGCAACACAAGAAACATGCAACTTATACGAAATCACACGCGTGTGAAGGCACACCATTGGTTCAGTCGATGTTCATGGAGGCACTCCAAGGATTCCGGCAGGTGCAAAGCCTAAAAGGATGATATTTCTATGCGTATCGAGGCATCGTGAATAGGTACAGCCTGGTTGGTCGGCCTTTAGCGGAGACAATGGGGGCTGTGCGTGTCAGGTCAGTGGACAAAGGTGCACTCGAAGAGGCTCACAGAACATGTAAACTAGTATAGTGTAGGTGCAGGAGTCCTCTATAATGCCAGACGTTGACGTGCCCCGTGGCTGGCCCAGGCTTGTTCTCAGTGCTCGTGCCTGAATTCTCTCCTAAGTATGAAGGCACGTTACATCCATGTCAGATAGTACAGGTGCGCTGTACCATAGATACCCACAGAGTGTGCCTCGTACAAATGCAGAAGACTTTTCTCTGAAGGACCTCATCTCAGTCCTTACGCAAATGCTTAAATGTTACTGAGGTGCCCTGTTGTAGCCTTGCTCGTAATTATCGTCACGTTGCTTTAAATGTCCATATGCATATGTCGTCCGCATACGCACTGATTCTGACAAGGTCGGGGAGCTCAGCTTCAAGGACAATGAGTGCTATGTTAAAAAGCATGGTGCTCAGGAAGGTGCCTTGCGGAACTCACGGCTTGAGTTGTGTCTGGCGGAGTCGCCATCAGATGTCGACATAGAAATAGTATGACCTCTGAGATAGCTCACTATCTATGCGTTGAGTCGGCCACCAACGCCGATGTCTTCAAGTGCATCGATAATAGCTTCATGAAGAACGCTACGGTACGAGCCCTTCATATCCAAGAAAATGAGCCTTACCAATCTCCGACGTTGTCTTTCATTTCAACAGAAAAAACTAGGTCTGCAACACCGTCTATAGATGATCAAACCCTGCGGAAGCTATTTATAAAATCTAGTAGGCCAACATTATTCCCTAACAGCCATTCTAATTTCGTCAGCACCATGCGTTCTATCACCTTGCCGATGCAACTGGCTAGGCAATGGGTCTATAGGAAGACAACTCGTGTGAACACTTGCCTGGCTTCAGTAAGGCCACTATGCGGCTGCACTTCCAACTGTCTGAGACTGTCCCCGTCTCCCACGTAGGGTTGTTGAATGGCAAGAGAGCTTGCCTTGCTTCCTGGCTGAGGTGATATATAGAGTAGAATAGGTAATTTCATCAGGCCCTGGTGTGGATTAGCGTCGGCACGCGGAAATTGCAGCGTTGAGTTCGTGCATTGTGAATGGTAAGTCGAGGCAATCGTTGCAAGATGGTGGTGAGGCTAAAGACGAAGGTGACATCGGTGAAGAGGACATACCTACCAGTAAGTGGCAGAAATCTTCTACAACCTTTACTTCATTTCGACTTTGCTTTAGCGCCCAAACTCGGAAAGGGAACAAATGTTGCGTGAGCGTCTCAAGGCTCAGGAAAATTTGTCATATTTGAGATAGGGGTTTTTTGAAATCAAGAGAACCACAAAATACCCGCCACCATTGCCTGTCAAGCTTAACGAGATGTCGCAGTAGATGTCGTTGTGCTTGGCGTGCTGTAGAGAGGTCGGATGGTGATTTCTTCCTCCTGTATTTCCTCTCTGATTGGCGACAGATTGCACGAAGGTTTTTATATTGTTACGCGACTTGTAAACGAGGTTGAACAGAGGTTTATTTACAGGAAATTGAAGGCAAGTGCGTGCCGCAACTGCGCGTCGTTCTATTCTTTTTTCTTTTTGTGGTTGTTGTCGCTGCTGTTGGTTGAATCTAGTGAACCCATTGTAACATTACTCCCTTAGCAGACGAAACCCTCTGCGTGAGAAGTCAGCTGGGCAGTCGCTTAGTGAATGGCTTTAGCTGGGCTACATGCGTAACTTGTGCCTTGGTTGACATTCTCCTATTGGCACTGAGGCGTGCGATTCGATAATTCACTTCACTAAGACGCTTAGTTATATCAAACGGTTTAACATAGTCCGCGAGTACCTTCTGGCACAGTCCGCGTTTGCGAAGGGGAGTTTATACCCACACATTGTGGCCAGGCTCGTAAGTTACTTGGCGGTGTCTGCGATCGTACCGTGATTTAGACCGTTTTTGAGAAGCAAGAGTTCGCAATCTAGCGAGTCTTCGAGCTTCCTCCGGCCAGCTTAGAATTTCCGTGATGCAGGCATCGTGATGACTAGAGAAAGAGAAAATGGTATCCAAGGTGTACCTTGCTGGACGAGCGTGTAGTGCGTGATCAGTGGTCTCATGTTGCGCGGTGTTAAAAGCGTATGTGATGAACGGAAGCACTTCGTCCCAGTTTTGTAAGGTCAGAGCTTACGTACATGGATATGTTAACAAGTGTTCGATTCGTGCGGTCAGTAAAGGCGTTGGTCTCAGGGTAGTAAAGGGTCGGAGGTCGCAGATTACAGGCACACGGACTTAGAAGATCTTCAACCACATCAGCCATGAGCTAAAGGCCACGGTCACCAATTATCGCGTGAGGGAGACTATGACGAAGTATTATGTTATGCAGAATAAACTGTGACACATTGCCTCCAGTTGCAGAGGGTTGTGCTGCCGTCTCGCAAAACTGAGTCAGGTAGTCGGCGCACTACATTATTCAGCGATTGCCTTTAGATGAACGCGGCATCCGCCCTATAAGGCTAATGCCGACTTGTTGAAAGATGAGCTGGGAGGTGCTACTGGGATTAGACAACTGGAGGGGGCGTTGGTAGGACTTTTATGACATTTAGAACTCTGTGCAGCTGGCTACGTAGGTGTTTGTTGTCTTGCACATTTGGGGCCAGTACAATCTTTCTTTGGCGCGATAGAGCGTTAGCCTAAATCTTAAATAACCGGCAGATGAATGGTCGTGCACGACACGTAAAGCCGTCAATTGGAGGGCTTCTGGCACATCAGGAAGATAGCGCGCATCCGTGGCGGTGAAGTTCTTTCTATATAGGTGTCCATCTGTTATACAAAAAGGGCCATTCGATGAGTCTTTGGCTGCGGAGAAGAGCGGTTCTAGAGTCGAAGCATCACGCCATCACGCTGCTGTCTCGCGAAAGTTGCGGTGTCAGGGTAACTTAGTTGTACGGTTGCGCTTTCCTTGTCGAAGCTATCAGCGTGAAATTCCGTCGTAAGGAGGGGCAGCCTGGAAAGACAATCAGTGTCAGCATGTCGTTGCCCACTTTTGTATGAGACAGTGAAAATGTAGTCGTGCAGACGCAGAGCCCATCGTGCAAGGCGTCCTGATGGATCGCCGAGATTGACGAGCCAGCACAGAGAGTGATGATCGGTGACGATTGTAAACAGACGTTCGCACAGGTATGACCGAAACTGCTGAACAGCAGAAATAACCCCGAGGCATTCTTGTTCAGTTACCGTATAGTTACGCTGGGGTTTACTTAATGACCGACTTGCGTAGTCAATGAAGTGTTCTCTGTTATCCGAGTGTTGAACAAACACAGCAGCACGACCAATGTCATTCGCATCTGTGTGGCTCTTCGTCGGCACGGTAAGACTGCAGTGTCGCAGTATCGGCGATGACTTCAGCAAGAACTTCAGCTGCCGAGAGGAAGCTGAACACTCAGGCGTCCTTCCGAATGGGCATGGGGCGTTCGTGTGCACGAGGCTTGTCAGGAGACAAGCGACGTCCGCAAAGCGAGGAATGAATCTCCTGAAATAGCAGCACCGCCTCAAGAATCTCCGGAGTTCTTTCACAGGTGGGGGTGGCTGAACTGCCTCAACAGACTCAGTCTTTGCAGGATCGGGCCTGACGCCGTCTTTGTCCAAGAGATGTCCCAGCACCAAGGCTTGGCGATCTCCGAAATGAGATTTCGTGGAGTTAAGTACAAGACAAGCCTTTTGTATGCAGCTTAGTGAAATGCCGGGATGCTCGTTGTGCTCCTCAAGTGTGTGTCTGAAGATGAAAACATTATCGAGATAGCTCATACATATCTCCCATTTTAAATACCACAGAATGATGCCCCAAAATTTTTCGTAGGTGGCGGTCGCGCTGCACAAGCCGAATGGCATAACGTTAAATTCAAAAAGTCTATCGAGCGTTACGAACGCCGTGTTGTTTTTATCATAAGTGTGCCTCGAAATTTACCAGTAGGCGGATCTAAAGTCGAAGGTAGAAAAGTAGGAAGCCGAATGAAGACAATCAAATGCATCGTCTATGCATGGAAGCGGGTATACTTCTTTCTTTGTAATGTCAATAAGCTGGTGGTAATGAACACAAAATCGCCAAATGCCGTCCTTTTTAACGAGAATGACAGGTGCAGCGAACGCACTTGCAGACTCCTGAATGACTCTCTTTTGCAACATTTCTTCAACTTGGTCACTAATCACTTTGCGTTGAGTCAGTGACACTCGTCACGGCTTCTGTCGTGTAGGGTGCGCTGATCAGGTGTTTATAAGATGGCGTACTGGAGATGCTGGAATCGGGGATGCCTTATCGTTTCGCGAAAAGCCAAACACTGGCGTGGGCTGCAAATACACGACTACTAACCTGAGGCGCTCGCTTGTGCTGAGGGACTTGCTCACCATTTGTAGAAGCTTCGAATTCGAAGGGCACGAGTGGAAGGATCCGACCGCAGCGACGTGAAGTACAGCAACTAAAGCCGGTGTTTTCTCTCTGAAGAGTTCGTGCTTCATACCAGAAGGTAGAAGTATGGGCTGGGTAGCGTAGTTCATCGTAAATAATCCGGATCGCCCTTCTAATACTGACACCAAGCAATGGGGCACCAACACGAGTGTAGAGGTTCTGTGTCGGCGTCAAATGTAGTAGGAGCAGCACCAGATCAAATAACCAGGGCGCACACGCTACCCTGCGCAGGAATCACTATATCCTGGGCTACACAAAAGGCACTTTTTTGACGCGGCAAGTTTCCACGAGTCCGGTCATGAGCTCGTGGTGTACCGAAAGCTCCCCACTTCGACAGTCAACTGTAGAGCCACACTCCCGTAAAAAATCTAGGCCTAAAATAACGTCGTGCGTAGATCGAGGAATCATGGCAATTTCAGTGGTATATACTTTGCCGCACAAACATCTCTGTAAAAAAGGCGACCAGGCACAATGTGTCACCACATACACTGCAAAACGACAACACTTTCTTCCACGAAAACCCAACTTGTTGTCTCAAAAGAGTTTGAAAACTAAAACTCATCACTGAAATGGTTGCCCCAGTATCAACAAGAGCCATAGTAGGAGCATTTTCAACACACATGAACTTTGTTCTTAAGCTTGAAGGCTGGCGGAAGTACATCGGTTGGCAGCGCACAGTATCCAGCGACCTCACCTCCATCGGCCGCGCTGCCTAGTTTTCCGGTGGTGGTGACGGGAAGCGACGCCGCGGTGACGGCGACTGCAGAGCACGTGGAGCAGGTGGTGGTGTTAAGCTGTGGTCAGAGGCTGGTGACGAGTTCCGGAAGTTGCCTTGACGAAATTGACGACTGGTAGTCGGATGCGTTGGCTATGAATATTAAAAGCATTGATTGCTACAATTGTAGAAGCCTTGTGAAGGCGCTCCTTGGAATTGCTGTCGACTGTAACTAAACCCTGAAATGTGGCCTGGGACGCCGCACACAGTAGGTGGCCGAAATGCACGGTGCGGCTCGAATCCCTCATTTTCGTTAGCTGGCATGTGATATCTGCCCTGACCACTGCAATACCTGTATACAGTTGTGGTCATGTAAAAAGTCTGGAACTGCGGTGGGGCACAGGTGTTTTGTCGATGCTGCCCGTTAGCGAAGGGAGGTCGGTTTGCCAGCTCGGACCGAAGCACAGCTCGGTAGTTGGCAAACGAAGATGGCATAGCTCGTTTACGTTCGCCTTACTTTGTTGAGTTCCTGTTCCTTTTTAGTCCTGCCATGTCCTTCTTGCTTCTTTGTAACTTTTCTTCCTCCTTTTTTTCTTCTTCTTTTGTTGTTGTTGTTGTTAATATTTTTCTTCTGTCCCCTTCTCTCCTGTCTCGAGAAGCTATAAAAAGACACGGAATTGTGTAAATTGTATTTTGCCCCTTGAAAAAGACGGGGCTCCCGTCGAAACGTCGGATCAATAAACATGTTGTTATGCGAAAGCGCATGAACTTTTATAGTTATAAAAAGTTATATATATATATATATATATATATATATATATATATATATATATATATATATATATATATATATATATATATATTGCCACGGGGTGAGGGTACGCAGAGGGTAGAAATATATTTACTGATGGCTAGACACACAGTGTCCTTGAATCAAAATAACGGAGTGGCAATCACCCACGAGCTCCTGTTCAATCGTCATCCTCATCACCTTTATGGTGCCTTTGTCGATGTTAAGGATGACTTGTATCATATAGCCGCCGATGAAAGCGCCGTGTCAGCGCTTAATAAATCGTGCGATCCTGCGCAGAGAAGTACGGCTTTAGGCGGGAGACGTGTACATTATCAGTGGACGGCAGACACGATGAGGATGGAGCTTTCAAGGGGGCGATCTTATAGGTGACTTTGGTAAGTTGGCGTAAGACTTTGTAAGGCCCGTTGTAATGAGCGAGGAAATTCGAGGACAGGCCAACGTGACGGGAGCGAGTCTAGAACAAGACCAACGATCCTTGGGAGTAAGAGACAGCTCTGTGACGGCTATCGTGGCGATCCTTTTGAGAGAGAGCTGTGAGGCAGAAAGGCGATCCCGGGCAATCCGGCGGGCCGCTTGAGCCCGAGTAGATGCATCGCGAGCGTATTCGGTTGGAGTGTCAGTATGCGACGGCAGAGGAGTGTCAAAAGGCAAAGTGGGGTGACGGCCGTACAAGAGATAGAAGGGAGAAAAGCCAGCGGTGTCATGTCGTGACGAGTTGTAGGCAAACGTCACGTAAAGCAAAGTGGCATCCCAATTACGA
The DNA here is from genome assembly GCF_043290135.1 of Rhipicephalus microplus. NCBI lineage: Eukaryota > Metazoa > Arthropoda > Arachnida > Ixodida > Ixodidae > Rhipicephalus > Rhipicephalus microplus. The sequence goes on from NC_134701.1 coordinate 86,186,498, forward strand.
TGATCTGCGGAGACATGCATCGATAGCATTGTCGTCAGTGTGCGATTAAGGCGCTCAGTGAGTCCATTTGTTTGCGGATGATAGGCAGTGGTGAGTTTATGTTGTGTGGAACACGAGCGAAGAATGTCGTTCACGACGTTGGAGAGAAATGAACGACCACGGTCGGTCAGCAGTTGACGCGGTGCTCAATGGTGGAGAATAACTCATGAAGGAGAAAGTTCGCGACATCAGTAGCACAGCTTGTTGGTAGCGCTCGAGTGATGGTAATGCGTGCCGCGTAGTCTGTAGCCACCACTACCCACTTATTCCCACTCAGAGACGTTTGAAATGGTTCAATGCGATCGAGGCCGACGCGGTAGAACAGGTCTGTTGGAATGTCGATAAGCTGAAGTGGGCCTGGTGTGGTGCCAATGAAGGATGCTTGCGGTGCTGGCAAGACTCACAAGATGCAACGTATCGGCGCACAGAGCAGTAAAGGCCTGGCCAGAAGAATCGACGCCGTGCGCAGTGATACGTGCGGGCTGCTCCGAGATGCCCAACAATTGAGGCATCATGAAGTTGTTCGAGCACAGTGGAACGGAGCGTTGCAGGAACTACCAGAAGAACTTCTGTGCCTTTAGTGCTTGTGTTTCGCCGGTAGAGAATTCTGTCATGAAGCGTAAACAGGTGAAGGGAAGGATCCGAGGTGTCAGAAGCTAGACTGCGTATGATAGACCTCGAATTGGCATCACTGAGTTGTTCCCTATTATACGTATGTCCGTGAAATCAGAAATGGCGAAGACACAGGCATCAAAATTGTGCGCTGAAAGGTCAGGGGGATCCACGGGATGGCGAGGTATATAGTCAGCATCGTGGTGCATTTGGCCAGATCTGTAACTCACGTCAAAGCTATATTCGTGTAGCTTTAAAGCCCAACGACCCAGGCGTCCTGAAGGAGCCTTGAGGGAGGACAACCAGCGCAGGGCGTGGTGATCCGTGATGACCGAAAAGTGGCGGCTGAACAAGTTTGGTCGGAATTTTCCAACTGCCCTTACAAGAGCGAGGCACTGGCACTCAGTGATGAAAAACGTGCACTCGGATGGGGAGAGGAGGCGACTTGCGTAGGCGATTACACGATTTTGACCCTGTTGCCGCTGGGTGAGGACAGTGCCAATACCGTGTCCGCTGGCGTCGGTGCGAACTTCGGCAGGCGTTTAAGGATCGAAATGACCTAAGATGGGCGGGGAAGTGAGCAACGCAATAAGTCGGCGAAACGAGTTGGCTTGCTGGGGACCCCCAAAAAACGGCCTGTCTTTCTTCAGTAGCTGTGTCAAAGAATGGGCAATGTCGGCGAAGTTGTGGACGAAACGTCGAACATAGGAACAGAGGCCGACAAAGCTCCGTGCATCTTTCATGGAACGTGGTGTGGGGAAGTATTCGACGACGTGAATTTTGTCGTGATCAGTTTGCACGCCTTTAGCACTGACAAGATGGCCTAGCACAGTGATTGTTTGGCTGCCGAAACGGCATCTGGAGGAGTTGAGCTCTAGGCCTGCCCTTCTGAAAACTTCCAGAACATCTGACAGACGGCTAAGGTGACTTGCTAATGATGGCGAGAATACAATGATGTCATCGAGATAACAGAGGCACGTTGACCATTTGTAACCCCGTAGCAGGGAGTCCATCATTGTCTCAAATGTAGCGGGAGCATTGCATAAGCCAAAGGGTTTTACCTTAAACTGGAAAAGTCCATCCGATGTAACAAATGCAGTCTTTTGACGGTCTAATTTATCAACGGAAACCTGCCAGTATCCTGAACGCCGGTCGATATAGGAGAAGTAGGCAGACCCGTGCTGGCAGTAGAGGGCATCGTAAATCCGTGGCAGTGGGTAGACGTCCTTGCGCGTGACCTTGTTTAAGTGACGGTAGTCGACGCAGAAGCGCAGCTGTCGTCCTTCTTTTTAATAGAACGACTGGTGAGGCCCATGGACTGCAAGATGGATCAATGACGTCTTTTGTGAGCATTTTATCATGCGTCTCCCGTGTTGATCCTGTAACAACTAATGTTTGAGCTGAAGGGCTGTCGCCAAAGTCGAAGATGTCCCTGAAGAACGCCAAGATATGCCCGAGATCGGCTGCCTGTGCTGTAACGAGGTCTGGCGTGATCATCGTGTCAAAGTCGGCATCATTGGAGCTCTGTGAAGAGAATGCAGTAGCGGGCGAAGGAGCGTCTGGAATGAATGCAGAAACAGAATGTTCACTGATGGAAGATACGTTGGCTAGAGTCTTTCATCTGGAACAACTTGAGCGCACCAGCTGAAGTTCAGTATCGGTAGCGACGCCACATTATTTTTAATCGTCAATAGATTATGAGAAAGGGCAACATTTCTGTCTAATAACACGTCCATAATCTTTGCCAGCACATAATCGCTGTCGGGTACCGGAGGAAAAGACGTCATAGCTGTAAAGGTAACAGCTTGGGGTGCTAGGCGAACGTATTCGACAGAACACAAACGTGGTTGAGGTGTAGTTGTAGTCTCATAGCAATAACGTAGGTCAAGCTGAAGCAAGCCTATTTCACAGTCAATTAAGGCAGAGTGCGCGGCAAGAAAGTCCATGCCCAGGATGAGTTCATTAGAGCACTTGTCGAGCACGGCAAAAAGCACAGTTGTGGAGTGGTCAGCAACACTAACACGTGCGGAGCACATCCAAAAAACAGAAAAAGTTCCACCGTTGGCGACTTGGATGAGCGGCACTGTGGGCGGTGTTAAAACCTTTTTAAGGCGACGGCGAAGCTCCGAGTTCATCACCAAAATGTGGGACCCTGTATCTACAAGGGCAACAAGTGCATCGTATACTTGAACGTCTATGAGGTTGCGTCGTGTCGGCAAAGTCAGAGGATTTGGCTTGCGAATCGTCGATGCAGCATCACCTCTGGGAGCTGCATCGTCTAGTTTTCTTGAGCCATTGTGCAGTCGGTGAAGGACGGTGAAATTGGGGCGAGCGCGACGACGGGCGACGAGACAGCGCTGAGCGGGACTGGTGGCCGGGAGGGGATGGTGACCGACAATGCACCGTTGACGAACCGTTACCACCGGCTGGCCGAGGCGACTCATGGCGAGTTCTGAAGTGGCCATAATCTGCCTCTGCATGACGGTTGTAGCCATAGGAAGGCTGACGCCAATAACGCCTAGTATTGCAATAGCGGGCCACGTGACCAACACGATGGCAGTTAAAGCAAATGGGCTGGTCATCAGCAGTCCTCCACTCGGCGGGATTGCGAGAGTGCTCCGGGAACCTCTGGCCTTGGGCGTAGGAAACTGACGGACGACGGTCAGTCGGTCGGGAGGGGCCGGCGGTGCACACAGATTCCAGGTTAACGTTCGAAAGCTCTTGGCGAACGATGGTATGAACTAAAGGCACGATTTGGGCCTGGACTCACAAGCACGACAGAAAGTTGAAGCGGGAAAAATAGCTTCAAGTTCTCTACGAATGATCTTCGTGACGTGCTCTGCAGTCAGCGGTGCCTGTGGTACAGGCATGTCTTCGCACGACCTTGTCGCTGCGGCGTTGGGAAGTCGAGCGAACTGATGGGAAATACGTCGGCTTTTGGCGGCCTCAAAACGCTGGCACTCTCGGATAATGGCATCTACTGTGTCACAGTCTTTCAAAATTAACAAATTGAACGCGTCATCGGCGATGCCTTTTAATATGTGCGCTGCCTTTTCGGACTCCTCCATGCCGTCGTCTGCTTTGTGGCAAAGGGCGAGCACGTCCTGCATGTAAGACAGGTTAGAAGACTCCGATGACGTTTGAGCGCGAAATGCCAGCTCCTACTAGGCCGCTGACTTCCTGCCAGTCGATTTGCCGAACAGTTCACGCATCTTTTCTTTGCATGCATCCCAGCTGCCAATTTCCGCTTCGTGGTCCTCAAACCTCACTTTGTCTGTCCCCTTATGGTGAAATAGGATGTTCGCCAGCTTGAGCGTTTCGTCCCAGCGATAATTCCTGCTTGTTTGCTCGTACAGCAGCAACCATTCTTCAATGTCGATGTTGTCGGTCCCGTTTAACGTGCCAGGGTCTTTCATTTGGGGCAGAACAACTGTCGTCGTTGTGGTGGCCGCTGCGGGAGCTGGACTCTCTTGTGCCATCGTGAAAGAAACCAAGCGTCGGCCGCTGCCTAGCTGCGTCTAGTTACCCGGCACTTCCACCAAAATGTCACGGGGTGAGGGTAGGCAGAGGGTAGAACTATATTTACCGATGGTAGGAGTACACAGTGTCCTTGAGCTAAAATGGCGGAGTGGCAATCACCCACGAGCTTTTGTTCAGTCGTCATCTTCATCGCCTTTATGGTGCCTTTGTTGATGTTAATGATGACTTGTATATATATATATATATATATATATATATATATATATATATATATATATATATATATATATATATATTTATATATATGTATATATATATCAAGAAGTGGAAGATGGGCAAAACGAAAACTTTTTATTTTTCCTACGTTTCAGCCGGGGACCGGCCTTCATCAGGGAAAACACATTACAAAAATGCTTTTCTTAAGTAGGCATAGTATATCAAGGGCTCCTGACACGTGAACTATCACTATCATGCACTATCTACTCTGACTTGGTGAGTAATGAACAGCAGAGAATGTCAAAGCAATGTCAAAGAAAGAGTATGAGAATGCATGAACGGTGTTTACATCAAGAATATCACATGAATATCACTTTGAAAAGTACAGTAATATCTACAAACAAAACTATCGAACCCATACAGCAAATCACACGCAGAAAAAAGACAAAAAAGTATAGGAAAAAACGTTCAAATGGAACAAGATGCGTAACTAAGAATTTCACGGGGCACAAACAGAATCGATGAAACAAAGTAAAGAAATTCATTGCACCGAAAAGGTGTAGTAAAAATCTGCGTGTACAGTGATTATGAACATACTTTGATGAAACTAGAACTTAGTTCTGCGCCAAAAAAAAACGTCAGTTTGCCTGGATCTTCATTTACACCGGATAAGATTGCGTTGAACTTGTGTATTAGAAATGACTCGCGCAGTTCCCTATCATAATGTTAAGGGAAACCTGATTCCAGTGAAGTAGCTCTTAGTTTATTGAATGAGTGACCAGGAATGTTAACGTGCTTAGACAAAGGTAGATTGGGTAGGCTTGTGGCATGTGACTTATGGTTAATTAAGCGTAGTCTAAAAGGTGTTTCAGTATGTCCGATGTATTCTAGTTTGCACACAGGGCATCTAAGCATGTACACAATGTTGCTTGTGTCGCAGTCAAAATCCCCTTTAATTTGTAGATGAAAGCTTGATGCTGTACTTTTAACCAAAGTGGTCGTCGTCATATGATTACAAACTTCGCAACGGGGTTTGTTGCATAGATGACAACCAGAAAAAGTGGTGGCGGTAATCTTTTATGAGGTTAGTAGGTCGCATAAGTTCTTCGATTTGCGATATATCACACGTGGGGGATCAGGAAAGATTTTTTAAGGTGATCATTCCGTATTAGTATGTTGTGATGCTTCGGAAGAATGCTGTTGATGCGTGGTGCTGATGCGGCATGTGTTAAAACCAGGCTCGTGTTGACGGTGCGGCCTGCTTCTTCCGAATAAAAAGTTCCTTACGGTCAATGTCCTCAGCCCGTTTAATAGCATCGTTAATAACTTGTGGTGGATATTTTTGTTTCTGTAGGGCCTCCCGAAGTTTGCTGCAGTTGTCTGTAAAATCTGAATTGTTCGAACATATTTTCTTGATATGCAGTGCTTGGCCATATGAGATTGCCGTTTTGCAGTGCTTCGGATGTGAACTATTGAAATGTAGGTATGACTGCCTATCCGTAGGTATTCTAAAGAGTTTAGTCGTCACTTTGTTAGCACGTATAGTAACCGTGACGCTAAGAAATGTTATTGCTGCGCTTGAGTATGATTCCGAAAAAGAGATGGTGGTATGAGCCTTGTTGACGTCTGCAATGAACGACAGAAGTTCTGTCTTTCCGTGCTGCCAGATCAGAAAGACGTCGTCAATAAAACGCTTATAATAAAACGGTTTGAGACTGCATGCGTCTAAGAATTTATCTTCGAGTTGGCTCATGAAGATGCTTCGCATAGCTTGGTCCAGTTTTCTTACCCATAGAAGTGCCACTAACCTGAACATAATGCACACCGTCAAATTCAAAATTGTTCAATGTCAGTATCAGTTCCAGTCTCTGCGCTAGTGTGTTGCGTTCTACTGTTTTGTTTGAAACTTTTTAAGCCTCCAATATTGCTTGAATGCCATCAATATGAGGGATGTTCGTATAGAGTGAGGCTACGTCTAGTGTCACAAGCAATGAACCAAGTGGCACGTCAAGGTCAATGATGTCGAGCAAGAAATGGTTTGTATCTCTTTCAGGTATGAATTGAAAGTGGGTGGGATATCCTTAATGTGATTATCAGCGAATCTAGACACTGGTTCAGTGACGGTGCCAATAGCGGAAACAATAGGGCGGCCGGGATTATTTACTTTGTGTATTTTTGCAGGATATAAAATCCCCCGGGAGGGGGCTAAGGGGGATTAAGAAGCGTATAGCTCTCTCCTTGATTTTGTCTTCTTTGACAAGGTGTTTTATGCTATTGGAAACCATTTCCTTGAACTGCTCTGTCGGATCGTCGTCAAGGCGCTTGTAGAAATGGGCATCATTCAGCTGTCTTTGAATCTCAGTAGTATAATCAGACATATTCATTATTACTACAGTGCCACCTTTATCAGCTGGTTTGATAATTATGTTTTCGCGATCGTGCAGCTTATGGAGGGCTTTTTTCTCAGAAATGGATAGATTATGTGTAAAGGACGTGGGTTTCTTACAGGCTTCCAGAATGTCGCCTCGTACTGCTGAGATGTTGAGATCAAGAAACTTGTCACGTTGTGTTGGAGGCGTCCAGTGCTCGCGGGATGGCATGTGCGAAGAAGATGGCCATTCATGAAAGAATTCTCTTAGGCGTAGGTTTTGTGCAAAATTATTTAAATCCTTTGCCAGCTGGAAATCGTTAAAGCCACCAGTGGCAGGACAGAAGTTTAAACCCCGAGCAAGTACCGCTAATTCCGGTTCGGAAAGAATAACCTCAGAAATATTGACAATGTTAGTGGACGTATCTTCTTATGTGTTATCAGAATCCGCTATTTCTTTTACAGCCATCTCAGGAAGTAGTTTGTCGTGGAGCAACTTAGCCTTTTTTTAGTGGATTTCAGCGTATTTACTTTGTTCGTATTCGTTGAGGGCCCTGATCTCTGAAGTACACATCGGATGCGAGGCGCGTAGTTGTCGCTCAGTGTTAACTAATGCTTTGGAGGATTCTTTGTAATGGTCGATCACGACACGTGTTAGGTCTAAAGAAGCATTTGTTAAGATCACATTCCATTTCTTGTTGTTATAGCCCGACATTTTGGAAGTTGCTGGTTTCAACGAAAGTCGAAGCCCCTTAGGTACCGTCGAAGCAGTTACAAAGGTACCAAGTGTGGACGCGTGGAGAGCATGGCGGATTCGTTTTTCAATAACCTTCCAGATTTTACAAAGACTTGAATAGTTTGATAGATTGACTGCCGATTGGAATGCTCGTCAATTATTAGAGACCTTGCTGAGTTTAGCACTTCTAAGTTTGTATGGGTGTGAAGCAGGAAAAGTAACGGACCTTTTTTGTGGTGGCTGCGTCTGCAAACTTGAAGCGTTGTTTGGAGAACACTGGCGCTCTGTCGTTTGACACCCGCGAAGAGAGTCACCGGTGCACTGGTCTTGTGCGGGAGACGGTCGGGTGGAGTGCGCTTGCTTTGAGGAACTGTTCAATTGTCCAATGAAGGAGGGACCCTTTGTGTATTGCTTCTGTTCGCATGGTATGCGGTTGAGCGAAGCTTGCTTCGGAGATGCACTGCGTTGTTGACTGCCCGAGGATTGACTTCGTTGTTGGTCCAGGGATGACGGCCGTCGATCAGGAGACTTCTGTTTTCGGGAACAGCTGGTTGCGTGATCAAGCCATGAGGCAGATACGACGTTGCGCATGTAACGAAGGCAGAGTTGTCGGATATGGCTCGCCATCAGTGCGACGCCCTCGTAGCTGGAATGTAGGCCATCAGCAGCGAGAACACGCGCAGATGGTAACCACTCGAAACCGTGGTCCAGAAAAAATACAAGACGAGAGTGGCGGCAAAAATCTCTCAGGCGGTGGTTAAATTCACATGCCCCTCGGTTGCAGTGTTGTACAGTCGCTGTGTTGCGGTTGCCACGGCGACGATTGGTGCATCGGGGAAGGACGAAGCTTGCATGTATCCGGTGTATTTCAGGGCGTTGCGAAGCAATGAAGTTCAGCAGGTCTCTGTATTTGTCAAACGCCACATGACCGTTGTTGCGGGTGAGGTCAGCAAAAAGGGGCCCTTAATATACCATGCCTACTTAAGAAAAGCGCATTTTTGTAACGTGTTTTCTCTGCTGAAGGCCGGTCCCCGGCTGAAACGTAGAAAAAATAAAAAGTTTTCGTTTTGCCCGTCCTCCACTTCTTGGTATTTTTCCACTGGATCCAAGGACACCTTCTTTTTCATATATATATATATATATATATATATATATATATATATATATATATATATATATATATATAGTTTTGTCTTGTAGATGTAGTAGCGCACAGGCGCGGTGCGTGCTGGGCTACCGCGATGTAGAAGAAAAAGACAAGGGCTCAATAAGAACGTCCTGCCTGTAAAAAGGGTGCTGTCTCTTGTCTGTCTTCATTAGAATATATTTATATTGGCGCAGAATAGGAAATAACTTGCCTCAGATGATTCAAGTCTTTCACAAAAATTGGCTCACTGGATTACGAACAAGGGCAATTACGAATGCTAAAGTATAAAAAAGGTAGGTAGAATTGAACGTGTAACAAGTTGCCGTCAGGGATCATTTAAACCAATTCCAAAACAGCTAATTATTCAGTTATAAGATAAACCCCATGCTCACTGACATTCAGTTATACACTGATGGAGCCGCGCTTCCGGGTATGAGTAAACATGGCTGAATAATCTTTTGGGTATTTCAAGTGAGTTAGAGTGACAAGAACGTTCATAGTCTGAGTTGACCTGAACCCAAAGAGCATAACCCAGTCTTGAGTGATCTCCATGTTTGTTCTAAGTTATATTATTTAAAGTTGCTGATCTAAGAAATTTAAATTACAATATCAAGAGAGAAAAGTATACTTATATAATAACTAAACATTGTATGAGTTATTCAATCTTAAAGATACTGACAACCACGTTCTGTAATCATAACAATTGATTGTTCTCTCTGCTCCTTTAGGAGTGTCCGCCAGCCTTGTCGACGTAAGGCAAAGACATGTATCATGGACATATGATTCGGTCGACATCATCAGCAATTCGAGGTTATTTGGACTTTGTATCAGCTGTAAAAGAACAAAGGGCAACATTAGTTTTTTATGTACCTTACGAACAGCGAATAAAGCAATTTTTTTTATAAACGAAAGACCCAGGTGTCAGTCTGACTAAAAATCTTCAGTCATAAGCAATTGAAGAAAAAAAACGTGTATTTGAATACATCCTGAAAAAATCCGATGCTTTTTTCCAACCCGCTAAATTGTGCCAAGCAATGCTGGTGATTCGCATGGCATATCAACTTTTTATTTTTTCTTGTTTCGTTTTTTTTGTAGAATTCCAAAATGCACCCTCCAGTAGTTTTGTTTCCTACAATAAAGAACTATGAATTTTTCACTTTACTTGGTAATGACCACAACGGGGTTGATGTTCTAATGTCAAGGCCACATTAAAATGTAGTGATGGCAAGGTACAAGTCACCTAAGATAACTATTATTGTGATATTGTAAACACGGCTGATCACTGAAAATCTTCTGATCAAGACATCATTAGTTATTGGAAAATGCCGGCGAACAATAAGCATGTCATAAGTGCCTTTTGGAGTGCCTTATGTCGGTACACTCGTCACTGACGGGTGTTTTGTGCACAACGTGGCAGCCAATAAACTCTGTATATAATAACGAGCTTTGCTGCTGAAATTCATTAGGGACTTGAAAATATACTTCCACCTGACGTTGACAGATTTACAATTAGTAAAGACATGCTATGTCCCTGGACAGCTTCATATGTAGGTCTGTTGTTTCTCAAACAACTTTCAATAATTTACGTTTTCACAAATGCTGACTGTGAGTGCCAAGAGTTTAGGTTTTTTACCATGTGTTTCTCTCCTTCTTACTGTACGCTAATAAGGGTAATCACTAATGTCAACAGTATCGTTGGGGACATTTCCTTGTATAATGAAGAATTGTCAACTGAATTAATTGAGGTCGCAGATGTCGCTGACTCCAACAGCTCTGATTTTGTGTGCGTGAGTGGTACTTTTCATGTTGTGCCCATTTGTGTGTGTGCACGCGCGTATTGCTTTCGTTTATATTACAGGTTTACACGTCGTAGTTTCTTGCACAAGAGAGTGCTATTACATGTTGCTCTACATAAATACGTGACGTCACAGCAAACCTTCTCGGGTTATGCTGCCACAGTGTCAGAGTTTGCGTACCGTTGAACACTGGCATCTGTGTACTCGGGTCTTAAAAAGGTAATTGTGGCTCAGATGTAAGTGCTCATGTAAACGTTATGCTGTAAGAGAAGCTGTAATTGAAGGTACCTTAACTTATTAGTCCTAAGTATTCACATCTGCATGGGAGAGTACCGTACGCAGAGAAGTGCGTGCGTATATACACTTGAAGATACATCACAGAAAATTGCAGCGGTTGGCATAATTTAAAAGCTGCTGAGTCAGACAGGACGCCTGCAAACCTCGTAGGCAAGTTTATTGGTGTGACTAAGAGACGTATAAACCTATTTTTATGTGCCTATAGATTCCTTTGGTTTAGTTTTTTATTTTATACAAGCCGCCTTCGCTGAAGCTATTATAAATTATGCTATTTCTTCTGTATCCAACAATACTTTAGTTATCTGTCCCCTCCTTTTGTGTTTTAAAAATGTGAGTGACATAATGGCGACAAAAATGACCAAAGCTATCATATGCCATATTTGCCAACTGGTTATTTTTTCGAAGACTTTCACTTAAGAACCCTGATATCTGTGAGATCGGATCAAAGTAAGTCGTCAGCAGGGATATTGCTTAGGTAGTTATCACAAAAACATATTATAATATAGCCACGGCCAGATATGATGCAGACAATAAAGAAAAAAAACGGCATTCGGTGATGTTACTTCACTATGTATTATCTGATAGAATGCCGTATTCTAGCGACAAACTCGGTGCCATTTTCTTCCCAAGCACGCAACGGAAGGGTCGCTAACACACAATTCCTTTTAATTTTTTATCTAGAAGGCTTCCTACGTCCCTTGATGTCTGATTACGATCTATCTTATTCTTCATTAGTTGTGCTGTATATGTTCGTCGTGTGGCTCCTGTGAACAGCTAAAACACGTCATTTTAGAATGCTCTAAATTAGTAGTACAGCGCGCACTGTTCAAAAAAATATAGACTGTTGGACTTAGATAAATGACCCTTGACAATTGCTTGTTTCCGAGAGCATGTGCTTCTAGGCATAACCAGACTCACAGAGCTTTTTAACTTTCTTTAGCAGCGATGCCATAGTGGTTAGAATATCAGCCTCGTTCGCAAGAGGTCCGTGGTTCGAATGCCGGTGCCGCGCAGTTCGCAATTGCATTACAAAAGTCCGCGTGGTGATGGAACTGCAATAAGAGGCCTGGGATATGGCCTAACTGGTGACCACCGCCGGTAACGCGCTTCCTCGCCAGAGAAGGATCGGCCACCCTAGTGCAGTATCTGGCCACTACATCCCACATGCATACGTCAATGAAGTCACGGCGCTCAGTCCGCAGTGGTTGCGAAACAACTTACCAAGGCGGTGGTCAGATCTGCAACGCAGTAGAGGGTGCTAAGAAATTCTGTATCTGGACAGGCCGCCATTGGAACCTGAACTTGGTAACGTTTAACGCTAGAACCCTATTTAGTGAGGCAAGTCTAGCTGTACTATTCAAGGAGCTAGAGGGCAATAAATGGGATGTATTAGGGCTCAGTGAAGTTAGGAGGACAGATGAGGCCTTGCCAGTGCTACAGAACGGGCACGTCCTTTGCTACAGGGGCATGGCTGACAGAAGAGAACTGGGAGTGGGGTTCCTTACCTACAGAAACATAGCTGGCAATACAGAGGAATACGATAGCATCAAGAAAAGGGTAGCAGGTATCGTAATATAAACTCAATAAGACGTACAATACGAACATGGTACGCGCTTATGCACCTACGTCCTGCTCTGATGGTGCGCCAGTTGAAAGCTTCAATGAAAATGTGGAATCGGCAATTAGTAAGGTAGAAACACAGTATACTATAGTGATGGAAGACTTCACTGCAAAAGTAGGGAAGAAACCGACTGAAAACCAGGCAGTAGTAGATTATGGCATCGGTACTAGAAATTCCAGAGAGGATCTAGTAGGAGAATTCACAGAATGCAATGATTTACGAATTTTGAATACCTTCTACCGAAAACGAGGGAAACTTAATTGGACATGGAGGAGCCCAAATGGCGAAAATAAAAACAAAATAGTCTTTATACTGAGTACACACCCAGGCATCATGTAGGATGTAGAAGCGCTTAGCAAGGTACGATGCAGTGCCCATAGAATATCACGGTACCGAATTCGCCTACACGTGAAGAAGAAACGACTGAAACTGATACGCAAGAAGCCAATCAATGAGCTAGCACTGAGAGGGAAAGTACAGGAGTTCAGAGTCTCGCTTTAGAACAGGTACTTGGCTCTTATCGAGGAAAACAGCCTTAGCGTTGACGCAAAGAATGATAATCTGACGAGTATCATTACGGAATGTGCAGTGGAAGTTGGAGGCACTGTAGTTCGGCAGGACACTGGCAAGCTGTCCCATAAAACAAAGAATCTCATTAAGAAGCGTCAAAGCATGAAAGCCTCAAGTACAACAGGCAAAATGGAGTTGGTAGAGCTTTAGAAGTTAATTATTAAGCGTAAGGTATTATATGTAAGAAGGTATAACATGTAGATCATTGAACACACTCTGAAGAGTGATGGAAGCGTCAAAGCAGTGAAGAGAAAACTTGGGATAGGCAAAAACTAGATGTATGCACTAAGGGACAAGGAAGGCAAAGTTACTACCAATATACATAGGATTGTAAAATTAGCGGAGTTTTAGACAGATCTGTACAGTAACCAGCACAACCACGACCTTAATATGAGAACTAGCAGCAACCCAGATGACACCACCAAAATAATTGAAGAAGTCAGAAAAGACTTGGCGAGCATGCAAAGAGGCAAAGCTGCTGGAGAGTATCAGGTAACATCTGATCTGCTGAAAGGTAGAGGACAGAGTGTGTTAGAAAAACTAGCGACCCTGTTTACGAGGTGTCTCCTGACGTGAAGAGTACCAGAATCTTGGAAGAATGCTAACATCCCAATACATAAGAAAAGTGATGACAAGTACTTGCAGAATTACAGGCCAGTCAGTTTGCTCTCCGTAGTATACGAGTTATCTACAAAGGTAACAGCGAACAGAATTAGGACAGCATTAGAATTCAATCTACCAAAGGAACAAGTAGGATTTAGAAATCAGGTAATCCAGTAATAGAAAAATGCTCAGAGTATAGCCAACCACTATACATAGCCTTTAGAGATTACGAAAAGGCGTTTGATTTAGTAGAAATATCAGCAGTCCTGCAGCAACTGCGAAATCAGGGCGTCGACAAACCATATATAAACATCATGAAAGAAATCTACACGGGATCAACTGCTACCATAGTGTTCATAAATAAAGCAACAGAATACTTATCAAGAAAGTTGTAAGGCAGTGGGATACAATCTCACTAATGCTATTTACCGCGTGCTTACAGGAGGTTTTCAGAGTCCTAGAATGGGAACACTTCGGCAGAAGAGGTAATGAACAGTACCTCAGTAACCCGCGCTTTGCCGATGACATTGCATTGCTGAGTAACTCAGTGGACGAATTGCAACTCACTATTACGGAGTTAGATAAGCAAAACAGAAAAGTCGGTCTTAAAATTAATCTGCAGAAAACGGAAGTAACATGCCACAATCATGGAATAGAACAGCGCTTTGAGATAGGTATTAGTGCACTTGAAGTTGTAAAAGACTGCTTAGTTAGGCTAGGTAATAACCGCGAAGGCTAACCACGAGACTGAAGTAACTAAAAGAATAAGAGTTGGATGGAGCGAATTTGGCAAGCACTCTCAAATTATGACAGGTAGACTGCCACTATCCCTCAAAAGGAAGGTATAAAACAGCTGCATCTTGCCCGTACTTAGCTGCGGAGCCGCAAGCCGGAGACTGACAAAAATGGTTCAGTATTAAATTGAGGACGACACAGCGAGCAATGGACAGGAAATTTTAAGTGTTACCTTAAGAGACAAGAAAAGAGCAGAGTGGATTAGGGAACAAACCGGGGTTAAAGATATCATAGTTAAAGTCAAGTAGGAGAAATGAACATGGGCCGGGCATGTAGCACTTAGACAGGATAACTGCTGGTCATTAATGGTAACTGACTGGATTTCTAGAGAAGGTGAGTGGGTTAGGGGGCGACAGAAGGTTAGGTGGGCAGATGAGATTAGGAAGTTCGCGAGTATAAATTGGCTGCAGCAAGTGCAGGAGCGAGTTGACTGTGGAAGAAGAGAGGTTTTTGTCCTGCCATGGACGTAGTCAGGCTGATGACGATGATGATGATGTTGATGATGTCTTTTCTTGTGACATTTTTTTGCGTGTCTGCTTTATTTCTTATTTTGCAAATCACCTCCTTTCTTTTATTCTTTCTTCTCTTATATCCTCTATACCTCCCCTTTCCGAAGGAACAGGCAGCCGTTGTGCCCCTATGGGTGGAAGTTTTCGGCCTCTTCCCTCCCTAATTCCTTTTTCTTCGTGTTTTCGTGTACCTTAACCAAATAATATTATAATAATCGGCGGCCTACTTGTCGTCTGTCCTGGGACTATTGTAACGTGGTATTATAAGATTGGTTATCTTCTATACTTATAGACATTGCATTGGTTTAATATTTTAAACTATTGAGACTTAGCGCTGTGTACGTTCCCTTTCCTTAGTCCTGTGTCATTTTCGCGCTGTCTTCTAAGTTTGATTATGGTGGCTGAATTTATTGGTAGTGCTACTTAACATGCTGAGCATCTCACTGTAATGCAAAGCTGAGTGTAAGGCCAGCTGTCAGACTCTACGTACGATTATTCAGCATTGGAAGGTCTGCTAAATACGTACCAATGATCATAACTGAAAGGTCATAACTTTTATTGTACACCTACTTCATTTACATATCCTCGAAAACGGCACTTCTGTTTAGTTCTACAATCCACTCATATAGACAAAAAAATTTTAAGGTGGTTCTAAGTCAGCTTCGCGAACTGGCCCTCTGAGCCTCTCGGCTGGCAGCCGGCTGCTCCTGCGTTTGAATAGGGACAGAGCTGACCAGTATCAAAGATACCTTTATCTTAGGTGCTATCTTGGGTACCCTTTGGGTAACGTGTATCTCTACCGCAATACGACTAGCAAAACGAGTTTATGTATTCGGAGCAACCTCCCATGGTGAAGCAAAAAATATTGAGCTGAACTCACCTTCCCAAGGTGATACTCCTCTCACTAAACCCCCAAATAAAGCGACATTCTTTCATTTTTCCGCTAGAGTTTTCTGGAGAGGGCAAGCATTGAGATGGCAACATTGATATTTGTGAAGCATAGCCACGTGGTGATGCTTGCGTTGTTTAACAAGAAAGCGTGCCACCGTGCGCGCAACCTACCCTTCACTTTCTCGTTATTTTTTTATATAGGTGGTATTGCTGGGACGCCCTATTGCAAAAACAGCGTGACGCCAGTACGTTTTTTTGCACTTGTACACGCTGGAGACGCTGGTACACGCTTGTATACACTGGCCCTTCACTGGGCGCACTGGGAAAAAGCTGTGTCGCACTGGTAGAGGCGCTGGCGCAACCGCTGTGATGCTGGTGCGTACTGCGAAGCACTTGAAGTGCTGAAATTTTCACTGGCAAGCACTGGTGAATACTGGAGCACGCACTTTCTACCAGCGCAGCTGCAGCGTGCATGTTTCGGTATCTTTGAATATAAAACGCTTGATTCGACGGCTGGGAGAGATGCTACCCTAACAGATACCAAGCATACGTAATTTTTTTTAATAGATACTGAGCATACGTAAGCAGTCTTACCCAGTGCGCAGCCCAGCGAGCAATAAACTTGTCATGCCAGCCACGTTGGTATATATGTTACCGGCGCTTCTTGCTTCCTGTACACACAACTTTAAAGTGTGAAAGTAACTGTAAAGTATATTTTAGACATCCATAAACCTAAATCAATGATTTTGGCTTGTGTCGATGTTCGCAGAAGGAGCGCTGACGATCGATCATCGCGCTTTCAGCTACGCAGGCTGTCACCGAAAGCTGCCGGCCGCACTTAGCCGGTAAATCTCCGACGGATATGTGACAACACGCAATTTTCAGTTGGTAATTTAGTACTCCTTCGTGAACTGATTATCTGGCGTACGTTTTTAGCGGATTACTTGGTATTTCTATGGGTGTTTTTAATTGTCGGTATTGATATAACTGTATATATCTGTGCACTGGCACGCCCGCTGTTAACTACCAGAGTAGGCCAGAAAGACGATGTCGCTCTCCATCACCACTCCGTAAATGCATATCTGGCATTGATTGACCTTCCGCTTACTTCAAGTACAGCTCAGGTAACAGAAATATTGCGAAACCCAAATGCAGAAACTTCAAGCATCGCAACTCAGCAGCTTCGAAAGCAGCCTTACTCATACCCCGTCCCAGCAAGGCCTATCGTGCCGCACGTGTCGGTGTACCTGCTGGCCGCGCTTTTTACTTCAAGTAGTCACAATTTTAAAGTGTAAGAATGACTGTAAACTACAGTTTAGACATCCCTGAGCCTAAATCGACCATTTCTCCGCGTGTGCGGTGCCCGCACAAGGAGCCGCGACGATCTATGTGTCGTGCTTTCAGCAATATAGGCTGTCACCGAAAGCTTCCTTCTGAGCGCAGGAGCCAGTACTTCCCTGACTCGTACGTAAGAACACGCAATTTCGAGTTCGCGATTTGATAAGCCTTAGTGAACTAACATACTATCATACTTTTTCAGCGGATTGCATTAGTCAATTCTTCGTCGGTTTCTTAGTTGCAGGTATCGGTATAACTGCAATTATGTAATCTGGCACGCCAGATGTGTACTGCTACACCGTCGCTTGCGCCAAAGGAAAATACTCAATATTCACTCGTGTGCGTGGATATCTACCAAACAAGACATAAAAATCATCTGCACTTGTTTACTAGTAGCAAGTGCTAGAAACGACTATCAAAAGAAAAAGAATATCGGCAGCAACAGCTGACAATCTGTGGCTGCTCCTCAAGTCAATTTGAGATTTCTCAGAGTTAAGATGTAGATGCTTGAAAAAAAACTTTGCGCTCTTGCTAATATTTGCACGTCATTTGGTACCCAGAAGCCATTCGTCACTGTCGAATCAAGACGCAATTGTTATCTGGAAAAGAATATCGTGTCAGTCTTGACTGTGCGACTTGTACATGAAGATGAAGGCGCGTTCTTCGGATAAAAAGTCGTTTTACAACCCCATAAGCATGTTCTGGTGTGGCGTAGCACGCAGTTACACCACATGCCTGACTTCTTTGTATCTTCACACAGGGGAAAATGACACACCTTGTCACCGTTCTTGCGCAAAGTTGTGTTCTCATATCGTTTCTTAAGGGCAAGGTTTTTGATAGCCCACCTAACTAATGTGAAAAGAAAGCGCCTTATGAAAGACCTAATACAGAATGTTTTTCGTGTGCCCCTTCACCATTCAAAGTATTGAAAATCATATGGACAGGACGTACTAAAGCGAGTGAAAAACATGTGTACACCACCCAATGTTAAATCCTTTTTTTAAGCTTCATACTAGAACCTTGCCAGTAAAAACGTGGCTTGAAGAGAGAGGGAAGTATGTACCATGGGGAAGCAGCTGTCTCCTGTGTAACAAACCTGAGACCATTAAACACGTGTTTATTTATTGTAGGAATGCGATTTTCTTTTAGGACATTTTACAGAGGACTTTAAAAAAAGATTTACCTCTTACTTCATATGGAATAGGATTTTTGCCTTGTCAGAGTTCTGTGCTAAATGTCGATGTTATATTGTTACTTGGTCTTCATTCACTCTAAAAAGTTTTACACCGATAAGGGTGTATTTGTTTTGTCCCTTGGGAAACACACTTTTAGGGTGTCTAGGACTACCCTAAACAATAAGGTGTTTAGAAACACCCTGAAACCGTAGAGTGTAAAGACACGTTACGCCCTACTTTATTAGGTGTTTATAAACACCCCTAAACTATGGGTGTTAGATGAAGCTTACATTCATGCGAGTGGGGTGTACACTGAAAACCCCCTTGAAACGATGGCAGTTATATGGATGAGCATACTTGATCAAATGAAGCGCATTTAACGGGCAACAAAACCAGAGACACAGGAGGTGACGCTTAGACTTGTGTGTTGAGGGGAGCCGTTCACAGCACTTCATTCCATCAAATATGCATCACCAACTTGCCCAAGCCTCAATTGTTCTCAGGGAAAAGCATATATGAACTTTCTCTGCGGCTGATAGGGAAGAAGGAAGATACTGGTGTCACCCACTGCCCTTATACCTGCATGCATGCAGCTCATAAGATAAAGTGCCATGGTCTTGAATGAGATGCATGAGACCAGTGTACATATGTGTGTGTGTGCGCACACACACACACACGCACGCACGCACGCGCGCACACACACACACACACACACACACAGTAGTGCCAGCAGTAACCTGTAGCGTAAGGTCCAACCGAACAAAACGCCGAAGCAAAAAACAATTAAGCCCATATGTTAACATCTACCTTTACTATAGGAAAACTGAAGTATGTCACGGGGCCAAGTTTCTTTGTCTCTATACTAAAGATTAATTGTTTTCAATACAATAAATCTCCACAACTTTCGAAAACATTTGCGCTAGTCGGGCAAACGACTGAGACGTATGTAATTCAGTGTTGTAATTTCAGTGTTGGTATACTTTCAGTGTTGGAATACACTAATGTAATTTCAGTGTTGGTATACATCTAACACTCGTCCCCGCTGCTCGCACAATCATCTTCAGCTGCTGAGATGACTGCTGTCTTCGAGAGAAGTGGGGTGAAGCTGTTCTTTCTGTACAGAAAATTCAATCCCGGAAACCTAAAATAAATACACAAGGAACAATGACTGAAACTTCACAAACAGTGCAACATACAGTGTGCAACATGCATAACTAACTGCTTTTTATGTGTAAGTATTTTTTGAGTGCATAGCAAGCATATTCAGAGACATCAGGCTCTACTACAGTGAGAAATAGTAGAAAAGGTATGCTGAGCAATAAACGCAATAAAAAGCGCGCTGTGGCAGAATCATTATACCTTTCGTGCCGTAGATATGAACCTTACTTTACCCTTTCTGCTTGCGTGCGCAGGCAAATAAAAAGGTGCTGCTCCAAGTTGGTAATATTCCTTTACCAGCATGCAACGACCAATCTAAATGAATGTCAAGTTCTATGCTTAAGTATGCATCAACACAGCTGCATGTGTATTTTTGTAGATTTACCATGGTACTCATTCGATTACTTTATTAAAAGGAAACAGTACTACGCGCAAAAACATATACTTATTTTATCTACATTGCTCAAAAGCACAATGCCACTGAGCATACATGACAGTATGCACATTGAGAAGGTATTCAGTGCAGGTAACTTGTAAAATGAAGTAGTGTATAGTTAAGTGTTAAAATGCGAATGATACTAATTGCTTGATCTGGCTGACATTGACACGATTATATAATGGAAGATTTGGTTATTCGGTCCTTCCACGTCATACGTCGCAGCAATTTTGGTGACCATCTCAAATGTAGTCGAAAAAGAAATCGCGCTGTTTTACTGCTATAAAAAGTTAACTGCTAGAATATTTCGCAGACAAATAAATTTTGGTCACGTGGCTGCCTCCTAAACTTTTCAGAATGTCGTCTGGGTGTTTATGAAAAATTTATTTTATAAGTACCTCTTCTTCTTCCGTGCCAAACTTGGTCCACAAGTTAACTAAACGGCTTGCGTAAAGTGTTTGAAGCTCTGTAATATTATTACCATTTTCCGACCATATACTCCTCAAATACTTTAGCCAAATGTGTCATATCTGCATTTTTCTATATCAATACTGCACTTTGAGTGAAGATCTGAGGAGTGAATACTTAATCCACTTAAGGTATATTTGGAAGAAAAAATATTTTAGACCTCCCAAGCTGTCAAACTTTACGAGAAAAAATCGCAAATTTCACAAAATAATTGTTTTGTCTATAAGGAGACGCAACTTGCACCATGTGGGGGTTAAAATAAAATAGACTTCGTACCTAAATTAAAGCAAATACACAGTTCTTTGCATGTGCCAAATTTTGTCATAGCAATTTATGTTTTGAGAAAAAATCACAGCATATCAACGGAGTGAATGATAATGAGTGGGGCGTAGCGTTCGTACGTCCGGACGCACAAACGGATGGACAGACAGTCTGATGCCAGTATGGATGGGACGGACTCACGGACAGACCGACACACGGAAGCCCGTACGGATGGATACACAGACGAACGGACGAAAGCACGAATGTGCGGACGAACGATTCGCCCCACGAATCATCATTTTGTCCGTGTACATGCTGTGAAAACCACTAACGCTATCTATTGTGCAACTAATCAAGTGGCTACACAGTACTAGTACGACTACAGCGGAGGGAACGACCCACGGCCTCAAGTGCTTTGCCCCTAAATAATTTTTGAAGTTCCAAGTTCTCCATACGCCATTTGGTCATACAGCAGCCGACGCCTCGAAGTTCCCCATTACCGTTGATGGGAAAATTCAAAAAATATTTTATTCCTTGAAATAGAAATTGTAATAATGAAACTTGTCACATACAAAGAACTGTTTATTTGCTTTCAATTCAGGTAAAAGGTGATTTTTAATTGGACCACGACATGGTGCAAGTTGCGTCTCAATACGGACAAAAATGACAATTCTTTGAAATGAGTGAACTTTTCTCGTAGAGGTTAACAGCTTAAGATGTCTAAAATAATTTTTCATCAAAATATCTTTTTTGTGAAGTAAGTAGTCACAGCTCAGATATTCCTACAAAGTGCAGTATAGCAATGAGAAAATGCAAACATAACACACTTTGGCTAAATTCTTGCAGACGTATGTGGCCGAAAATTTGTATAATATTGCTGAGTTTCCAACACTTTACATGAGCCCCTTTACTTAACACGTACCGCAATTTGTATAAAAAAGGTGTGGTACTTGTAATTTTTTTTCACAAACAACCCTCAAACAGCAGTCTGAAAAGTTTGAAAGGCAACCACGTGACCAAAAACTTTTTTCTCTCCGAAATATTCAAGCGGTTCACTGTTTTCAGTGCATTGAACCAGCACGATTTTTTTTTTTCAAACACATTTGCCATAGCCGCAAAATTGGCTGGGAAATGTCGAATAAAGTGACCCTGTTACCTTCACTATAAGACCATTGCATACTGCTAAATTAGGGCCATTTGTTTCAATCATGCTGTTAGGGTGAGAAAGCATTACTACTTCCCTGTGCAGCGTAGGCTGTTCAGTGGCTGTGCGTGTTATGTTTCCAGATAGATATGCTGCCCAGTCTTACATTTTGGCTGCAATACATGCTAAGATACCGTGCAGTATGTATAACATTAAAGTGCTTTTGTGCAACAAAAAAACTAATAATACGCTTCACATAGCGAAAATACCTTTAACATCTGAAGTACTTAGCGAAGTTAAACGCCAAAGCGAGGCGATGGCAATAAAACTGTGAATAACAAAAATATTTTGAAAATTACACAAGATGAAAATATTCTGAATAAAATGTGCTCGAACGTTAGCTGTTATGTTCTAACAGGCGTTTGCGCTGTTCAAGTAGGCAATTCGACCACACACACAGACGAAAGGTCCGTTCAAACACAAGTCCAGCTTCAGTGCTCGATCCGCTACACAGGCACAGCTGCCGGCACAATGTCACGCTACGTTGCGGGTGAACGAAAATACCGGTGAAGACAAATTTAACGAAATTGCATGTATTAGCAAATAGGCAAACTTCGCGAAGCGTACCTAACGCGAAGCAATATGCTGTGTTGTCACCCGATGCATCAACCCGAGTTATCACGGTAGTGTTACCGCACAAAACGAAAAAGAACCGAAACGAACGACATGGGCACCACGCCCTTGTTTTCCGTTCTTGGTCTTTTTGTGCAATAAGAAAAAAAAAGAAAATAAATGAACTACCGACATGCCCAAGCATATGCGTCTTACATACGTTTGATGCTTAGAGCTAAAAGGCGCCGTCCCCACACATTATTAATTAGTAAACTAAAATTGATGAGCCGCACGAGCGGGCCCTGTTAAAAACCGCTGTTAACAAAGGGCACCGCAAAAATCTGTTCCATTTCTTCGCTGAACCGCAGCGGCGCACGCTCACTCTGCTTTGTACTCCAAGCAATCTAAACAAACAAACAAATCTTGCCCACAATCACACTTCGCCATCATCCCCGTAAAACAGTTCAGACAAATATTCTCGCTAAGTAAACATATGCTGATTTGTCATCAACTTGCTGAAAACAAAATTGTTTGAAGGCGTTATTCTCGTGCTCACGCAGTTAACAAAGTGCTGAACGGAACAACGTGAGAGCGGTACTCACTATTTCACTTCGAGTGCTCCACAATATAACTCCACAGGTCCGGTCTTAAGGATGGTGCACCTTCGCAATAATCCGCAATGACAGAACACACAGGTCGAGCACAGAGCGCAGGCACATTTCAAACTAAACGCCAACTAATAAACTTTACCGATCGAGAAGCCACGCGCACCACACACACACACACACGCACACACGGGAGGATTATTCGCCAGCGCACGCAGTGACATGTAAGACGATGTCGGTCCCTTTCCCGCGCTGCGCGGCCGGCGCGCAGCAGTAGCGGGCAGCCAAGGTTGTCTAGGCGACGAGACTTGATGGCGCCTTGTGGCGCTCTCAGACCGGCTAGAAGATAGTGCGGGCGCTGTTTTTTTTTTATTGCGACAGTGATTTGTTGCGTTATACTCGTTCTTTAACAGTGCATCTGAATTGCAGAGAACTTTGTGACGGCGCAGTGCGGCCAGCACGAGCTACTAGTCAGAACGCGCATTTGTAATATTCAGGAGCAATGTTTAGCACACCTTCACCGACCTAATGTACTGAATTTGGTAAAAAAAGCTAAGCTGATGCTTTTTGCTTAGCTCTATGGGTCTTTAGGGACTGCACATTCAAGGTCACGCAGGCGATATTTTATCAGTAGTTTCATTTCGGTAAACGCATTGCGACATTGCACGCATCAGCCGTCACACTATTCGATGAGAACATATTGCTCCGTGCGTGCTGCTAGGAAGACGACAGTGCATACGCGCATCTGCACGCTTTTATGCAGCAAGTAATAAGAAGAAAGAAGAGGAACGCTCTGTCACGCAGTAAATAAAAATACTGACCTGCTGCTACTTTCTCAACCTGTTAATTCCTACTTCTGTCTTCACATTGCGGCAATGCATTTGTACTTAGCTTGTAGTCCTTGGAACAAGTCCACGGCTGAAAATATTTCATCAATGTTGTTTTCTCACTACCTACAAAGTCAAGGCTTTGACCGAAGCACGTCTGCTAAGAAAGTTACATAAGTTAAAAAAAGGGGATCCACAAAAAAAAAAAAACAGAGAGAGAGAGAGAGAGAACTAGAGAATGCGTTTCGGCTCCCCTGAGGAGAGCTTTGTTCGCAAATTAGTCCACAAGGCCCCCGTCATTGTGAGCAAGGCTGCGTCAAGGTCACCGAAATGTCCTTATTTTGCATTTTGTTATGGTAGGTGTCTTCTTTCTAATTTCCATGACGCACTCTTAAGTACACATAAAGAGGAACATTCGCGACAGTAATTAAATAAAACGTGCCTGCTAAAAATACATGACGTCAATGTTCGTTTTTCAGGGACCTGATGGCCTGCTGACGCAGTGGTTATGGCTAAACAAGTTTGCTGTTGTTTTTTTGTTTTGCAGGTGGTGGCCGTTTTATCTCAAGCTTTAAAAGCTTCGATCATATGGGGGACGGGGGGAGGGGGGGAGGTGTTCAATGCATGGCTACACCAATGTGCGCTACATTACCTTGTTCAGGCAAATCACTGCACTTTGTGAGTGTTGACTAATCGCGCAAATGACACAGATGAAGGAAACAGGTACAGGAGAATCGGCCCTTACTCTATTGAACAAGCGTCGCTCCTATTGTATCTTCTATTTTATAGTAGTTTGCGTGCTTTATTCATGAAAACTGCGTTTCGCTCACATTACTTTCTGCTTCGATTTATTACTAGACTCGCAAGACACTAGTAGTGGGAGCCTTGCTTGTATCAAGACGGTTAACGTATACTAACAGTATACGCAAAACGGCCCGAAAATGTCGTGCATTCGCAGCCTTGTAGGCACGTGTGCTCAGATTTGGGTGCACGTTAAAGAACCCCAGGTGGTCGAAATTTCCGGCGCCCTCCACTACATCGTCTCACATAATCGTATGGTGGTTTTGGGTCGTTAAACCCCCACATATCAATCAATTATTTGTAGCCTTGTTCATTACACCCCATACATAAGGGTGTAAATAGGGTGTTTTAAGGGTGTTTTAATTACGAGCACTTCTAACTTTAAAAATGGGGCGTAAAAGGGTGTTCATATCGGTGATTTCAATGCACACACCCGTTTTACACCTTTTTGGGTGTAAAATGTTTAGAGTGTTTGGTTTGGCGTAGTATGCTATTGTACAGACACTTTGACGTAAGAGTTCTATTTCTTAATGAGTGTTTCGCTGAAGCTGTTATGAAAGTGCGAGATGTGTATTAGGCAACCGACTGTGCTGAAGATTTAATATCTTTGTTTGATGCGTTATCACACATGAAACACACGTGATGGTGTTTGTCACATTATCTTGACCTGTAGTCAAGAAGGCGATAAAAAGAGAAAAAAATTTGGCGTGGCGTAGTGGGTAGCGTACTAGTTGGGAGATCAGGAAGTAGGGAGTTCAAATCCCGTCAATGGTGTTTTATTTTTTTTATTTTTTTCTGAACGCGCGTTATTTTAGTCATATATTTATTTAATTTTGGCGAATAGGCACCCCCGTTTTATTCCTGGGAACCCGTTTCGCGCAGAGTACTGGGACGCTGCCGCTCCAGCGTCCCAGTACCTGCGCTGGGTAGCGCGGTACCAGCACCATACTGGGCCTATAATCAGGCATGGCGCAGGACGCTGGTACCCAGTGGCGCTAGTTCTTGCAACAGGGTGGCCTCTACTCAGAGCTAGCGCACTGTTTTACATCCTTTAATGCTTGCGGTGTTCATAGCGCAAATTATTCTGCCGCTGTATTGTTTTTTACGTCACTATTTCTTTCGTATTGATTCACTACGAAGTCCATAAAATGCAAGAATCGGGTTGCTTTGCGTACAACACCTAGCACAAACAAACAATTTAATAAAAGCGTCCACTTCATATCCGAGAAGTGAATAATGACGAGTGAGTACAGCAGGGGTGATCATCGGGTAATCATTAATTCCCGTACATTGCCCACTCCACATATTACAGTGAGGGAGAGTGTTTGCGATCTTGGAGACGTTGCTATTAAACTACAAATGATCGCACACCTTGCAACTGTCTGTAGCTGCAGTAGAGGACTTCACGCTTGAAGCAGGCGTCAGGGCCATTCACGTCGGGTAGCGTTAGGCTTGTTGCGTTTCGCCTCAGCATCTCGAAGTGCCAACTCCATGTACGCCTGCCTTCATTATCATTTCGTCGCTGCTTGCCACGCTTTTACCACGGCTTGTTCCGCTTGGCTTCATTGCCTTTGTGCAGCGGCTTCCGAGGCTCTCACTACATCTGGTTCCGCTTGTCTTTTTGGTCATTTCTACGCCGCTTCACGAGCTCTCAATGCCGGCAGCGCCCCTGACGGGCATCATTGTGATTAGATGGCTACGCTGGGTGTATGTTGCAAGCTCGGTTCTAAGGTGCATCGCCCCTAAAAACTCGTACAAGCAAAGTCGACTTGTACAGTGTACGATTGGATTATAAATAAATTAGAATATACGAACCATTGCTCAACCAATGTCGACGCCCGGGGATGTAGAACAAGCATCTACTGAATAGAACATGCCTTGGCATATTATGTGTTTCTTTCTGCATGTTATATAAGTTCTTCTAGCGATAATTTGATTGAAATTATGGCAAAATCACAGAATACGCCGCTGCAGTGTGGGATGCCTTCGCTGAGTCCAATATTAAAAAAACTAGAAATAGTTCACGGAAAGTCTGTTCGATTTGTGTTCAGTTTTTATAGTTGGCACACATCATCATTATTCTCTTTTAGTTAAAGCGCAGCTACAAAAACTACAAGAGAGAAAAAAAGTGGTGAGCTGGAAGCTTTTTTTTCTCACTTTCCATAAGGCAACTGGAATTAGCAAATTAGTGCTCATTAGACGAACGACTGAACGTCGTGTGCGCTCATACTATTGGATGAAAGCAGTTGGTTGCGTAAATTGCGCAGATACGTTCATGCATTCTTCTTTTCCAGAACAACCTGTGAGTGAATCTGCCTAACAGCTGATATTGTAGAGCGTGCAAGAGTAGATTTGTTCATAATGCTAACAACTATTTAAAATTGTAATATTACTTAGTGCATAATCATGCCTAGAGATACGCTATGCTTCCCTTTGTATTAGGTACGTTTCAGAGACCCAATTCATGCTATTTGTTGTAATGTTTTTGTTTTCATTTTCCGAAATAGTTCAAAACTTGTCAAATGTATGCATTTTTCCTTCTATATAGAGCTTTTTGTATGGGTTTTTGCAATTAATACCAATGTTACTATGTATGTGTGATGCTTTTAGTTGATTTCGCTACGAACTTCTGTATACCTATTCCTGCTTAAGACCTGGTAAACAGGTGAGTAGGATGTAATAAATCAAAATGCAATTGCTAGCTCTAGTGGTTTATGCATTGCACTGAACCCGCCTGTTTAGTGTGGTAAGTAGTTTTCACGCAGTTTCTGAAAATGTTTTCTGCATCATTTTTTTATTTTATAGTTTTCAGCGTCAACCCACTGTTTGCCTCGGCATAACAGCAAGCCTTAACTGCCACATATCTCAAACTGAAGATTCCTGTTGAGTTTGATGTTACGCGAAGGCGATGTTAAAAGTGAATGTTAAACTATCGGCGTACCGAATGTATAACGTAAAAAAAAAATCTGCGTGCGGTGGGGTGAATTAGTGCAACTGTGTTTGCGTATTAACATAAAGAAATATGTGCAAAGATACTTTGAAGCTACGGAGATTTGAGCAACATTACGCCACCTTCGTTTTCATTTTTCGCGTCCCCTTGTGCCCTTTTCCGCTATTTTAGCTAGTCACCTTGTTTTCTATTATCTTCTAGCGTTTACGTTGTGCACGAGTAAAATTCAGTAGTCACATGTTTTAGAAATACAGCCTTTATGGTGTTTATCCGGTGTGTTTCAAGTACCTAACACCATATACAACAAAAATTTGTTGCTTGAACTCGATGAAAACGGCGACATATGATTTGACGTCATGCGGCGCTTGTCAGGGCCCGTTCACGCTAGCGGCAAGTCTGCTTCGCCGTTACCTGTCTAAGATTTTCAGGTCGCCGTGCGCGGACTGTTTTTTTTTTTGCGTATATCTTTGCTTCGCACAGGTCTGATATTCTTTTTCGGGCCGTTTTCGGTTTGACGGGAAGTGGCGTAGTCAATCAACGACAGAGAAACTACGTTGGTGAGCCACGTCAGCTGCGTCTTCCACGGAACGCTTCGAGCTGCTGCTTCTTGCAGCGCGATTTTCACATTATAGGTTACATTGGTCCTAACAATAAATAGAGGTTTTAGCCTTTACGGTATTAGAGAAAGCTCAGTGTGAACCCAAATAACCAGTCCCAAAGCTGGCACTCGGAGAAGTGGTGCCAGCTATTCAGAATCTGAAACAGCTAAAAAACGGTTACAGCATGACCTCAGAGATTAATCAAGCACCCATAATCACAAGCCTACAACAATTATCAGCTGAGTATGGCTCTTAAAAATGATGCTGAAGCGAATGATCTGATGTGAACGCAAACATCAGTTTGGAGCTTGCAAGCTACAAAGCACGCGCTGGCTCCTTGGTAGAATCAATGTGGTCGACCATTGCATTCGGAACAGCAGTCATATTTTTTCGAGACTCAAATGCGTCGGGGGGAATCTTGTGGTGCACTTTGAACAGCTCTCCCGCGGGCGGTGGCGGCCGACGGTGTATGGCACAGTGCCGTTACGGCAGACTTGCCGTGAGTTTGAGCGGGCCCTAAGAGTACTTGTACGTCACACTTCATTGGTTGATTATTAACGATGTATTATCAATTATTTGTATTATCTACTTAAAAATTGATAATGCTTCGTTATGCTGTGTATAGCATTTAAAACAACGTATTTGCTTTTTTTGTAACCTACATATTGCGGGGGGGGGGGGAGTTTTTTGGGGTGTTTAGAGAAAGCCAGCAAATTATGGCCAGGTGACTGCATTCGTATGCTACCATTCTACAGGGCTTTCGAACTGAATTTCAGTGACCCGAGTAGCGCGTAGACCATGGCGGAATGTGTGGCCATGGCTCCAAGCAACGGCATTCATGTGCATTGGTGTTTCTGGCAGCTGCACATGGCAAAGAAACGCCATTGGTTCTAAAAGGCAGGCTAATGGCCTGCGCTCGTTTGTTTCTCCTGAAGTACGTTTCACGGAGCTGCAGTACGGTAGAACAATAACGCAGAAACTTGACATCATTTTGTATTTTTCACCTTTTTAAGAGCCACGAAAAATTGCCATGCATCATGCACGAAGTAATAAAGATTAGATTGATCATTTTGGAATGCTGATTACGGTGTGACAATAGCTTACTTGACCTAACACGGATAAAAAAAACTTTGCACAATTGACTTTTGGTAGTCAGCCAATTAGGCGCAATATTATTTA
The DNA here is from genome assembly GCF_043290135.1 of Rhipicephalus microplus. Taxonomy (NCBI): domain Eukaryota; kingdom Metazoa; phylum Arthropoda; class Arachnida; order Ixodida; family Ixodidae; genus Rhipicephalus; species Rhipicephalus microplus. The sequence goes on from NC_134701.1 coordinate 86,215,731, forward strand.
GATTATAACGAGCGCCATATGATGTATGTAGTTGCTTTCATTTAATTAGGATGTATTCGTTTCTTTTTTCTGGGTCGCTGTAAATTTTGTAACTGTTACAAAGCAGGAGGTAATGTGAGCTATGCATATATGAGAATAGTGTAACTAGCAATGATACAGTGTGACACTTTGCATAGCAACAATACATCTGAGACATTTCTAGAGGGTACAAGTTGGTAACAAACACTTTACGCTAACAGATAATTTGAATATGAACAGTGATCGTATTTTTAAGTTGTTTATGTGCATATTACGCACCAAGAAGTGAGACTGAATGTCGCTAACAGCATTCTTGCTCCCCTAAAGCTGCCCCTTGCTTCGGTATTGCTAAAATAGTGTTACGTTTACGGACAATGCAGGACTGCATAGCGATATTTGCAGAAGAACGGCTATTGGGGCTAGTTCGTTAAAGTATCGTTAGAAAGCTTCTTACAAATGTTCTTGTAATCAGCTGGGAACTGACTACCTGGTCAGCGAGTAGAGCAACGGCGCCCATCAAAAACATTAGTGAACCACAAAAAGCACTGACAGCGTAGCTTATAAAGATCTGTCATGTTAAGCAGCCAAACCATTTTTAATATACTCTTTGAAAAAGAAACTATCACAATTTCATAAAGAAGCACAAAACTACACAGCTCCTCACAGTGAAGACATTTTCTAATGAACATTTAATTTTAGTACATGCATCTTTGCTGCGTCACTATATCGATCTAGAGTTACGAATTCACAAATCTATTAGGCATCTTCAGATACACTTCAAAAGTATCAAATCGGATGCATTTATTTCGGTAGTATGTTGTATCTGTTTTCCAAACACTTCATGGCGCAAAGTATCTTCAGTTGCATTGTGATACAAAATTAAAGAACCTTTGCCCAGCCGTGAATTGGGAGGTGAGGTCCCTCCGGCCTTACATAGGACTTCCGGATGGCTGGTGCCTGGATCCGAAATCCGGTGAATATTGCAAAACATAATGATACCGGGTGCCAGAGCCCTGTGCCGTATCTGAGTATGAGGCGAATCAGAGTAGACGGTTGGGCCAGTTGGTTACTCATCATTTATGTGTATTCCGCGGCAGATAACTGACTATGGGGCTAGTTTTGCGCAGTGTAATAGCGCGTCTAAGTGCCGTTTTACCGGGAGGCACTAGGAATGCAAGTGTGAAACGAAGCTATAGCATTAAGACGGTGGTGGCTACCTGTTGTACGTACACGTAGTAGTATTCAAATTTATACAGAAAAAAAAGCAACGCAATAAAAATGATGAAAAAAGTCGCTTAATATTTCTATCACACGAGGTCTCCATTAGCGTCCCACCCAACTGCTGATCCAAAACCATCGTTTTTTTTTTTAATTTAAGACCAATGAGTAGAATGGAATCAACCTACAAACATGCCGTTCTGCTTCATCTTAAGATGTCGCATAGTCGAAGAACTTGCAAGCTTTCGTTGTTTGTTCGACTGATTGATTGATATGTGGGGTTTAACGCCCCAAAGCCACCGTATGATTAGGAGAGACGCTGTAGTAGAGGGCTCCAGAAATTTCGACAACCTGGGATTCTTCAATGTGCACCCAAATCTGAGCACACGGGCCTACAACATTTCTGCCTCCATCGGCAATGCAACCGCTGCAGCCGGGATTCGATCCCGCGACCTGTGAGTCAGCAGCTGGGTACCTTAGACACTAGACCACCGCGGCGGGGCTTTTTGTTAGACTGATATTAACAACCCCATATCAGTGAATAACGTGCACCTAATCTAAGCGCAAGAGGTTTAAGCATTTCGCCTCCATCGAAAGCTGGCCTTTGCGACATTAGTTTGGTCAGCAAACAAGTGGGGTCTAAATGTAACGTAACATATGCGCACAAGAGATGTCTTGGTGTCTTAGTATTGATACTCATGTTCAGCGGGTTTTCGTGACGTTCCTGCATTTAATTTGCTTGTCTTGTTCAACAATGTTTGAGCTGCAGCAGCGGCCCCATCCATAACAGCAACTGCACAAGCAGTACTTATTATTTTATTGTTCCGCATTAGCCACGACAATTGACACTACGTAGGCACAAGTTATATCGCAAATACACGTATTAGCGCGTGCAAGATTGTGTGGGAGCTTATTTACTAGAGTGTCATTATGAAATTTTTTTGTTAAAAATGTGCTTATGAAGCCAGTTATAAATACCTGCAGCAGACAATTTGAAATTGTCACTGGTACATCTGTGCGTGCCTCTGTGCGTGTGAGCCAATTATACAAAAGCTAGTTCTATTATTTCCACAGGCTTTATTAACCAGCAGGCTTTGTTATTGTGAACAGCGCTTCACACTCCTCACAACCTGTTTACAGTGAAAGCCGTATATGACTAAGGGAAACGCAGAAACGCCTGCCACGAGAAACACTCAACATTTCCAATGCCTGTTCTCCCACTTAGTCATTCTCCCCGTTGCACTTAAGCAAGTGCGTCCTTGGAATCATCGTGAGCGTCGTCATTCACCTGTTCGCATAGAAGTACAGCAGGTTGGGCAAGCTTGTATGACATGACACAAGAAGGACACGAGTGCTTGTGTCTTTCGTGTCCTTCTTGTCTCCGTGTCGTCTTTCTGTTGTCGCGCTATAACTATTGTCACCTGTTCGCAGCCGCAGGCGAGCCTAAGCGATGCAGTTTCAACGGCGCGACTTCGTAAAAATGCTAAATGAAGAAAAAAAGCACCACCATCTCTCAGTGCAACATGCCTGAACTGAGATGGGGATTAGGATGAAAATAAATGTGGGACAAAAGAAAAACAGAGAGGTGACGAGGAAGGAGCTGATTCAGTCCCGCCCTTTCAGCGCCAAAAAAGTCGTGACGCAAACCGGCTTTTTTGGCGCTGACAGGGTGGGACAGGAAAAAAAGAGGTGTAACTGAACATCACGTGATGGGCTCGCAGGAAGGTTCACCTAACAACTTCCATGTGGGGAGGGCATCAAGCGTATGAATGTCCAAACAGTAGGAAGCTTTCAAAGAACATATCCGACAGCTGATACATGAGAGGAAAGAATTCATCTTTACCGCTTCGATGCAGCAATCCGGCCGCAAGAACAGGTTCAGTAGTTAAAGCGCGATCAGCAACTGGCCACACGAGATTCAGGATCCCATCGAGCTGAGCAAGTGACAACGAGGCATTGCTGAGCATGCAGAGCAGCGTCAACGAGACAAATACGGGAACGCGTTCACCGCTGTCGACGTCTGCTTTCACCGAAGTTTTGTCCAGTGGTTTTAGTTGCGATGTCTGCAACCGCCTGTGGCCGTTAGTTCTAGCTTCGCTGGTAAACCAATGGTACGGAGGGCTAGGGCGATAATTGTTTTCGTGATAAACATCAGCAAATCTGGAAACACATCAACAAATAAATATCCATGGGAACTGTTGAAAGGTCCTACCAAACCTCCGTTTTTCTTCATGGCAAGGTACGAACAATATCTGAGGCATCGCAGTGCTTAGTGCACGTGTTGACTCATTTAAGGAAAGCATATCAAGCAGCTAGGTGAATCACAGTGAACGTTTTAAAGTATTATTCAAAAGTACAGTATATATGAACCACAAGGCAGAATGTGACTTACCTGCCTAGCGGTTTCTTCTTTATCGGCATCCGCAGGCACAGCGACAGGCTCAGGTGGCAAAACAGCCATACTTTTAGATGTTTCTCCTGGTGGATCCCCGACTTGCGCCAAACGTTTCCCACTTTTTATATCTACGTGTCTATTTGCATGAGCCCCTAACATACGAACGAAACAAAGAGCAGATATGTGAGTGCAATAACAACGAACGAAAATCGCTTACAGTGGCAGCCTCGCTCAAGTTTCCCACTCTACACATAAAACAGGCTTCTTCCATTTACATTCAAACAGGTCGTTATGTTCAATCTTTTTAGGCATAACCATATTATGCAGAAGGAGACTCGTGGAAACGCGCTGCCGGAATTTTTTTATTATCCTCTAAATCTTCATTCCACGGGCTTTATTGCTCTCGTTATGTCAGTTTTTGTAAGTACAGGGCATTTTCACTCATATGCACCTGGACTGGTGCAATGTAGGTTGTCATTTTCCAAAGCAGATCCGCTTTCATTGCTAATTGAGGTCCCCTGTGATATTGACAAGGCCCAATCACATTTAGTGAAAATGTAGATTTGGTCTCCTCTATTGTTAGCAATGCAGCCGTGCCAGCATTGAAGCAGCAAAGTAAATAGAATACCAGCGCAATTTATCGGGTACTCTGTACAGGTATTTGCTCGAACCACACTGCATTCTACAACTTATTGGTACTAAATAACAAATGCACCGGTCCAACGTTCCTAGCTACCTTAAACATAAACGTTTATCTCTATTTCTCTGCAAAAATTAAAAAAAACAGGAGAGCTAGTGAATGTGCGGGGCATCTGCGCGCAAATAAAAAAAGTGCACAGGCTTATTCTCACAGGGAATAGAAGTTCGCTGTCTATTTGTAGGCTAATGTTATATTTCTATGTTAGACACACACCACAAGTGTGTTCGACATACATGCCTGACATTTGTTATGAATTTAAAAAACGTAAGGTCACAGACATCAATGAAGCGACTAAGCGTACGTTCTTACAAAAATTTAGCTATTGCACATGAAAGCGCGAGCATTGCATTGCTTACCACATTGGTCATAGGGCACGCACTTTCCATCCATCGCTCGATGAAGTGTTTTGCACGCACATCCCACAGAACTTCCTCCAAAACACGTATACTGAGAAAAGTTTATGAATCCAGGACAATATGCTTGTTGTAAAACTTGACCACCCCAGCAAAACTTAGGTGCTTCATGTTTTGAGTCTGCACAAGCTTTTTGTGGAGAAAACAAAGCTATAATAAGAAAAGTACAAGTATCGAGTGATTTGTAGCGGTAACAGCACGTGATTGTTATGTGTTCAAAGGAACATGGGTAATTATTGTAGAAATATTTCACATCAAAAGTGTTTCGGACGTGAAAACAGCTGTTTTTGGCACCGCAGTGGTGTCACCATCATGTTCACACGACCGGTGTCTGTAACCACTGTGGCACGAAATAAAAAAAAGAATAAACTTTTTATTAATATACGTTACATAATTGCATTCTCGAGCCATCTTTGTGACAGCCCAGTACTCTACCACTGAGCTACGCCGGTGCATGAAACTTGTTTGCATATGCACCCTATACACGCTTGATGTCGGGGAAGGAATCACCCTAACATGCTTAAGGTAGCGCTTTAGAAATAGTGAAATAACAACCAAGTGTAACACAACGCAAACTTTGTAATTTGATGATCGCTGATTGCTTTCAAAAGGCTGCGCCGTAAATCTTTTCACCACGAGCTACAAAGTGAGCAAATTGCAGCTATTATTTTAGACGAATGCTTCATGTAGCACGCTTCTCGAAAAAATTAATAATATTGCCGCAGTAGGTGCCTTTTATGTGCCCATACGTTATTCCATATGGCATAGTGGGTACCTAACAGCAGTGCTTGTATAACACGCCTCGGAATCATCATAACGCATGTTACATAGTCTAACAAAAAACTGAAATTATTTGTGGGTGTCGAAAAATGTTAACTATGCTGCTAGTAGGTTGTTTACATCTTTCAATTTATCTAGAAAGTCTCAGGACCAATTATTTACTACCATCAGTTACCGCTTCAACAAAGCGCACATAACACCTGACAGCAATACATATGACACTTCACAGATGCGTACAAAGTACCTCACTTATCTAGTGAATAATGAAGAATTGCAGGGTGAGCGGTGTCTCAAATCACAAGGATTTAATGTTTTATGACGTCGTGAGGAGGTGCAATCCCAGTATACTCCCCTCAGCTCTCCCAAGAGGGGTAGAAAACGGTTTCAAAAAAACCACTCTTCCAGCTTTGGCTGCAACTGCGCTGCGCGTTAGCGCGCCCTCGACGTTCCGGTGAAAACCTCTAACCAGCGCCTTCTGGGCCTGGGAATTGTGAGAACTTTCAAGGAGCTGTGAGAGGCACACTTGACAAACCAATATACCAGGCTGTCCTAGACACCATCGGGTTACCGCCTCCATTGCCGACTACACATCTATCATACAATACAGAAGATTGCGTGCACGTTCCTGAAATTTGATGGTGCTCTCTGCATGTGTGCCCGCCCTCTTCCGGCTGACATGACACAAGACGAACACAATGGCTGACACCTCACGCGAGCTGCTGCCTTGGCTCGCAACTGGGATCATAAATTCTACGTGTACGCCTATGGTCCGCAACACGGAGGTTGGTACACGGCTGCGGTCATCCACAAAAACAACCCAGTAAATGAACACATCTTACGTGCACATTAACATGACGCATGCGGAGGAGATCGCCATCGCACTAGCCGCCGCTGATAAAGACACGAGGTTCATTATCACCGATTCAAGGGGTGCTTGCCGCAACATTGAATAAAGCTACGTACCATTCTTGTCCTACAAAACCCTGTAAAACAGCGACTACCGTGGTGACCCCGCGCACCGAACAATCGTACGGGTTCCAAATCACATGGGCCGCGACGGTAATAAGGTGGTCGATGCCGCAGCCCACACGCTTACTCTCCGGGTACCGTCCTCATATTGTACCGATGCGGACCTCAAAACCAATCATGTTTACACCTTTAGACGATCATGAAATATTACCAATCAGGCCATCACACCTATTGAAAACCCTGTAAGGGCCTCAAGAAGGTGGAGGGGCGAATCCTTCTTCTCCTTTACACCAAAACTCCATTGTGCCAGGCCTAATACACTTCAACCTCATCTTTCACGAAGCTAAGTACCCGCAATGTGGAGAAAACTACTGTTATATTTTCCAGATGGCGTGGCCATGCCAAATAACCCCAAACCTCAACCGTATACCAAACCCTTTCCTCGAGGACTGGGATGCAGCCCTGCTCAGCTGCTCTGACCTCATGGCCCAACGGATCTTGGTTGATCTAGCCAGGGCCGCGGTCGACGCCAATCGGATCCCGTAAGGGGGAGTCCACCTAGTTTTTGTACGGGGCGGCCCATTAAAAACCGCTGCCCGCCCTCCCTGTACATAACTTCCGTAAATATTTTTCACTAGCTCCACCAAAGCGATTTCCTGACGCATTCTTTTTAGGGACGACGCTCTTCAGGCCGTGGGCCGTGCGTCCTCGAAGTATCTAGTAGTACTGGTAGTAGTAGTGGTGTGGTAGGTAGCCACCTCTCGTTTAGTCCTGGATTAGTCTCGTTTAGTCCACTGAATAGCGATACTTGTATATGATGAATATATATGATGAAAAGATGCAAGATGATGATACTTGGAGTGTTCACTAGATGGACGGACGGACTGACAGACGTACAGACAGACGGACGGACCAACGAATGGACAGAGAGACAGTTGGACTGACAGATGGACGGAAGAAAACATGGAAGGACGCGCGTACTTACGAACTGACGTACGCTTCGCCCCCCTAATGATCATTCACTCCGTGGATATGCTGTGATTTTTTTCGAGGGCAGTGTGGATCTCGACGACGCGTCTCCGTGGTCATTTGTTCAGCACAGCAATGAACGTGGCCTGGCTAACAGTCACAGTGGCACCTATCATCGTGTCTCTAGGCAAGCTGTTCACTGGATGGGCTGATGGGGCTGACCATTTCATGCATGGAGCATCGCGTCTCCAACGCAGTGGACAGCATTCGTTAAGTACCAAAGCCATGAAGTGCTGTCATCGCCACAGCGTCGCAGTTCCAGACGCTAGCCGCACTAAACCCTTTTTCACTGCCTCCTGCCCAGCACCCCAGGATCTGTTGTACCATCCGTCGTGCTGTGAAGATTTAGGACTTCCTTTCGCGAACTTATATAAAGTATTTTTCTCTTTTAGCCTAGCCTGTCTGTTTGCATTGTCTCTCAAGGTTTTTTATAGTTTTTTTGTGTCTATCATAAACGTCGTGTCTAACATTACGACGTTTTTCATAAGTCCACCTCACGCATGGTCAGTACAACCGTGATGAATAGTCCTCCTTAATTCTTTTACAGCTGGTTTCAATGCACATATATACCACATAATGTGAACAGGCGGATGAGCGCCGCTGTAGCTGAGTTAGAGCGTCTGATGTGCTTGTTATTTGAAGGTCGCAAGTGTAGTCCTTGCCAGAGGTAATTTATCTTCGCGTGCACTTGTGTTTATTGATATTGTTACGGATGTGATGGGTTTATTTTCAATGAAAAATGTCAGCGCTCTACCGTCACTGCCGAATCACCATCGCTCGAGCGCGTCTGATCTCTTCTTCTTCCTCGCTCTTTCAGTCCGCGTTACATTTCCCTCCGGGCCAGACGAAGCTCACCGAGCGAGTAGAAGCGATCGGTTGTTGTAGGGCTTCAATCGGGCAATGTGCACAATTTGCGTCTTGCGCGAACGCCGGTTCTGAGCTGTCACTTTCGCGACAGCGTAAGTTATGTCACTTAAGCACTGAGTAACGACAAACGGTCCTGAGTACTTAGAAAGAAACTTCTGGCAAAGTCCCTTTTTTTTTGAACAGGCGTCCACAGCCAGACCAAATCACCTGTAGCGAAAGTCACGGGTGGGTGTTTTGCGTCGTAACGGTCTTTCGCGCGAGCGTGGGCGGAAAGAGTTCGGAGCCGAGCAAGTCGACGAGCTTCTTCGGCGCGACACAAAGTCTGCGCGACACTGGCGTTTTCGTTCGTCGAAAATGGAAGTATGGTGTCAAGGAAACTTTTCGGATGACGAGCATAGAGAAGAAAGAAAGGCGTATAACCTGTGACTTCGTGTTTCGCGGTATTAAAGGCGTATGTAACAAAAGGTAATACGGCATCCCAGTTCTTCTGATCCACTGCGACGTACATTGAAAGCATGTTGATGATGGTACGATTGGTGCGCTCAGTGAGGCCGTTGGTCTGAGGGTGGTATGGCGTGGAATGGCGATACTGACACCCACAAAGCCGTAGCAACTCTTCGACAACGTCAGCGGTAAACTGACGGCCGCGATCACTTATCACCACACGAGGGGCCCCGTGACGAAGTATGATCGAGTGTAGAAGAAACCATGACACATCAGATGATGTGGCTGAAGCAACCGCCATCGTTTCAGTATACCGCGTCAGGTAATCTACGCACACAATAATCCAGCGGCGGCCGGTGGTAGACTTGGGGAAAGGGCCCAGTAAATCTATGCCGACTTTTTCGAATGGTGATGTCGGTGGCTTAACCGGCTGCAGTGGGCCGGCCGATGGTGTGGTAGGTTGTTTGTGGCGTTGGCAGACATCACAACTTGCGACGTAGTGCTTGGTGGTCTTCCAGAGTCGAGGCCAGTAAAAACGTTGTCGGATACGGTGAAGCGTTCGGGCAAATCCAAGGTGCCCAGACGTGATGTCATCGTGCATGGCTTGGAATACCGCACGACGCAGGCATTCTGGCACGACGAGTAGTAGTGTGGAACCATGGCTGGAGTAATTCTTGCGATATAGTAGGGCGCCATGAATCACGAATGGCGTGGCGCGTTTAGAGCTACGAGCCACATCAATCATTGGTTTCAGCGAAGGGTCACGCTGTTGTTCGTGACGAAAGACATCCAAATTTGGGAAGTTGGATGAGATTGCGGCCAGGTAATTGTCAAAATCATCATCATCAGCATCCACAGTTGGAGATGGAAGACGAGATAAGCAGTCGGCATCTGCGTGACATCGACCGCTCTTGTAGGTCACAGAATAATTATATTCTTGAAGCCGTAAGGCCCAGCGAGCCAACCGACCAGCTGGGTCACGTAGTCCGACAAGCCAACAAAGCGAATGATGATCTGTGACGATCTTGAACTGCCGGCCGTACAAATAAGGTCTGAACTTTTGGACGGCGAAAACAATTGCAAGACATTCCAGTTCGGTGACCGTATAATTCCTCTCCGCCTTAGTCAAAGTACGACTTGCATACGCCACGACGTGCTGCCGGCTATCGTGATATTGAACTAGCACGGCACCAACTCCGATACCACTAGCATCTGTATGCAGTTCCGTGAGTGCCTCCGGGTCGAAATGGCGCAAGATGGGCCCGGAAGTAAGCAAATACTTCAGCTGCTCGAAAGCAGCCTCACACTCAATGGTCCATCGAAATGGAGTGTTTTTGCGAAGCAACTCTGTCAGGGGATGAGCAAGCTGGGCGAAGTCTTTGATAAACCGACGAAAATAAGAACACAGGCCAACGAAGCTACGGAGATCCTTCAAAGACGTCGGTTGCTTGAAGTCTCGGACGGCACTGATTTTGTGCGGGTCTGGTCGTATACCGTCCTTGTCAACTAGATATCCAAGCACAAGGGCTTGACGCTCACCAAAATGACACTTCTTTGCGTTTAAAACGAGACCAGCTTGTTTGACGTAGTCTAAAACAACGCTAAGCCGACAGTTGTGTTCGTGGAATGTCTTGTCAAAAATAATTACATCATCGAGATAACACATACATATCTCCCAATTGAGACCGCGAAGGATTGAGTCCATGAATCGCTCGAAGGTAGCTGGGGCATTGCATAAGCCAAACGGCATAACGTTGAATTCAAATAATCCATCAGGCGTGACAAAAGCAGTCTTCTCTTTGTCAGACGGATGCATTGGTATTTGCCAGTATCCAGACCTTAGGTCGACAGACGAAAAGTATGCGGCCGAGTACAGACAATCAACAGCATCGTCGATGCGTGGTAGCGGATACACGTCTTTCTTTGTGACGGCGTTGAGACGGCAGTAGTCTACACAGAATCGCCAAGAGTTGTCTTTCTTTTTTACCAATATAACAGGAGCTGCCCAGGGACTGCTTGACTTTTGAACAACGCCTTTCTGCAGCATGTCGTTGACCTGATCGGCGATCACTTGCCTCTCTGACGGGGATACGCGATAGGGTTTTTGGCGTATCGGTGTAGCATCTCCCGTGTTGATGCGGTGGTGCATACGGGATTCGGGCAACATGGAACAACGCTTGTTTTGAGCGAAATCAAAGACTCCCGCGTAGCGTGTAAGTACCTCCTCAAGGACATTCTGCTCGGAAGAAGGCAACGACTTGTTGATCATACGTTTATTCTCGGCTGAGTAGCTGGGCGCAGTCTGACTGATAGCTGGAGACTCTGAGACCATTCTCACGTCAATTGTGGCCTGCTCCTCGAACGTACCCAGTTTGAATCCGGCTGGTAGAACAACAGGCTCTGAGGCTGCGTTGAATGCCCACAAGCAAGCATGTCCGTCGATGGCTGTAAGGACAGACCGTGGGACCAGCACATTCTTCTTAATGGCGTTTGCATGATCAGGCTCCACAAGTGCAGTGCAGGGTCCTGAGCGGACATGAGAGGAGCATACGTGTACAAACACTGCTGTCCGACCAAGGATCGTCACATTTTCACACAACGAAAGAGCATCGATGGGCAGAGTCGGAAAATCGTCAACTATTGCAGCAGGCAACGTATTTTGTAGAAGAATCTCTCCAGTTCCACAATCAAGCGTAGCGCCGCATTCATGAAGGAGGTCTATCCCTAAAATGATGTCATGAGTTGCGCGAGCCAGTACGGTGAATTCAACTCGGAAATTTTGTCCACCAATCGTGAGTACAACTGAACAAATACCAACAGGGCATAACGTTTCGCCTCCAACTCCACGAAAAGTTTCTTTACGATTCCACGCGAACATAACTTTGTGACCCAAAAAACGATGTTTGAAACGAAGGCTCATAACCGAAACAGCAGCACCAGTGTCTACAAGAGCAAGAGTATCTACACCGTCTATACACACACGCACTTTGTTCATCAACATCACAGCAGAAGGAGGAATTGGCGAAACTGACCGTCCCGCGACCGCACCTCCATCGGTCGCACCAGTTAGTTTCGCAGCTGATGCGGGAAAGGTGACCGACAACGCGGAGACGGCGACCGGTGTGACCGTGTCGGAGGCGGCGTCAGGCTTCTCTCGGAGGCAGGGGACTCGCTGCGAAATTCGTTAGACCATTGCTGTCGGGGACGGTGGTCGGCCGAGTGAGAGGTCCAGGTTTCGTGCATACGAGGCGGGTGCGTCGAAAAACGTGGCGGCACAGGCGTTTCGTACATACGAGCCGGATACGTCGAAAAATGTGGCGGTGCAGGCGGCCGTCTGGGGCAGAAGCGCGAAATATGCCCTGGGAACCACATGTGTAGCAAACTGGGACTTGTCGGCTTACATTAGCAGGAGCAGAGGTGGCAGAAGTACGCGGAGACGCGTCGTACTCAGCAGGAACATTTTGTGTAGACGCATAGTAATCTTCTGGTAGAGGCCTTGTTGACGACGGTCGGAGGTCCGCAGAGGCACGTCGAGATGATAACATCCGGTGGTGGCTGCGACCCGTCGGGGAAAACGGAAGCCATGGGGTAAAATCTGCAGTTTCTGTGCACGGTCGGTTTTCGACGTGGCGCTCTCGCATACAGTAGGGAGGTGTTTCGGGGCACGGGGCGAACGAGCACTGGGGGTGAACGTCACCTGCTTGAAGTCGTACGAGCTCTTCTTAAACTGCCCGACGTACGAGGAAGGGAATGTTTGTGCAGGTGGCGACGTCCATACTTGCGAGAGTGGGAACATTGTCCAAGTGCCCGAACTTGGGTAAAATTCTCCGGGTCTTCAACGCCTTGAATGCGCGACACTGCTGCCTGAAAATCGAAGGCGTGTTCAGGCTTTCTTGTGTTATCAAAAAATTGTACACGTCCTCAACGATGCCTTTTAACAAATGACCGACTTTGTCTTCGTCAGACATATTTGTGTTGACCATCCCGCAAAGCTTCTATATTTCTTCAATGTAGGTTGTGCATGTCTCGCCGGGCAACTGAGCCCTACGTGACAGCGTTTGCTCAGCTTTCTTTTTCATGGAACTCGTGTCCCCAAAGCAGGCCTTCAGTTCCTTAACAAATATATCCCAAGTGGGGAGGACATGTTCATGGTTCTCAAACCAAAGTAAGGCTGTCCCGGCAAGGAAGCATACTACGTTCACGAGCTTCGCCGGTGCGCCCCATTCGTAGTACCGGCTCACTCTCTCGAAGTGTTTTAGCCAAGCGTCCACGTCTTCGTCAGTTTTACCTGAGAAAATTCGTGGCTCAGGTGCCCAGTAGTCTGGTTGTCGAGGTCGACGGCCACCTTGTGCCGTGTCGGTGGCACTGGTGGATGCAGCAGCGTAGTACGTCAATGGGATTGCTGTGTCGTCGTTCATGCTGATGTTGTCCGGAGGTAGGCCAGCTAAGCGTCTGCTCCTTCGAAGAACTTCTGCTGCGGGGTCCAGGATGGCAAGTTACCCAGCACCGCTCCACCAAAGCTGTTACGGATGTGATGGGTTTATTTTCAATGAAAAATGTCAGCGCTCTACCGTCACTGCCGAATCACCATCGCTCGAGCGCGTCCGATCTCTTCTTCTTCCTCGCTCTTTCAGTCCGCGTTACAATATTTACATATCAATTACTCCTACTCTCATTCCCCATATTTTTGTAGGCATGATTCCCTGTTAGTTTTCATCATTGGAAGTAGGTGTGTCAGCTATAAACGTAACCCACAACTTGGGCACTCTTTGGTGTTGGATTGACAAAAGTGGACCCGCCCGTCGTTCGAAATATATTTTCATTCCAATCTGCTCAGCGCCATGCTGCATCTGTGTCTGGCTCACAATATTGCCACCTGATTGTAATTGGTTGAGAGCAAGAGCGGCTCTCACCCTGGGAAAGAAAACAAGATCGCGCGCGTCTTTTTCGCTCGAGATCCAGCCCCGACGAACGCTCTGTCAAGAGCTGACTACATTTTAGCTAAATAAACGATCCTTGCACTTTTGAAGTTTGGTGACAAACTGGTGGAACTGCTAGGTAGGCCTCACAGATGTTGCAGACCCCTCGAGGGAGTCGCCCCACGAGTTCAGTCCCAGATAACACTGTCGTTCATTGGTGTAGCCGCTGAATCAGGGAATCACCTCCAAGTTAACGACACGGTTTCATTTCATTTCATTTATTGCATTTGTTAAAGGCCCGAGGGCAATACATAAGGGGGGGGGGGCAAAAAATACGCTGTGAAGGTGTACTTTCAATGTAAACAACTTATCATAAACAATATAGTTCTAAATACGCATATGGTAGTTTGGTCCTGAATGAACACAAAAACTAATCAAACAATGAACAAAAGAAACCTTGACTAGAAAATTAACACAAACAATATGACAAAAAAACTATACATACAGTACACTGGTGGGATATATCTACAGCCATGGGTTATTGGGTGAGCTCAAAGTGAGATTCCAATTTTGTGCGGAATGATGTGCGGTCAGGTGTGGCAACTGTGAAGTCAGGGAGGTGATTCCAAAGTGTAATTGCTTGAGAGAAAAAGGAGTCGTTCATTGCAGATGTACGGCCGTTGATTGGTGCAATGGGGATAGAATGGCTGATGCGAGAAGAAGTTCTGTTAGGAGGCTGTAAAAGTAAAGATGGCTGTAACCGAAGCACTCGTCGTACTTCTTGAAGTAGTTCCTACCACTTCAAGAAGTACGGCGAGTGCTTCGGTTCAAACAGCTTCAAATGACACGGGAATTGCAATTTCGACCCGTTATACGTTGGAGAGCCCCCGGCTCCCGACGATGTTTCGTGGAACGAAGCGCGAAGACGTCGAAGACTGGATGCACGATTTCGAGCGCGTAGCCACCTTAAATAAATGGGACGACACGGCAAAAGTGAGAGGTGTTCACTTTTACCTGGAAGACGGGTCACGTGCCTGGTACTAGAATTGCAAGGAGCACTGTACTTCGTGGCACGAGTTCTGTCAAAGGCTTCTGGGGACCTACAAAAGTGCCCATTTTCAAGAACGACCTGTACGAGCGATTCAGGCCAGGGTCCAGTCGCCAAATTAGACGGTTACCACTTACGTCAAAAACATGACTCGCCTTTTCCGATGAAATGAACCAAGAATGGCGGAAACTAAGAAGTTGCTCCAACTTATGCTTGGTGTTAAAAAAAATGTCTTTGCCGGCTTCGTGCGGAGCCTTCCTAAGACTGTCGCAGAGTTCTTGACAGAGGCTGTAATCATGGAAAAGATGCAGCAGCAACGTTCCAGCTTCTATAACAGGCATAATGATGTGTGGCGCTTTATGGCGCAAGGGCCAATTGATGGCCTAAGAGCGCCATTTCAATGACTAGAGATGTGGACAATGATATGTTGCATGACTGTATAGGGGCTTTAAAATTCCTCGCGATAATGCGGTGAAAACATAAGTAATAAAATCATTACAGTCGCGTAATATGCATAGTAAAAATGTGACAAATGTTGTGATAATAAAAACATGTGTAAAAATATTGGGCACTAGCACATGTGCCTCATCAGCGCCCTTGTGTCCAAGGGCCGCGAGGCAAGTGCTTTTCAATGGAGCCACCGAAGCAGCAACCTCTATTCACAGGTCGCGCTACGCAATGCCTTGGTATATGACATGGTAAAAGCGATCATCTTTTAAAAAAGCTTGCACCGAATTATGAATGAACAGTGGTTCCCTACCGACGAACATTGCAGGGTGTAAAGGTATATGTTGTCGGTAGGGTAATGGAAAGTGTTTTCTTAGAGTGTCTAGTTGTTTGCACTGTATAATAAATGTGAATAACTGTTAGTGCTTCACCACACCTGTCACACTATGGTGGGTGGCCACCGGACCAAACATATAAGTGTGTCGTGTATGTGTGTCCTACCCTGAGTCTCGTTAGTGTTACCTCGGTGTGACGTGATTTTCATACTGGCGGCCAATGGCCAAGGTGTGGCCATTGGCCGCCAGTAATGTGTAGTTTGTTTTGTGTATGTCTATCCCACTTGCTCTGCCAGTAGTCCCTGAGCTTACGTTATAGAAGCTTAAGATGAAGGGCCTGGACTGATATGGGTGTGGTGGCAGTGCTTTAGTGGACGGATGCAGCAACCTGGTCCGCCATGCCTTGGATCTCACGGTGCCCTGGCACGCAGCATGCTACAACACGTTGTTTGAGTGTGTAGAGTGTGCATGAAGTGGAGTAAAGTGAGATGAGGACAGGGTTTTTTTTGTTTTTTAAGAATTTGCAGAGCCGTTACCACACTGAGGGAGTTTGTATAAATTACTGCTTTTTGTAATTGTAGCTGTTTGATGTGTTAAGCTGCCACAAGTATCACGTAAGCTTCCGCTGTGAAGATAACTGTGCCTGGATGTAGAGGGCCAGCATTCGAAATGGATGGGCCGACAGCAGCGTAGAGCGCAGAGGAGTTAGAATTAGAGGCATCTGTAAAGAACTCCGGACGTAGGTATTTGTGTTGAAGTTCCAGGAAGTATGTTCGGATATGGGCAATAGGCGCATGTTTTGTAACTTCTAGGAAAGGCACATCGCAGTCTATTGTCTGCCACTGCCACGGTGGCGGGTATGCTACAGGAGCCATTAAACTGTGTTTAAGTGACACTCCAGTTTCCTCATCTAGACCCTTCAGGCGAACTAAGAAGGGCTGCCTCATCGAAGGCTTGTTTTAAAAAAGAATGGAGCTCGTCAAATCATTAATAGTAGAGTATGAGGGGTGCTTCTTGTCTGCTTTCACCTTAAAGAAATATACAAAGGACATGTAAGTTCTCTACAGATCAAGCGACCACTCATTTCTCTCAACTTAAAGGCTTTCTACGGGGCTGGTGTGAAAAGAACATTTAGAAAGGCGGATGCCCAAATGGTGCACGGGGTCCAGCATCTTGGAAGCGCTTTGAGTCGCAGACTGATAAACAACGGCCGCATAATGTAAGCGGGTTAGAATGAGGCTTCTATAGAGATTCATGAGACATTGCCTGTCACTACCCCAGGTAGTATGTGACAACACTTTTAAAATATTCATGGCTTTTAAACATTTTGTTTTTAAATGCTTGATGTGCGGTACGAAGGTCAACTTGTTGTCCAAGATTAAGCCTAAGAATTTATGCTCCACATTAACAGACAGACGTTGACCGTGCAGTTCAATGTCCGGTCCAGAGTGCATGCTTCTTTTTCGGGAGAACAAGACACACGTGCTTTTTTGTGGGTTCAGTCGGAATCCGGTTTCCTCTGCCCATTTGGGGACCTTGTTTAAGCCTAACTAAACCTGCCGCTCACACATTGACAGGTTGCATGACTTAAAGCCAAGCTGGATGTCATCGACATTAGTGGAATAGAACATGTTGCGGGGGATGGACAGGTGCAAGGAATTCATTTTAATAATAAAAAGTGTACAGCTAAGTACAGCACCATGCAATACTTCTGTTTCTCGGAAAAATGTTTGGGAGAGAATACTGCCCCCACGGACACAGAATGTCCGATTGGACAAGTCACTCTCGATTATGGAAAGCATTCTACCGCGCACACCCCGGTGAAACAAGTCTCTTAATATGTCAAAACGCTATGTTGTGTCGTATGCCTCCTCGATATCAAAAAACACAGAGAGGAAGTATTGTTTGTGAACGAAAGCGTCTCGGATCTCTGCCTCAATGCGCACCAGATGGTTGGTGGTAGATCTACACTCTCGAAACCCGCACTGGAATCGGTCGAGCAGATTCTGTGTTTCAAGTAAATGTAAAAGTCGGTGGTTTATATGCTTTCCAAAAAGTTTACAAAGGCAGCTTGTATGTGTAATGGGCCTCTAACTCGAAACTGAGGAAGGGTCCTTGCCCTGTTTCAAAATAGGGATAACAATAGCCTCTCTGCAGGAAGCAGGGATGGTGCCAGAAAGCCAAATAGCATTGTATAGGGAGAATAAGGTTTCTCGTGTTTTGAGCGGCAGGTTTTTCAACATTTCATACGTGACACGGTCGTAAGCCTGAGGCAAAAATACTGCAGGTGTCTAGTGATGTTTGTAGCTCACCTAAGTTAAATTGTTGGTTGTATGCCTCGTAATTTGTGCACATGTATTCTAGTTTCTGCTTTTCTATCATTGCTTTGTATCTTTGGAAAGCTTCAGTATAGTGTGACGAGCTAGACACCTGCTCGTAGTGTGCACCGAGGAAGTTCGCCTGATTTTCCAGGCTGTCACCCTGTGTGTTTACGTGTGGGAGTGTGTGTACTTGTCTTCCTGCTACCCTACTAACCATGTTCCAGACTTAAGCCTCTTGTGTATAGGAGTTTATCCCTGATAGAAACTTGTGTGACCTTTCTCTTCTGGCCTGCCGACGGGTTATTCTGGCTTGAGACTTTATTTTCTTAAAGCTTTGAAGATTTTCTGCTGTCGGTGAATTCCGAAGTAACCTCCATGCCATGTTCTGCTCCTTTCGAGCTGTGTGACACTCAGTGTTCCACCATGGGACGCGTGGCTTGCCCGGCATAGCTGAAATTTGCGGTATCCACTTGGCTGCTGCATCATTAAGAAAAGCTGTGAAGTACTGTTCAGCCTCATCAATGTTTAACCTACATATGTCAGTCCAAATAAACAAGTAGTGTTGTGAAACTGTTCCCAGTACGCTTTGTCTGTCAAAGATCTGGGAACATGTGGAGGACCATTTTCTAGTGGTGCACTTAGAATAATCGGAAAGTGATTCCTACCGAAAGGACTGTTGATTGCTTTCCAATGAAGTAGAGGTACAAGTGATGTGGACACAATGCTGAGATCTACGCATGAGTAAGCTTTGTTGGTGATGTTAAAGTATGTTGGCTCTTTCCGACTCAACAGAAACGCACCCAAAGAAAAGAGGAACTGTTCGATTAGGCGACCTCGTGCATCGCAGCGAGAGTCGCCCCATAGACCATTATGTGCATTCAAGTCCCTAAGGAACACATAAGGTTCTGGTAGTTCATGTATCAGTGGCTGGAACTGATGTTTTTCAAGACGGTACTGTGGAAGTATGTAAAGAGAGCAGATGGTAACAAGTTTGTTCAAAAGAATTGCTCGAACAGCCACTGCCTCAAGGGATGTTTGTAGCGGTAGATGTGTACATGCTACGCCCTGGTCAACTATAATGGCGACACAGCCAGATGACGCTACCACATCATTGCGGTCCTTTCTGAACATTACATAACAAGGTAGAAAATTGGTGTTTCTGGAATTGAAGTGTGTCTCTGGTACACACAGCACTTTTGGGGAGTGTTTGTGTAAGAGTTCCTGGATATCATCGAGGTTTCTAATCAGTTCTCTGGCGTTCAAATGTATTATTTGTGTATTCATTATGAGTGTAAAAGAGTGCTATGTGTACTAAAGAAGTATTGCGTCAAAGTAAGAGGCCTTGTCAGGCCCTGTAATGATGGTTTTGATTTTCTGGCGCGCTCCAATGAGCCGGCCTGTGCTTCGGCGCCGAAAACGCCATTGGACTTGCTGTTGTGTCCATCACCTTGAACGAGGTGCTAAATGCCTCTTCGTGGTTCACGCCTGCAGGCATGGAGGTCTTAGGGCTGTCTGTCGAGACAAAAGGCCCTGGGGCTTCAGGTCCAGAGGCCTGCAAGCCTTTTGGTGGCGGAAGAGCCTGTGCTACTTCCGCTGAGGGGGTGAATGGCGCTGCCGCTCGTCCACTTTCTGTGGTACGTGCAGGCACAACGAATTTTGGTGGCACTGGCCCCTTTCGTGCCACCTCCACAAACAAAGGACCTTGCATTAGTACACGCTTGCGCACCTCCCTAAATGATATGTTTTCGTTTACTTTCAGGCTGAGTCCTTCTTTTTCATGTTTCAATAGAGGAACTGTGTGAGAGTAAGCGGGGTGTCCACCATCACAGTTCACGCAGAGGGTAGTGGCTTCTTCACATTTGTCTGTAGAGTATTCGTGCGAACTACACTTTGCACAGGTTTGACGGCCGCGGCAGCTCTGAGAATCGTGGCCGAATCGCTGGCACTTAAAAAACAACGTCGGCGAATGGGAATGTAGGGTCGGACCTTTAACTTCAAGTAGCCTGTTTCGATATATTCTGGAAGTGCGCTTGTGCAAAATGTAAGAATGGGGTGCATTGTCGTGGTTTATTTGTTATCACGCCTGATCTTAATTCTCTGTACATGCGTTACATGCTGTTCGTTCCAGCCCCTGAGGAGCTCACTCTCTGTCAGGTTAATTAGGTATTGATCAGACACTACGTTTCGGGTGCTGTTCAGGGAGCGGTGTGGTGTGATAGATACAGGTGCTGTTCCAAAAGAAGTTTTGTCAGGTTTTCATACTGGGGCTTGGTTTGGACTTCAAGAAGAAGGTCCGCACTAGTCATACGTGTAGCCTGATATCTGGAACCGAGGGTATTGGTGAGGCATTTGGAAACGGCAAATGGAGAAATGGTTCTTTCGTTCTTTTCTTGCGTTTCGCAGTGGGTAACATGGAAGCGCGGGAAAATTTCTTTTGGCTGTATAAATACATTCAGTGTTGCTTCGGTGCGCCCCCTCTTAGGAGGAGGGCGATCAGACAGTTTAGGAAATGAAAAAGAGGCCATAATACATATATGCATTCGGCAGCCCTGCCAGCCGCCCACCATCGAGACCAACATGGGGACGTGGCAGCACAATTATAAGGGCATGCCAGCACCAGCTGTACAAAGCCGCTATAACCCAATATTATGTGACCAAGAGAGGGCACATACACAAGGTTAACCTTTGCCGCCTGGAAGATGGAAGTACACAGAAGTGAGGAGATGACAGGATAGATTAGACGAAAGAAAAAACGAAGATCACGAGGGAGAAAGATACAGGAAAAGGCGACTGCTAATTCTCCTGGGTTGGTATGTCGAGGGGTGCCATCTACGTGAAGCAGGGGCCAAAGGGGTGTGTTGCCTCTGCCGGGGGCCTTAAAGGTCTAATCACCCGGAGTCGGCTCAACCCCTAGGACCCCCTTTTTCCCGGACATGGCAATGCCACGCACGGCGAGGCGTGGGAGGGAGTCAAAACCCCCCGTTAGCTCGGGTCTGTGGTGTCGCTACACACCAAACGCCTGCTTGCGCAGACGCCCCTGCGGGGGTATGACACACATATAAATGGCATATGCGCTGCAGACATTTTCGACACAACTGTAACCGACGACAGCCTACAAGAACGTATTCGTTCCGTGGTGCGCCAAGAGCTGCGGAAGGCCGGCGTGACACCTAACCCTACGTCTGGCTTCATTGCTGTGATTATCAGAGAGGAGCTGCACCAGGCATTACGGGGCTCCTCGCCCCCTGACGACTTCACGCCAGTCCGCTTGAATACCGCCGTGAGACGACCATGTATGCGGAAGCCTTACGGAGGCCTGTGGCTTCTCCGCCATTGTTCGTTCGCACTCCTCCCTTCATGTTGCTCCAGTCGGCGCAGCCAATAGAGTATTACGACAACAGGCATGTGTCGCCACGACTTCTTTGTGCCGCACCAGTCAGCCATTATTCGGAACACCCAGTTCATTATTACAGCCACCGGCCTCATTATGCAACCACCGGCCTCTGTGCTTTCACCGCGGTGAAGCAGATCACTTGTACTGCCAGTGCTCATGCCTCCGCCTCCTTGGGCTTCGCGGCTTCTCTGCGTACTCGCCTTCACCCTGGTACGGCAATCGACCACGCGACATCGAAAACTACCTCGCGCAGCACCCTGCACCACTTTCCTCCGGGTGCCAGTCGCGATCATTGTCGCCGAGGCGATTTTCATCACTGCCCCAGCCCCAGTGGTATTCTACCGCATGGTCTCCAAGTCCTCGCCGGGAGAACTAACTTGACCGACTTCTGGGGGTTGACTCGCTTACCATCGAGGTGCCGAAGAACTCGAGGTGCCGAAGGACATGTAGTTAGCACTGAAGGAGTCCGTCCCGATCAAGGCAAGCTTGCCGCTGTTGCCTAACTTCCAGCTCCTGTCGATAAAAAGGTCTTCTGGTGCTTTCTTGGTTGGTGCGCCTACTATCGGTGGCTTATTGACGGCTTTTCACTGATTGCGGAACCCCTGACAGGCCTCACAAGGGATGACGCACCGTTTGTGTGTGACAACGAGAAACAAGGAGCGTTTGCTGAACTGCAACAGCGCATGCAATCAGCGCCCGTTCTCGCTCATTTCGACGACGAGCTGACATGGAGGTGGATACTGACGCCAGTAACGTTGGTCTCGGCGCACTGCTCGTTCAGCGTCAGGATGGTATCAAAAAAGTTATAGCTTACACCAGCCGCTCCCTATCCCTCGCCGAGGTGAATTATTCCACTACGGAGAAAGAGTGCCTCGCAGTAGTGTCGGCAATCACCAAGCTTTACCCGTACTTTTATGGTCGTCCCTTCAAGATAGGGACGGACCAGCATGCCCTCTGTTAGTTGGCAAACATGCGACACGCTTCGGAACGACTAGAACGGTGGAGCTTGCGCCTGCAAGAATTTGACGTCACCATCGTTTAAAGTCCAGTAGTAAGCATGAAGACCCTGACACACTTGCTAACGGCACCCCTTCGTCTCGTCAGTGAGGGGGCAGAAGACGACGAAAGCTTCCTAAGATACATTATCTCGTCGGACCTGAGGAGATGACAGCACGACGACGAATCAATTTCACCAACTATTGATCACTTAGAGGGCCACGACGCAACCATACCACGTCCTCTTTCTCGCTCGTTGATGTCGTTTTCCCTGGGCAATACAAGAAGAACACCAGTTCGAACGACCGTGCTACCCCTTGGTGGTTCCTCGGGACAAGCGAGACGACGTGCTTTTCGCTTGCCATGACGAACCCACGTCTGGCCACCTAGGCAACGCACGTACACTTGCCCGAGTGAGTGAGTAGTACTATAGGTCTGGACTTTCGGCATGCGTCTAACATTACGTCAAAGGCTTTCGGAAATACCAGCGGTGACAGCAACCATCTGTTAAGCCGGCTGGCTTACTTCAGCCAATTGAAGTACCCTTTATGCCATTCGAACAAATCGGCATGGACATTCTTGGCCAATTTTCCCTGCCTGATAACTGAAACAACTGGGTGATCGTAGTGACCCACTATTTAAGACGTTACGCTTATATACACGCGATCCCACGAGCCACGGCCTCTGAGGTAGCGCAATTTTTAATGCGCTTCATCGTGATACGTTACGGCGCACATTCTAGCGTCGTAACGGACAGAGGCACACCATTCATGGCACAGATTTTGAACGAAGATTTTGTACTGAGTAACACCAGGCACCGAAGGACAACCGCGTACCCTCCGCCACACGTACGGGCTTACCAAGTGGCTGAATAAGACTCTCGCAGACATGATAGCAATGTAAATTTGCGTACGGCACAAGACGTGGGACTGGATCTTGCCTTACCTGATCTTCGCGTACAACACCACCGTGCAAGATACAACGCCATTCACGCCATTTTGGTTTCTCTACGGCCGTGAAGTGCAGACCATGCTCGACTCCATGCTACCATTTCAAGACAAAGATGAGTTGGCAACTGACCTTTAGGAATTTGCGGAGCGTGCCGAGGAAGCTCGACAGCTTGCACGACTGCACACCGGCAAGCAGGAGCAGGCGCACGCACGACGCTATATTACCCACCAAAGGAAAGTGGTCTACCACCCCGGAGACCAAGTGTGGATATGGACGTCCGTTCACCACTGAGGCTTCGGTGAAAAGCTACTTAGACGGTATTTTGTCCCAATCCAGACTTCATTCCCAGCTCAAGAAAAAAGCCATAATTAAAGGTGAGGGAAATGCCTCTTCCTGCAAAGGCATACCAGGTTTGAAAAGGGCTTTCAATTATTACCCAACAGCAAATTTTTCTAGTAGAAGCCAATTGGTAAAACAAAATTGCGGGCGGACGGTATCAGCCATTCTCATTTCATCACTCAGCATCAGATATCAGCCATTCTCAATTCGTACACTCAGCATGTCTTCATGCCCTATATGGAAACACAAATTCTACTATGTAACGTTAGGGGACTGCTTAGAAAACTCGATGATGTCCAAGAAATTTTACACAATTGCTCATCAAAACTGCTGTGTGTACAAGAAATACCTAAAGTCAAAACACTAACATTTTGCGTCATTATATATTATTCTGAAAAGACCAAGATCAAGATTATCTGGTCACGTAGTCAATAATAGTCTATCAACGAATTGCATGATCACACTTATCACTTCAAACATTTCTTGAGGCTGTGACTTTTTGAGCCATCCTCATCGATAAACTGGTAACCAGTTGCTCTCTTCACATACCCCCGCCTCAGCAGCTCTAAACACAAGACTTTCAGGCTTTAATAGACAAATTTCCAGAAGTTTATCTGCTCCTTGGGGACTTGAAGGCACATGGCAGCCTTTGCGGTGATTGTTCCTGCAAAGCACAAGGTCACCTTATTGAAGATCTCCTGTTACCTTCGATTGATATGTGGGGTTTAACGTCCCAAAACCACTATATGATTATGAGAGACGCCGTAGTGGAGGGCTCCGGAAATTTATACTACCTGGGGTTCTTTAACGTGCACCCAAATCCTCCTGTTACCTTCAAGCGCTTGTCTTTTGACTCAGAAAAACTTAGTATATGGCAGTCTGGCCAACAATAACCACTCATTCATACATGTCAGCATTAAATACCCATCGCTACTGTTTCTACTCAAATGAAAAGTCTTTACCAATGCTTCTTGGTGTGACCAGTTTCCGATACTTCTTAGCACACAATTTTTCAAAGAAGGTGCTGCAATTACGCAAGGTCGACTGGGATCAGTTTCGAAAAGTTACTTACATAGGCTTGTCAGACATGAGTGACTTAAGTATAGATGCAGCCGTAGATTTCTTTACAACTTTTCTTATTTATGCTGCAACACAGTGTATCCCACAAACTAGACTTTCCGCCAAATGGCGGGTCCCTTGGTGGAAATGTGACTGTTGAGATGCTCGAAAAAAGCGTAAGAAAATATGGAAGTTGCTTCGCAACTTAACAACAGCCCAGAACCTTGACAATTTCAAGAACATTTGGTTTCAAGGCAGAAGAGTGCAAGGGAGAGCTGGAATAAGTTTTTATCCGGAATCAATTCATATACAGAAGAGGCGAGAAAGTTTAACATGGTCAATAAAATAGTAGGAGAGCAACCTTACTCACTTCCACATGTGAACACACAAGGAGAAAGCTTGGACGACCAGGTGAACTGTAGTGGTGCACGCTTTGTACAGGTCTCCATCTCGTCACACTATACTACATCAATCCAACGATACAAAACAATAATGTAACAATAAAAGCTAGAGCGCTACTCTAGAAACCATAAAGCATACAAAAATTTTCGTCGTAGCTAAGCTGCAGGAAACACTAACCTGCTGCAACATATCTTCCCCAGGCTCCGGCCGTTTTACGGCTCCCCTCTGAAGCTCGAAAAGCTTTTCACAACCAGTATAATGCCGCTTTGTTTTACGGCAAGATCCTGTCTGTCTGGAAAGAAACCATTGCTATTCCCATTCTAAAGCAAGGTAGGAATTCGTTTTCCGTTGCCAGTTACAGGCCGATCGCACTAACAAATTCCCTGTGCAAACTTTTGGAAAGATGATCAACCTCCAGCTCCAACATTTTACTACAATCTACTGAAACTATAGCAGTGCATATTTCGCGAGGCTAGATCCACCACTCACCAGCTGTTACGAATTGAGGCGCAAATCCGTGATGCTTATGGACATAATCAGCCCTTTCTTCCGCTGTTGCTCAATAAGAAAAAGGCTTATGGGACCAGCTGGCGTTTCGGAATACTGCCAGACCGTGTTCACCTATTGGTGTCCGAGGCAGCATGCTGACCACAATTCGAAGTTATTTGCCCAACCACACTTTTCGTATGCGGGTGGGGAATGTATTGTCACGAAGATATGTCCAGGAGTCTGGAGTGCCACGAGGTGGTGTCTTGAGTTGCACTCTTTTTATTGTAAGAAAGAAAACAATTCATTCGTACATTCCACGCAATGCGTTTTATTGCACATATATAGACGACATTCAGATTGGTTATAAATGCTGTGATCTCGCAAAGTGTGAGCCGCAGCTGCAGCTTGGTTTGATTAATGCTACTAAATGGGCAGATGAAAATCACTCCACCTTTAACCAGCAATACAGCACATTTGTTCTATTTACGAGAAAAAGAGGGTTCCCTTTTGATCCGATAATTTATCTTCGTGGCTAGCGACTAGCCCTGAAAACTTGCCCACAAATATCTAGGCATAATTTTACACATAAATTGGCATTTGTACCGCACGTGAAAATCTCACGAACAAATGCGTGAAGCTATGATTGTACTAAAGATGATGTCGCGGACATCATAAGGCAGTGATTGAAAATGTCTGATTAATCTTTATAAAAACCTCGTACGCACGCGCCTAGGATATCGGGGGATCGTCTCTAAGTCTGAAGCACCAAGTGCTGCAAAAATGCTTAACCCAGTCCATCATTTGTGCATTCGCCTTTTTTTCGGGTGCTTTTCGCCCTAGTTCCATGAAAGCCTGTATGATGAATCGATCGAGTGGTCGTTGTGGCACCTGCAGTGAACTTACATGTCTTTTGTGTATTACCTCAAAGCGAACGCTGAGAAGAACACCCTTCACAATACCCTGTCAATGACTTTTCCAGTTTGAAACTCCTTGATTACCATCCTTCGTTTCAGAAGCACTACTCGCTTCGTGTGAGAGGCTTCACTGAGAAAACGAGAGTGCCCCTTCTTGGTCAGCGTCTGGTGGCAGCAACATCTGCCACCTTGGCGATGGCAGCTCATAGAATGTGATACAACCTTCGTGGAAGTTGCGAAACACGCACCTGTGGCAGATATCTGCGCGTATTTCCTGGAGATTCAACACAAACTCAATTCTCCTGACTTCTTTACATATGCCTCAAAATCTCACGCATCTGCGTCGTACGCAGGTGTCGGCTCATCTTTTTTTATGCCAGCCTATTGCATTCTGATATAAGCATCTTCACCGCAGAAGCTTAGGCAATACTTGTGGCTCTTGAAGACATAAAACAATTGCAACAACAAATGGCTGTACACTACACAGAATTTTTAGGCGTGGTGAAAGCTCTGGAAAGTCTTATAAAGCACTAAATACCGGTCTTTTTTCGCTTTACTTCCTATAATGCACATTCTATGCACTCAGACGACAAGTCATAGTGTAGTGGTTGACAGGGCACCGCGAAATCCCAGGTAGTGTAATAGCGGACCAGCTAGCGGAATCCGTCAGCGAAAACATAGCCTATACATCCATAGCCACCCCTCACTAAACCTCAAACCTTTCCTGAAATGACAGCACAGAGCCTATTGGCAAAGCACATGAAACTGCCAAGCTGAAAATTAACTACACATGACCAACAGACATCTTGGTGGCTGGCCGCCAGTATTGAAGTCACGCTATACAGAAGTAAAACTTACAAGGCTGAGATGAGGACACACTCTTAGCACACGTTCGTGTCTTCTGTCCGGTTGTGATCCACTCTTGTGAGAGATGCGGTGAACCACTCACCATTCTCCACATTTTATACCAGTGCGAGGAATCAAACACTCATTGAAAAAGCCCTTCCCATCACCTTACCGGAAACAAATACCACTTTATCAATCAATATTCTTCGGTAGGAATCCACTTTTCAATCCTCAGGCACTTTTCGAGTTTTCAAAAGATGTTGGTAGTTTCAACGTGAGCTACCCTTGTAATCTGTAGAGCGGCCTTTGAAAAGAAGTCGTGGCTGCAGATGATACAATACAAAGCACCTGTCTCGCGGCGCTTGGAGACAAAGGCTTCAAGAGACATCTATGATAAGTCGTCTTTTCATATCACCGCTAGTCGCTCATTTTATCTATAGACATTTCTTATCACACGGAAGATTTTAATACTATTCTGCTTTACCCGCCGGCAGGGCGAGGACATTGTGCCTCTATATAGACAGTCATCATACGCATCGCCCCCGTCTTCTGTCTCATATACTGGTTCTCTTTGGCTATCACTTTGCCCTTGTGTGAATAAACACCATATATGTTATCGTACCTTCTCCTCTGCATACAACGAAAAAGAGAGAGAAATATATCTAGTAAAAAGTACGCGTATCTGTGCGATGAGTTCAATGAAACCATTGGCAGGAATACGCATAAATATTTTTTTTCAGTTCACTTCTAGTTCATCGGGCTCTTCTATGTGCTTCACTCATTAGCGCTCTCTTGTCGTCTCTTCTATGCCTTCCTGTCGTTTTCTCTGTCAAGCACTTTTTTCGTCTACCATGCAACACCAACCAGCATAATCAAGCACATTGTCAAAGTATTTTTTTTCTCAGTGCGTTCCGAAGGACCCAATATTACCGTTCGTCAATCCATCAATTCTGTAGACAATTTAATGCGGGAAAGTCGACAAGTTTAGTCAGGAAAACTTAGTGACTGAGGGCGCTCTGCGCTACATTGCGTTTTCCAAGTATAAGCACCAAATGGGAAAGAAAGAAACATGCAAGAAAGAGTTGCCCCGCCATGCGTGGAACCTCTGCCTTCTTGGGAAGGCCTGAGAAGCGCCCGGTACTCTACCAACTGAGCTTTCTTTTAGGGGCGAAGCTCCCTATAGCGGCACCCGTTCATCCCTCGTAGTCGTAGTAGTAGTCGTAGTGTGTAACCAGTCCTACATTTTGACCTCCAAAGTGATGCCGGTGAGAGATTTCTTCTCTGCGTTGTTGAACAATAAAAAATTTGCAGCATGTGCGTTAACTAAGAGCCGAATTCTCCTGTCCCTCATTCCCCCTTAGCAGCCATTGGGATGTACAGTGAGCACTATCTGAGAAGAAAGGGTTGCTACGTTATACTCGCTGGTCATAACCTCCTTGGTTTTAGAAAGGTTTAGCGAGCGTTGGGCGACAGTGCCATGAATACAGTGAACTAGTATATACCATGAACTCGAGGTGGTGAAAGGTGGGAAGTAGACACGAAGTGCAAGTCGTCAAAAAGTGTGTGTGTGTGCCACCTCTTGTTTAGTCCTTAGAATGTCCACTGGATGGTGGTGCATATGCTGAATATATGACGAAAAGATGGGAGATGGTGGTATTTGGACTGTTGAATAGGTGGACGAACGGACACACATACAGATGCATGGACGGACGCACGGATAGCTGCACGGACGAATGGACGCATGAAAGCATGGACTGACGAAGGAGGGAATGCAAGGACGAAAGCAGGAACTGACGCAAAAATCAATGTCGGACGCACGAACAGACGCACGCACGGACAGGCGAATGGGCGCTTCGACGGTCACAAAGACGTGCGCAAGGACGGACGTAAGCAAGAACGAATGAACGGACGGATGCTTCGCCCCACTTTCCATCATTCACTCTGTGGATATGCTGCCATTTTTTTCTCTTTATTTCTGGTTGGACATCACACACGCGGGGGGGGGCGAATGAACATATTACAATACACAACAAACGTGACAGAACAATCACTACGGCCGCTTTGTATGAATAAAGTCCTTCGCACCCTTTAAACTCCTTAACTCCTTCATAAAAAGCAGGGCTTCCGTGCTACTTTACTGTTGCAACGCCTGCGGTTGTCAAAGTGGACGCAGAACAGCACCTGCACGCGTCTTCTCTCTCTCTTTGTTCCCTCTCCTCCCCATTTTCATCTTTCATGATATGTTTCAAGCGGTCAATAAACGCTATCTTCTACCTGGTGACACCGAATAGATCATGTCTCCGGTGGCGTCTCTGTCGCCCAAGTAACAGTGGCGACGAGTTTATGCGACCCACCGAAAACACTTATGCCGACGCTAGCCCAGCGTCGCTGGCCCTTCAGCGCTGACTATACGACAGGAGCTCTGCAACACTGACTCAGCGCGAAACCCAAGTGACGGCTATGGCACGCACGCTCCCGGAGTTCCAGCAGGAACAGTTAAATGAAATACTTATCTTGTAAAAGTTGAAGCATATTTTGAAACTAGTGAAGTTACCGATGAAGCTTAGAAGAGGGCGTTGCTGGCCGCTGCGTTGGGGTCAAAGACGATTGAAGCCCTGTGCGGAAGAGTGGCGCCGCGTCTACCACGCTAATTCGGATCTTTTTACAATCCTACAGCGGAATTTCTGGGGATTTAAGGCACGCAATAAGCGGGCTGCTCTGCGGCTTTATTTAGAAACCTATCCACATTCACCTGGGGTAGTGGCCCTTCAGGAGCCGGGCAGCACGCTTCCCTCACAAATTATACCGTGGATCAAATGGATGCGCAAACCGCTGTCTGCGTGCATCGAACTTACACCACCAACCAGGTAAATCTCGACTGCAATCCACTTTAGTTACATGTTATGGGGACTATCCTTCCGCTTAGGAAGCACAACGTGTCCCTAAACATCCTAAACATCTACAGTTCACCCAAACTCCGTAACGTAACTTATAATGCTGTTTTTAGCAAAGCCCTTGCAGTGGCAGGCAGGGAACCGCTAGTCTTTGTAGGTGACGTTAACGCCCCTAGTCCCCACTGGAATTACCATAAGGAAGAACGGCGGGGTAGAAAATTTGCAGAGCTTATTTCTACCCTGGGCCTCACCATCCAAACTGACCCTGCACACCTAACCCGCATTGGAAACTCTGTAAGTCGAGACATATGTCCTGAACTTACACTTACCAAGCATATCAGGCATGGAGACTGGCTCAACACTGAGGAAGCTCTCGGCAGTGACTACTGTATTCTCCTCACTATCATTCGGACGTAGCCCCTTACCCGTCCCCACCAACACGTGAAACTTCCGGACTGTACGAAGTTCCGATCAGAGTACATGACTCCGGCTTCCATAGCTCAACAAGGCTACGCCACTTGGGCTCAGCACCTTGTAACATCGCTTCGCCAAACTGAGCAGACGGCTAAGCTCTCAGAGGTCTCTCCGGCGATAAATAACTATCTCCT
Source organism: Rhipicephalus microplus (assembly GCF_043290135.1). NCBI lineage: Eukaryota > Metazoa > Arthropoda > Arachnida > Ixodida > Ixodidae > Rhipicephalus > Rhipicephalus microplus. The sequence continues at coordinate 86,246,526 of NC_134701.1, forward strand.
CCGTCTCTGGGAGGCTCGGCATAGCCTCGTCCACCAATGTTGCCGACAGAAGCCTAATCGTCAGCTCAAAATCCGCATCGCAGCCCTCAAGTACGCGGCCCAGCTCGCTGACTCCAATTGGGTAGAGCGCTGTAACAATGCTGCTAAGCCTATGTCAAACCGCCACACGTGGACTTTTTTAGGGCCCTCATAGACCCCACCCAAACCCGCACAGAAATGCAAAAGCATCTTCAACGCGTGCTCAACGCCTACGCGGATAAATCGGCACAGGCTCTTCAGGATAAATATCTCTGTGGTCGACAGGACCCCATCGGACCGGCGTACTTATACGCAGGCTCAGAGAACGCAGACTTGGATCGTTGCTTTCTACCCCACGATCTGAAGGCGGCCCTGTCCAAACTGAAGCAAAGAACAGCGCCGCGTCGGGATCGAGTGACGGTTAAGCTTTTTAGCGAACCTCCCAGACCTGGCATACCTTCACCTCCTTGACTTCTTCAATCAAATTTGGGAGGGGTGTGAAGTGCTCCCGGGTGATTAGAAAACGGCCCTCGTAACTTTTATTCCGAGACCGGGCAAGTCAGTAAATATCGAAAATATCCCACTCATTTCCTTAACCTCGTGTGTGGGGAAGCTTATGAAAACATTGGTCAGGAATAGGCTTTCCAATTACCTCGAGGCCCGTCGAACCATTGCCGACAAAATGTACGACTTCCGTCCACATCGCTCTGCTCAGGACATTCTCCTGCAACTCCACCGTGACGTTATTGAGCCGGTAGAACTTCCCAGCGACGACAAAGTAGTCCTCGCCTTGGATCTCGAGGGAGTTTTTGATAACGTTACCCACGAAATAATTCTTACCCATCTGTCTCAAACAGACTGTGGGCGTAATGCTTTCAGGCACATCCGTCAGTTCATGACGGAATGGCAGACGTACCTCCGCATTCAAGACAAGGAGTTCGGTTCGTATCTTCTAGGTACTCGAGGAACACCACAGGGAGTGGTCCTCTCTCCCCTTCTGTTCTGTCTCGCCATGGCTCGTCTCCCCCCACCGCTGAAAGATATACGTGGTGTACAGCATGCTCTGTGTGCCAATAATATCACGATATGGGCAACACACGGTTCTTTTGGCATCGTTGAGGCCAGCCTGCAGCAAGCAGCATCAGTCGTGGATGACTACTGCCATCGCTGCGGCCTCGAATGCTCTCCACGAAATCGTAGTACGTGCATCTTCGCCCTAAACCAAAAGACACGACTCAAATCGTACTTTCCCTACACACCGGGCCTATCCCGGAACGCGAAGAAACCCGCGTCTTAGGGCTCTTTATACACAAGACAGGAAAGTTGATACCACCCTGCGCAAATTATGTACGGTCGGGAATCAGATGGGCCGCATAGTCCGCCGAGTCTCGAACAAGCGAGGAGGTCTCAGATGCCGCGATGCTCTACGCCTCGCCAACGCTTTTGTGACCAGTCGAATTTTTTATTCGACACCCTACCTGCCCCACCACGGTGGTCTAGTGGTTAAGGTACTCGGCTGCTGACCCGCAGGTCGCGAGATCAAATCCCGGCTGTGGCGGCTGCATTTTCGATGGAAGCGGAAATGTTGTAGGCCCGTGTACTCTGATTTAGGTGCACGTTAAAGAACCCCAGGTGGTCAAAATTTCCGGAGCGCTCCACTACGGCGTCTCTCATAATCATATGGTGGTTTTGGGACGTTAAACCCCACAAATCAATCAATCAATCAATCAATCGACACCCTACCTACGTTTGCGCAAATGCAATGAGAACACGCTGGACAGCGTTCTCCGAAATATATCCAAGCGCGCCCTAGACCTCCCGATCACGACGTCTAACCAACATCTTGTAGAGCTGGGCATAACCAACACGTACGAGGAACTCAAAGAGGCCCATCTCAACAACCAGTACCTGCGGCTTACCAAGTCGCACGCTGGGAGATGTCTCTTACGCCGCCTCCATATCTTTTACACCTACAATGGAGAGGAGCGAAGCGCGATCCCAGAGGACTGGCGCGGAGCGTTGGTTATCCAGCCTCTGTTCTGAAACAAGGCTAGGGGGACACACGAAGGCAGGCGAACCACGCGGGTTACAGCTTTGCAGGCATGCTATAGGTCCCGTCTTGGAGTCTTCTATATGAACGTGTCCGGCCCTCACTGTGGGGGGTGGTACACAGCGGCCGTAGTCCATCGAAACGTGCCCGTGCAAGGGCTCACATTTCAAGCCACGGACATCACTCATGCGAAGGAAGTCGCCATAGCTCTTGCCACAGCGGACCCCGCATCGCGGTTAATTATTACTGATTTGCGGAGCGCGTGTCAGAATCTTGCTAAAGGTCGTATCACCGTTTGCGCTGCTCGAATCCTTAAGCGCTGTGCTTACACGGACCGCCCAAATTCACATTTCGTCATCTGGACTCCAGCTCACGCTGGACTAGGTGGTACCGAGGCTGCTGATGCCTCGGCCCGCGCGCTTGATTTGATAAAGGACGAGCGTGGCCGCCTCGCCCTTTATCGCCTGATGATCCAGAACCTAATCTGGTAACCTCCTTTGCGAAATTACAGCGATGTTCAAATCGAACATGCTCCAGTTTCCGCCCCCAGCACCGGTCCTGACTAAGTCTGACGAGCGCTGGCTCTTGCGCCTTTACACCAACACAGTATTGTGCCCGGCTATACTTAAGCACTTCGATCCGGGCTTCTCTGGGGAATGCCCGCACTGTGCCCATTCGCTTGCGGATACTTTACATATAGTGTGGGCATGCCCTTCTAACCCGGCGGTCCCCCCAATCACTTCCCCTACACCCCCTACCCGAGAGAGCTGGGAGGTTGTCCTGCTCGGCTGATCGGCCTTGGCAGGCCAAAGAGCCCTCGTGGCTAGAGCGCGTGCCGCCGCAGAAGCCACAGGGTCCTGGACTAGAGACTCTTCCTAGAGCTTGTAAAGGGTCAGCCCTTAAGGTTGTCCCTCTCCAATAAATGTATTTAGTTTCAATAAATGTTTTTCGCCACCACCACCGTCTGAAAACTTCTCTCAGCTACACAGAAGTGGTAGCAACGCTGAATGACTTTTATACCCCAAGGCCTAATGAGATCTCGGAGAGCTTCAAGTTTTCTCACCGTAAGCAAGAGGAAAGGGAGTCCGTGAAAGCGCTCATTGTTGAAATTAGAAAGATTGCCCACAACTGCATTTTTTTCGTTCATGATAGACCGAATGATATGAGACAGGATCGTATGTGGTGTTCGCTCGAAAAGTTTGCAAGAACAGTTGCTAGCGAAAAGTTACTTGACTCTTGAAAAAGCAGAAGCCCTTTCTTTTGCTGCGGAAAGCGCAGAAGACGGTTCGCAGCAGATAGATAAGTACACGGATATTTCGACGGTTGTCAACGTTAGCGAACGGCACGCGTCTGATACTATAACGGAGGAGCAAAGAAACGGGCCGCGGCAATGTAAATGCTGGGGCAATTATGGTCACAAAGCTGCTACATGTTTTCAAAAGAGCATGTGTACAAGGACAGGTGGCACCAGAAAAACGCTAGCTGCAACTGCAGGAAATACAGACGAAAGGCATGACAGTGACTCTAGACCTTTGCAAATCTAGTCCGTCACTGGTACTGAGCCCCTGGTTCCGCCCATGAGATGGTGCATGACATGGAATGGTGTTACCATAAAGATGAACGTGGACATAGGTTCTCCTGTCTTCATAGTTCCTAGAAGAACTTATGAGGCACATCGCACCCGTTGGTCCCAGCTGCAGAATACTCATTTAAAGTTTTCTTGTTACCTGTGCAAACTACCTGTGTCAGGCACATTGGCAATGAAGGCAAATCATATGTCGGAGGAGGTCGAGTGTAACCTTACCGTGTTAGATTGTGAAGGTCCCAGCCTGTGTGGACGAGACTTATTAGAGAAGCTTGCAGCAGAAGGAACACTGGTTTTGCGTGTCACTACGCCAGCCAGCGTGTCAAGCCAACATAAGGCAGCAGGAACTGGTGCCATAATGGCCGAAAATGCAGACGTATTCACGGAAAGTCTTGGGTTAGTCAAGGGCCCACGAGCTAAGCTCTACATCAAGGAAATGACAGTCACAAAATTTTGCAAGGATAGAAAGGCTGCTTTTGCGCTGCTAGATAAGGCATCTGGTGAGATAGATAGGCTAGCAGAACCTGGCTTAATACTTCTGGTACCAATTGCAGAACGGACAACACCAATACTACCAGTATTGAAGAGCAATGGCACTGAGCGCATTTGTGGAGATTTTGGGGTAACGTTAAATCCTGTGTGTAAAGTGCAGCGATACTTTTTGCCAGTCATTGATGGCATCTTCGCGAATTCGCGAGGAGGAGAAAAATTCAGTATCTTGGATCTGTGGAATGCTTACACCCAGATTGCATTGGACGAGGGCCCTTGAAAGCTGGCTATCATAAAGACACATAAAGGGTTGTTTTGCTACAACCGGTTGCTCTTCGGAATAGCTTCAGCACTGGCAATATTCCAGAGAACAATCGAGAAATGTTCCGGTTTTATAGCTGTTGGTGATGCTGATAACGTTTGGGCTACTAGTGGCTCCCGTATCCATAGTTCCTCGCGCGCGGGCGCCACTTGACAGGCCAGCGCATCGATGTTGAAACCGCATTGGGTAGTCGTATCCACGCTGATATCGAGCCACAAAGGCTCACAGGCTGCTGGTCTGTGGGGCACTGCGCCCAGTGAGGCGGAGGCAAGTGCGTGAATGGTGAGCATCACGTACACCTTTATGGCAAACAGGAGCGAGTTAGATGACTGTTCCGTGGCGTAGCCACCGAGCTAGCTAGCTAGCTAGCTAGCTAGCTAGATAGATAGATAGATAGATAGATAGATAGATAGATAGATAGATAGATAGATAGATAGATAGATAGATAGATAGATAGATAGATAGATAGATATATAGATAGATAGATAGATAGATAGATAGATAGATAGATAGATAGATAGATAGATAGATAGATAGATAGATAGATAGATAGATACGCTCCAAGTCGCAGAAGTTTGCTTAGAAATGCTTAGCATTTAAAACAGAGAAAAGGAGCGTTGCAGCGGGAGACGTGAAGGAACGCGTCGACGGAGAAACAGACATACGAAAGAAACGAACAGCGTTGGAGAAAAACAGCCTCAAGTGAAGTTAGCCGCTCACATGAGATTCTAGCAGAGCAACAAATTCTCACTTCTTCAAGTTCCCGGTGTAGTTGCTTGTTTATTACCTTTACTGCATTTTAAGGTAATAAGCTAGCCATGATAACTACAATGCGGTGAGCAGACGACATGATGCAAAAGAACATGTAGAGTGGCTAAGTGGTCTTGCTATCGACTGAGAGGCCTGTAGCCTCTATAGCGCTGAAGGAAACATGTGGAGCAGAGTATAGGTGTCAACGTGGCTGAGTCCACGTCCAACGGTGCTATAGCTGCGAAACGCCTACAAAAATTGTACAAGCTGTCATATATCACTACAAAATTAACACTTCATTGTTAAGTTGCAAGAAATAGAGAAGTTAATTGTGATTTGCGCAGGCCATGAATGCATCATTGTTATTTTGACGATTCGCTGAGTGTGTCTGCGATTCGAAATATTATTGAGATTAGTTAACTAAACCTCAATAACAAAAATTGCTTGTAACTGCTACAGTATACTGGGAGCGAAAAGCACTGTGTGGACTCCATGAAGAAACCATGTAGGATGTTCCTAATTTTAAGGGTGCTGTCTTGAAGTTTATGCTCTGTTATGTTATGTTAGTGAAAGGGGTTGGAAGAGATCCTTGAAGCAATAAGTGGATTTTAAATCTTCCTCTGCTAAACTTAGCATATAGTGCCTGCCTTGCGGACATACTTCTGTTTGGCGCGTACTTTGCCTAGCTCTATCACTCTAACATATGACTGCTGGAAATGAGGCCGTTTAAAATCGTGATATGTAGAGATTTCATGGACACAGGGTTACTTCCTGCAGAACGTATAGATCAGTGCTGTTACACATAAAAAGTAGACTAGTATGTAAAAATGACACATAGTAGCCGTGGATACGTTATCGAATATTCAATATGCTATTGAGAGTTATCAGACTATTCAAAACTACATCCTAAGATTCATAAATACACCTACATACTTATGCTGTAAAAACACCTGCATACTGTTCAGCAGAAAGTAGCTCTTAACAAAGAGCTGCTTGTGGTCTGAATCTAAAAATGCAAGCCTCTTACCGTGGGTGACATGGGCCAACATCGAAGCAACAGTCACTGCTATGAAAACGAGCCTCATATCTTCTACTTGGTTTACGGCTACATTCAAAAAGAAAATTTGAACTGATAATAGAAGGTGTACATCAGCAAGGCTCTTCATGAAATATAACTGAACATAATCAATATTAATAATGAATATTTTGAAAGAAGGCGTATCGTAGATAATACCAGTAAAATAAATGTCTTCAGCTTCTAGCGTATTCAACAGCAGACGGACAACGACGTCAGGTAATGATAACATACACTCACCACAGCCAGGCGATGTCAAATATTTTACCCGAACCTATTGCCTAAATCCACAGGATGCGTGTAAAACGCGCAGGCAAAGAGCTCCACTGCGGCTCCTGTTTTGACAATATATCAAGAAACTAAATATTGCTTCCATCGATCACTACGCACGCTTAAGGGAGAGAAACTGAGATCAGTCGTTTGGAGCAGCCGTCACGCAGTCTCCTGGGCCAGCCGTTACCATGGCTGCATGCGGTCGCTTCAACAGCTACAAGCTAGCCGAATAGCATGTGGGCCAAATGGCAAGCTGAAGATTGCAGCCGGATCGAAGGGCTTCGAGCCTCAGCTGAGGCACCACCGCCATCACTGACGAAGATGAGACGGGACAGCAGTTCATTTCCCCTTGGCCCCACCCCACCCATTCAAAAGAAACTGTCGCAGTAGAGGAGAGCCAGGAAGATTGGGAACTTTTCACAAAACTATTTTTAGTTTTAATTATTTTGAACACAGAACGATGTTTTGTAGATGACAACGCAGGTTGAAATATGACAGACACTTATAAGAATCGCTGGTTTCTGCAAAGTCTGGCGTAGCTGTAAATATTATAGCTGCCGAAATTTGTCCAATTTCACTTCCTTCTCTTGGTAAAGTGGGACATCACGTGGTATGAATTTCACATCCGTACACCTACGTCCTAATGCCTTCAGCGTACTTTATAAACCAAAAGATCCACATCAAACTTAAAGTTTGATTGTAGACACTTTGTGCCCCTATGCCTTTCGGTGCAGGCTGCTTTATCCAATCCCTGCTTCACCGAATCCCTCCGTAAGCAAAGAACTGAAAAAAAACACCTGTACTGTAACGCGAAACGCACTGCTGCGCACCTACGCTTGGGACAAATACAGGCAGTGCTTCGCAGACTACTGCAAACCAATATTCAATGCCAAAGATAAATATATTCACAACTTACCTTCCCTTTCACAAAATAGCCCAAAGAAATTCTTACGCCTCATATCCTCAGACCATGGTTTTAACCAGTCGTAATTACTTGTTGAAAATATTATCCAACTTTCAAATTACGAGTGTTCTACGGCTTTTAATGCATGTTTCTCATCTGTATTATGAAGGAAGATCATTCCAATGTGCCACATATTCCTGACTATCACTTCTAGCACATGCAGCCTATCAAAACCACGGTGGATGGTACCGCGTCTCGAAATAAACAGATAACGCATCTTCATCAGCCAATATTTGGATGATATCAACTCTAAGTTGCTACAAACACTGTTTACACATCTAGCATTGCATTATACTACATTTTTGACGATCTCTCTCATCTGGAAAGTTGCCAGACGACTGAAAAATTGCCAAAGTAGTGCCTATCTTAATATCAGGAAATAATATTTCACCTAAAAAATCACCTAATGTCACTCACTTGCATCTATCTTTTGCAAACTTCTCGGACTCGTAATCGCCTCCCACGCCGATCGACAGTCACCTCGAGACTAACAAATTTATCTTCCCAAAGCAGCACAGATACAGAAAAGGCATATCATGCTAAACACAGTTATTAGAATTTACCACAGACATTTATCACAACATAAACAGTGGCTTACAGACAGATTGCATATTCCCTGATTTCGCCAAAGCATTGATTCGTGTCGCCCGTTGCCGCCTTATTTAAAATTATCTTCCCTCTAATTAGACTCCCTCACTTTATATCTTGGCTACGAAATTTTCTTTTCCTCCGCACGCAGTTCACAACCGTTATTAATTATATCTCTCCCTCTTCATATGTTTCTCCTGGCGTCCCACAAGGGAGCATCCTTGGCCAATTACTTTTCCTTATCCACATCAACAATCTCCTATCTATTATATCTTCAAGTATCAGAATCTTCAATGATGACGGCATGCTTTACAGAACCATAAACTGTCGAAATGACCACCGCATCCTTCAAAACGATATAAACACTATCTCCAGCTGGAGTATCACTTAGCTTAGGATACTGAATGCTAACAAATGCAAAGTTCATTGTTTTGGATGAAAACATACCATCTCCGCCTTTTCATACCACTCACAAGATGACACGCTTTCGCGGGCACCACCCTACAAATATCTGGGCGTTCACCTTACACCAGGACTTCCTTGGTTGTAACACGTTTCTTCTGCTTGCGCTAATGCCTCCAAAACATTACGATATTTACGCCGAAACGTCCGTCATTGTTGATATGACGTTCGGAAACTGTCTTACCTTGCTTTCGTCCGACCGCAGCTTGAATATGCCTCATCTGTTTGGTTCGCTTCCGCTCACTATCAAATTACTATACCGAAAGCAATCCAGAAAAGAGCCGCCCTTTACATTTATAAGAACCACTACATCCATTCCAGTGTGACTGAGTTTAAACTTGATCATCCCCTCCAAGCATTGCATGTTCTCCGTCACGTGTCTTTGTTATGGCTAATTCATAAGTACGTGTACAGAAAAAAACATGGTCATTGCACCTTCAACGTCCCCTCTATGCGTCACACAGGTTACATAATCTTGTGAGCTCCACGCACATGTTTGGTAACACAAACACGGTAAACACATGAGTACTACCGGAAGCCATACGCATGAGGAATGATCTTCTTGACAATATCGCCTCTGATAGTCATTCTAACATGTTTCGACAAAAACTAGAAGTGCATTTCTTTAATATAGCATCGTGTGGTTGTTTTACTTGTTTAACTTTCGGCTATTTTATGTTGTGAGATGTGGGCCTTTATTTTCATCGGCCAGTTGCAATCTCTTGTTTCAAGTGGTGCTGGCCTAATGAATTTTTAGTTTTTGCTACACCACATTATGCTGTTATAACCTGTATTGTACATTAACCTGTATTGTATAGTTGTTCCTTACAAGTTTACTTCCGCATTCACTGTAACCCCCTTTAGTCGGTGCATTTGGTCCTGTGAGGTATTTTTCAATAAATAAATAAATGAATAATATACGCTATTGGGATGGTTCTCGTACCTTTCTAAGGAGGAAATTAAAAACTTCAGCTCTCTTCTTTATTTAACAAGAACTCGACACCGGCGTCAATGGTAGCATTGCTCTCGACTCTACCCATGCAATATATATCAGATTTCTTTATCAAATCTGACGAGAACAAAATCGGCTCTTGTAGCTTGAACAGGTTTATTAGGCTAATCGAATTTATAAATGTTGGTCTTTTTACCTAAACTGAATATTTCCCTGTCAGAATTGTCAAAGAACGGCCACAGTCTCTTCTTCACTTGTAGAACTGGAGTCCCGTAGCAGACTTTTTTTTTTCTTCTGTGGGAGAGTGCTTGTTCTAGTCTTAAGAGCGCTACGCGGTCATTTTTCCTGACTCCGTCGTGGCTGCCTCTCCATGGATTCTTGTTGAAATGCCCGCCTCTCTGGCGCATATGTAAGGATTTTTGTCGTACCTTACTTCGTTGCTTGTTCTGGGGTCATACCTGGTGCAGCCGTAGGGAAGGGCCGAAGGTTAATTGGAACAATTTGGCTAAGAAAAGCAGTTGACGTCGAGGCTGATTCATCGATAGAGGGCGTGTATACATCTGCAGAGACACTTCGAAATATGTTACTGTTTACCTTGGTGCTTGAAACATTTTCCAGAAGGCTTCCGCTGCTCGTTTCACTGACATTGGTGGTTGTTTGCTGGAATACTTATCCGCAAGGGGAAGCTGTCGGTCTCTCAGTGACTCACGACGTCATGTAGTCATCAACAATGAAAGGCTCGCTGTTGAAATGCCCAATGCCCATTTGGTTGAAAGCCTGAGATTATGTACTTTTGTGTCACCGTTAGTACGTAGGCGGATCCCACAAGTTCTGCAAGGTTGTAGATGGAGATGGTCTTCCCTGGGTTGTTAGGGAGCCAATCCTTAAAGAAGCGTTGTAAAGCGGTTTGAATGGTCCGTATACAGATACTTGAACTCGCTGCAGGCGGTGAATACAGTGTGGAGGTAAGGCTAGGAAGATGATGCCGCTTTCTTTGGCCTTGGTAATGGTGCTGATGCTGACGAGGCTTTCATGATTGTCAAGAATTACAAAAACTATAGTTCTTCCCTTGAGCACATTGCGTGTCTTACAGCGTGTTCAAAAACAATTCACTGGAGACATCGATCCTGATCTGTTTAAGAACAAAGACCTCTAGCTGGGGCAACTTTCAGAAAAAAACGATTGTATCTCACCAGAGAAAAAATAACAGTGTCAGTGGAGTTTCCTATTGCATTGACAGTGTGCAAAACGGCCACTGATTAGACATGATCTGCACATGTGATCTGACCAATTAGCTTCTCTCCACATGTTGCTACTACCTTTGGTAGATTGTGTGCAATTGTGAAACATGTCTCGCTACAATTGTAGATGCGGTCTAGAATAACAAGGTGGTGTCAGTAGTAGAGCCTCTTCAAGTTTAAAAGAAAGGCATCGACATTGTGCTTGTTGAGGCTTGTTGCCCTATCGAGACTTGTCGCTTCTGGCAATTGAAGGGGTATATCAGGATGGTGGTTCTTAAAACCGATAATCAAGCCTATTGCAGCGAAAGTGTTGTCTTTCCACGATGCTGGGAACTTCCGGTTTAAGGGTTTTGCATTATGGTACGCAAGTGAGCGAAAGTGCATCCTCGTAAGTCCGTAATGTATTTTGCTAGTCATCAGCAGATGTTCCTTCAAGAGCATTTCATCTTCTGCTGTAAAAATGATCCCGCAAATCAATTTGTATTGAACAAGATGTTATATTTGTCATCGCTATCTTTGTATTTCTTGACTGCTTGGCTAAGAGATGATTTATATATCTTCAGAGCTACTGCTACTTCAGCTATACTTTTCCTTTGGTCGCACACCGATCTCACAGCTTGAAGCGTCTTAGTTGTTGATGCTTGAGTCCTGTCGAGATGTTTTTTTGTGCACCCTTAGCATCTTTATGAAAATTGAAATTAGCAACAACTTGCAATTGCAAATATTCATGCGTGCGACTCACGCTGCACTTTCGCCCACCCTATTTACTGAACGTGGTTCCCAGCACTCCTACTGTAGCTGATTGTTAGCACTTAACCCGTGCCAAACAACAACGTGAAGGTAACCAAAGCCTCGTAATGGAACACTGTGAATATTTATAACGTCACCTTAGTACGGGCCTTGTTAGCGCAAATGGCATGTAATCTGCCTATGTGTTATCTCATCTGACCTTCGTGGCACCGAATACTGAAAAGCTTATCGTGTGAAAAAAAGTGAAAATAACGGCTTGCTGGGCTAATTTGGTTTAACCATGAAATAAAGCTTTATCACTGCTCACAGCAGGAACGTTACTGTCGAGAGGACTGAGACATTGTCGCGTTCCACACGCACCTCATTTGTCTCGCTCCTTCCTAGGTACATTGCCCAAGGTAAACAGCGTTCAATGGCAATAGGTCGAGCGTTTGGCCTAGAGTTGTTTTTGGAAAAAGTACGACGATGATGGGTGTTTAGGGAGACAAGTTGGCACTTGCTATTAAAAGCAGCTTCAGTCTCAGATAGCAGATACTCAGATAGCACAAACTTACTTTTGGCACCTGAAAACGACGAAAACGATGGCTGTCGGTATGTTAGTGGCATCGAGTGAGAATTTTGCAAGTGTCCCAGAAATAACTGTAGGAGAGGTACACGAGTAGTCCCATGCTTTCAGCTGTGCCAAACCTCCCGACATTCCCCTAATATTCAACAAAGTGTAAACAGGGAGACAACAGACAATGCCTATTCTTCTTTGTGTCAGCCGATCTCGCGCACTAGCCCGAGCACAGCACTGTAGTCGTTACACTTGGTAATATTGTGCAATCGCATATATAGCTGCGAAAATGTCTTCAGGCGTTTTTACTTTTGTGTGTGTTGTGTGAATGCATTCAGCAGGTACCCTTTCATTGATATTTCAATGTAACGCCTCAGGGTTCCTTTTTTTGGTACAAATAAGCCCTTTTAAAATTGTAGAGCTAGGTTTTCTGCTATGCAGTATTATTAACTAATGACAGCTAGACACTTATCGCTTACGCGATGACGTGGAAAATGTAGCATCGGCTCTTTCGATATAAACACGCATAGTATTTAGGCCCAAGCACGTTGAGCTATCTCCGCTTCGCCGCTTGAATCATTACAGGTGCCTCCAATAGATTTTTATATAAACATGCATAGTATACAAGGCCAAGCACTTTCAGCTCGGTCCGCTTCTCTGCTTGAATCATTACAGGTGCCGCCAATGCTTGGGTAAATTTGCAGAGCACAGATGAACACTTGTGAACAATGAATAGGATCTGTAGTGTGCAAAACTAGGCAGTTAAAAAGACGAAGGCATGAAATCAAAAAAGGGAAAAATCGGGGTTTGTTAGGAAAGGGTTCCACTTAAATTTATTATTGATATTACTTTGCACTTACACGGAAAATTACACCTGCGGATAATTAGGGGTGTTGGTGCGCTATGAGAATTAAAGCAATATATTCTACTCTGCAGGCGAGTATCTGATCATTACAGACGATATGAATTTCTCCTATCATTAGACACCGCAAGCTCTTATTACATATTTTATACATGAGAACACATCTTACGTAGTTACCTTGTAGTTTCGAAACCTTCGCTTGAAATAATAAAAGTATTCTCGTTTCACCTATAGCACTTTATCTAAGAAACAGCAACTGCTGAAAGTATGCGAAGTCATTCATATGATGTGGTATTTACAGTTTGTGAGAAGTGGCCCTCTATATTATTAATGGCTTCAGGACGAACCCAGCCGATACGTATTTAGGCATGGTGGACTGCACTGCTGACCATCTACTCAAGCATTGCAGGGCTACCTAGGCGTTTATCGCTCAAACACGTGTTTCCTTTCCCCTCTGCTCTTGTCTTCAAGCGTGGCAAGTGATACTGCTTTTTTTTTCTAGAGAATCGAAAGCCTCATATTTCCACGCCCTAGTGCCTGAGCTGTACTCTGAAAGCTTTAACGGCAGCTAGGCCAAGGTATATATAGACTGCTAGCGAAGGCTCTACAGAAGCGAACGGTCAGAAGGTGGCGACTGAGTAGCTGCTCATGGTATTTAGTGCCATCTCTGTGAGAAGGGAACACTTCAGGCAGAACGAGAAGTAATGCAGATGTGACGCATTAGCTAGTAAACAGGTGACGTCATTTCGTGTGCACTATTGCGAAATATGATCTAAAATTACTTTTCAATGGCACCTGATCACTAAAGAGTCGCGCTAACGCAATTTCCGCTGATTCATCCACCAGTGCACTTCAAGTCAACGCCAGCTAACCTAATATGGACTCATGACTAAATTGTGATGTTTAAATGTACTACCATTCACTTTGCCTGAGTTTTACAAGGAAACCTATTCGTCGAACTTTTATTCGCCGTTCGTGGCATCTTTCGCCGAAAAATTAAGGCAAACAGCAGCGTAGCAGCGTATGCATGTGATATCTGCAGCGTGGCTTATTTGTTTCACACATACGCAGGTTTTTTAGCATGCACGATGCTTGTGATCGTCTGTTTTAACAGGAATAAATAACCCCTCGTCACGCTAAATTGATGACAACTTAGTTTTATTCAATGATCACAAGAACTAAAATTTATTGCACTGTACAAAATGGTATTAACAACCAAAAAGTCTGTGCACACTCTCAGCTTTATGTTTTTTTACATTATGCTCCTGTAAATTACCTCTACGTATGCGAATTGCGAATTAAGACATGCGAATTGAACCGTGATAGATATCTTGGCAACCTGTTCACCGATAACGCGAATTGTAGACACTGCATGCTCAAGAAGGCAATCGGGCTGCAGAATTATTGATGAAAATGCAGCGAGATGGCAAGTTGGGCCAGTCGGCTTAAGTTAATAACTGAAAATTTTGTTGAAGCGAACTAAAAAACGGACGGACAGAAGAGGCTGAAAAGGACAGTGCTTGCAAGCGCTGTCTTTGTCAGCCTCTTTTGTCCGTCCGTTTTTAGTGCACTTCAACAAAATTTTCAATTATGAAGTCCAGCGAGCAGTGCTTTTCGAACGATTGTCCTTGTTTCTTGTCTAGAAGACATGGGTCACCAGGCATACGTTTCTGGCTATTGCATCCTTTCACAGCACATTGTTTCCGCAGCTACCGACGAAAGCATTCAGCGTTAAATGCAATTCGCATCCTTCCGCTGCCCGTTAGACACTGCACCGAAGTCGTTCACCAAGGATAAAATGCACTTAACAATTTCGTGCACAACAGAGTACGCAAACAGGCGCATAACCCTAAAACATGTGAGGGGGTCTGTCTTCGCAGACGAATGTTACGAGCAGGCCTTAGAATATGTACCATGTAGGGCAAGGGCATTGAGTAATAATAGCATGATCAGATGGCGCTCTAAAATTGATTTTTCGTAATATTATTCTGTCATAAATTCTTTGCTAATTACGCCTACATAATATTGTTGTGGAAAAGAAATTGGATTTGTAAAAACTATTGATTTCTTCGACTTTTATTTAAACTTGTTTTCTTGTTTTTTTCAGTGTTAGTGTTTGTTACCTCCACACATAGTTGCGCTTCAATCGCAGCTCACATGCTTATGTCGCTGGCTATAGCTTCTGAACCGCTTTGAACTCGAGCCTTCGCGACCTATTTGAATACACTTTCCGATGAAGGGGATAATGTTGTAGGCCTGTGTGTTCAGATTTAACGCGTGCACTTTAAATAACCTAGGGAGGTCAAAATTTCCGGAGCCCTACCCTACGGCGTCTCTCATAATCACGTGGTGGTTTTGAGACGTTAAACAATATTATCATTGAATAGACTTTGTCTAGGCTATGTTAACTTTGACTATAACCGTTCTCAGATGCAGTATCTAGTGCGAGAAAATACCGTACTGGCTGTATCCGAAAAATACGCTTTAAGCCACATCTGTTCTAGTGGCTAAGGTACTCGGCTGCTGACCCGCAGGTCGCGGGTTCGAATCCCGGCTGCGGCTGCTGCATTTCCGATGGAGGCGGAAATGTTGTAGGCCCGTGTGCTCAGATTTGGGTGCACGGTAAAGAACCCCAGGTGGTCAAAATTTCCGGAGCCCTCCACTACGGCGTCTCTCATAATCATATGGTGGTTTTGGGACGTTAAACCCCACATATCTAAGCCACATCTGTAATGTATAGCTACGCGCGTTCGTTATTTCAGCTTAGCTGTATTTGGCTGCGCCCACCAAGACTGCCAGCAGTTCTGGACACAGCATAGGGCTTTATTTTTGCGAAGCTACAAGATCGTAGAAAACCATATAGTTAAGATTGTGGGCCAGACAAGAACACTTAGGCTTGTTCCAGAGATAGCGCAACCACCATGGCGAAGACGGCAAAGCTCTACGCGTGATCTATAAAAGACGGCCCATTCGAACGGTGATCAGTCGATCGGTAGCCGACGCTCTGTTCGCCGTATAGTAGGGTCAGTGCTTATCGCTGTAATCTAGCTTTCCATTTATCGGTCACAAGTTTACACATATAAGCAGTTTCATATGCAGCCTTCGTCAACGTCGTGGCTTCTTGATGGTATGACGTTTTTTGCAGTGGTCAGCTGCACTTACCACAGTGCCTAAAATGGCCCAGAAGTGGTGTCCTAGACAGTGCGGACTAAATTCGCTATAAATTTACTTTCTATGCCAAAAATGGGTCTTTGTGTTTTCTATCAAAGTATTCCAACCAATAATTAGAGCTCTGCTAGAGTTCTAACAGCTGTAAAGTAAGGAATGATAGGTCTGGTATCCGTGGCTGCACACCGAGAAGTGGAAGGTTCAACTACCATTTACGAAACTTTTTCTTCTGATCGCGTGGAATTTCTTTTTTACATCACTTTTGTGACGGCAATACGTTACTGATGTCTCAGTGGACCACGGTGTACGACACTTTATTGCTGAAGAAACTTTTTTACGAATATCTCCAAGCATAATTTTCAAGTGCGAAAATTATGCCATTAATTTGCCAAGCACCACATGTGAAATGTGTCCTACATGCAGACCCATCCGGCACAGTGTTCAACGACCCTGACCACTTCGTATAAACTTTAGCACAAGAACAATTTTTAGCGTGAGTTAAACTGTACGAGGTTGAGAAGCGCCGCGTGGCTTACGCTGCGCAGTGGTGCTTGCGCGAGGATCAGTAAATGTGCGCGTCTCGCCAGTCTATGCATTACAGAGTAGTGACGCCACAGCCACAGCAGACGCATTCCGGTTGTAACCTATGACTCGTTCACCTCGAGCCACGCTGCTTTTCTCTTCTTTCTCCGCCTCTACCGCGCCATTGCTTTAGTTCAGCAAGCGTTTCCAGTATGGTATTACCATAGAGATGGAGATGAATATTGCTGCTCAAAGGCACAGAAGATTTGAGAAGCTGAGCTTACAGGATCACGAAGCAGTTGTCTGTTAGTTCGCTCTTTAACGTAAAAACAACAAAAACAAGAAAACTATACGCGTTGTGAAGACATGGAACAAAAGGTGGTATGTCAAGCAAAGTGGTGGTGCCGGGAGGCTGAATGGCGTTACGTACCATAACAGCTCAAGCGAAAAGAGTCATAGATGACATCAAGGTTCGCCAATTGGAACGGCGAAACTCAAGAGAAGCGCCAGTGGGGCGGGGACCTTCGGGACGGATGTCCTAAGCAATCCGCTCGGCTATGTTTACAATGTGTGTGAAACACTGTGGCTTATGAAATATTGCAAATTGGTAGCTGTACCATACGTAAACGCCAAGTTTAGCAGCGCCACCTTAGCTCACGCTATGTATGTGCTGGCACCGCCAAGCTAAGCCACCGCTAGCTTTTTTAAGTGTTCTTTATGGTTTGTAACGTTTGCTCACAATTATTGCATAATAATGATTGCATATTTACAAGTAAGGCTATTTTTGGGCTTACATGAACTTGAGCTATCGCATAGCTGTGCATTCGAGAATGACTTTTTGTATTACGACTTACCTGGACTTGCAGTTTTTTGCTGTTACCTATTAGTCTTACATTCTGGCATAACAACCTAATGCAAAGATTACATCACTAGATTGTAGAAAATTCTGTTCACTGAAACTATTTTTTATACACAATATATATCCGCCTAATTGAATTTTTATTTAGAACCTTTTAATTTTTTTTCACTCCTATATCACAAGGATAACATTGCTTTTACCTAAATGGTCACTTAGTGATCTTAAATATAAAGTTATTGTATTATATTTTCTTTGAAAAAGTTCTCATTGCCAGGGCTCCAAGGAACCAAATGATTTCTGGCTTGGTAGGTGTTCATTGGATAAACTTTGTGTTTATTCAAAACTAAGATAAGTTGTTGCTGGTGAAATGGTATCGCATACCGCGCAGCCAGATGAAATCAGCAAATTTAAACTTTAATTTTTCCATGCCTGTTTTTGGTCTTTCATTCAAGAGTTGTTATGCCTTTATTCTGATCATTATTGTGAATGTTTGAAACTCTCTAGTTGAATTGATTGTACATTGCTACAAGTTGTCTGGCACCTTCTGTACTCACAGGCCGGTTCTTGTTTTTGTATATTACGCCACACAGCAGACAAGCAAACTGCGCACTAAAACGCTGAACTGAGCGCGTCACCATACCATGTTCTGAAGAAGACTGGTAGCTCATAGATTTATCGGCACGAGAAAAAAAAGGTTGAAGAGGACGTCGACGAAGTTTCGATGAGTGAGCGTAGGACTTCTTCGTAAGTTGAATAGCTGAGTTAACGGGCACACGTTCGTCCTAAATAAACAGTTGTTTTAACTGAAGGCGCTGTATTTGTTTGCTACAAACTGGTCGAGGTGCGGGGTAATGATTTGAAGCCCACATAAAGCTAGGTAGCTTAGCGCAGATATTCGAAGATTAGAGCAAGTGAACTTAACACTTGTCCACAACCGCAAGCCGCCAGCTGCGTGGTGAGGAACCCGCGTTCAACCCTGTCTTCGATTCGTCAAGACCAGTAGAGACCGTAAGTCGAAAAGCTACTACAATGGTCACCCCGGCGGCGACATTAGCATCACACGTCGTCATAAATCTACCGCGGACACCAGAAATCTTTCACGGCGACATCGTCAAAGATGCTGAGGACTGGCTCAAGAGCTTCGAACGCGTCGCGAGGCTGAATGGTTGGGACGAAGCCAGAAAACTGCGTTACGTCTACGCAGCACTGCCAGATTCTGCGCGTACGTGGTTTGAGAACCACGAAGCGTCCTTCCTCTTAAGGGATGACTTCCTGAGCGAGCTCCTTGCTACCTACAGAAACACAGACCGCAGAGAAAGGGCAGAGGCTGCCCTAAAGACGAGAAACCAAATAAGAAAACAACGAGAGCGAGCCCGTGTACATTGAAGACATGTCCCGACACTTTGGCTGAGCTGACCCAATAATGGATAATAAAAAGTTGCGACACTTCATGCCCTGCCGCGGTGGTCTACTGGCTAAGGTGCTCGGCTGCTGACCCGCTGGTCATGAGATTGAATCCCGGCTGCAGCGGCTGCATGTCCGATGGAGGCGGAATTGTTGTAGGCCAGTGTGCTCAGATCCGGGTGCACGTTAAAGAGTCCCAGGTGGCCGAAACTTCCGGAGCCCTCCACCATGGCGTCTCTCATAATCACATGGTTGTTTTGGGACGTTAAACCCCACATATCATATCAGCGACACTTCAAGCGTGGAGTAACAGAGGAACTTTTTGCAGGTTGGGGCGTAGTTAGCCCCGCTCTGTGGCTTAATTCAGATCCGAGGCAACTATGATGAAAAAGACACTGCCAGTACAAAAGAGGCGTAGCTGTTTCATTAGGTACCACAGTGTCAGCAAGCCTCACAAGCAACATCGATCTGTTGCACAAGTTGGTGAGGGTGTCATCCGGGAAGAGCTGCAGAAAATGCAACTGACTCAAGGCACTCCAGCGATGCGCTCACTTGCGGACGTTATACGTCAAGAAGTGCGGGAAGCGATTCTTCAGCCGCAGCCCCAGGTACATCAGCACGCACAACCAGTACCTCAGCATCAGTTATCGTACGCACAAGTTGCACGAGAGGACGTATGACACGCGAACCATAAAGTAGTCACCACCGTCATGCCCCGGACATTTTTCCCTAGTACGCCACCAGCAATGCCTGAAGCGAGACCACGTAAGAGTGACGTTTGGCGCACTGCAGACCGACGGCCCCTGTGTTACTACTTTGGAGAGGCAGATCCACATTATTGGGCTTGCCAGTACCATCGAGTGGGACTGCGAGGCATCCCAGTCAACGCACCTTGTCTCCGGAACGGTGAGCGCCCTTACGATATCTAAAGGTTCCTGTCTTTGCACCATACTCTGCAGGATACCCAACCACGGGAGTCACGGTCGTCAGCACAAATGTGCTATCGGTCGCCGAATGCTCGTCCGTCATGAGATCTTCCGATACGTCGTGTAGCACGCGGCGGGAAAACTTGAACCAAAGACCTACGGAGGATAGGCCACTGATTCTTGGAAGACGGAAGATCCTCCATCACCGACCTGACCAGACGACGGTAGTTATGCAACGACGGGTAAGTGCAGTAATAGGCACGCCACATCCAAACTGTTAGTCACTATCGAAGACCTCGAGGCTCTTGCGCTGATAGACACTGGTGCAAACTACATTGTGTTCATTAGCGTCCTCGCAAAGAAGTTGAAAAAGGTGCTGGTGGAATGAACCGGACCACACATACGCACCGCCGGAGGGCACTTAGTCTGCCCAGTGGGTTTGTGTACAGAAAGAATAGGGATAAAAGGAATTGTGCACGCTGGTACTTTTATTGCCCCCGTGGAGTCTCCCCGTCAACTGATTATAGGTATGGACGTTTTGCGAAAAACAGCGCAATATTTTCCTTACAAGAATTTAAAAGTTTGTTTTCTACAAAATACGCAGTCGCAACATGCCATACGGAACCACCAAGCGTTTCACCTCTCCGTGTTGTTGACGAAGGTGTGACCGTACCTCTAAGTTGCAGTGTGTCACTCCTTGTGAAAAGCGACGTTTTTCGTGATTGTGATGGCTTAGTAGATGGAAACATCTGAATGCTGATTGAAAAGAGAATATGCGTGGTGCGAGGTCTGGTGAGCTTTCACGATGGATGTGCGGATGCCCTATTGACAAACTTTTGCCGTGAAGTACAACACAAGGTGAAGGGGACAGCCGCAGCATCCCTGCAGTATTATGTGAAAATAGCCGATGTTTGTGCTGTTGATGAAGTCCAACCAGCTCTGCAACAGTTGAAACCATCCTTCAATCAATCTACAGTGACGGAGAGCTTTCAACACTGCAACGAGAGCAGCTTGAGAACATGATCGAAGAGTTCGCGCAGTGCTTTTTCACTTCATCGTATTGGACGAAAGTTTTCAATGACCAAAAAATAGTAACACGGGCCAAGCCTGAGCCAGGCCACCCCCAGAAACTTCAACAGAGCGTGCACAGTCGAGGGGCTGTAAGGCGAAGGCGACAGGATGTCGTTGTGGGTAGTCACAGGGGCGCCCTGTTCTACAGGCAAGTGCAAGCACAGAGAAGGTGCTCTGTGCTTAAGCGTTCGTGCACGAACGCTTAGCAAGTACAGAAAAGGTGCTCATATGTCTCCGGCTCACCGCAACATTGCCAGGCTGAGGACGGGGGACCATTTCTTGGCTTACAAGCGTGCCGCAATCCACACCCAACCCACGTGGGGATGAAGATCCTGCGCAGAAATGCTATTGTCGGGAAGAGGTTTGGGATGGTTTACGTTCGCCACTCTGGAATCTGGAAGGACGTTTCCGAGCAGTTGCTCAAATCGTTGCCTCGAAACATCAGAGGCAGTAACGGCTCATCTAACCTACTAACCAGGGTAGTGAGTAGTTGTGCCAAGGCTAATACTTGCTTATAACTGGCGATTCTTACCTGAGCCGTCATCCAATTGCATGGAATGAAAACGCGTGCGGCAGCCAATGCTGGGAACTTGGATCTCAAGAAGGATTCCGAATGCCCAGATTCCCATTTGTTAACAAGGCTCTGGAACGCTGACTTGTAGTCGCAGAGAACTGCCACTGCTTGCTTAGAAAGGTCTTCAGCCACAACGTCAGCAGATAGGTAGAGATGTGCTGGCTCTTGTGCGGTGGAGCTCGTCGTGAACGAAAGCCGACATTACCGTGTTTTCGCCCAAGCCGTGGTAGTGCACGCTGCAGTGGCGGAGCCGTCTATAACGTCTGAGCAGTCTGAAGACATCAAAACCCTTCCTTCTAGCTGCTCGTGGAGAGAACCGGCAGCAGCCTGTTCCAGTGCAGCAACTGGTGTTCACTATTTCGTCACAATACCGAGCGATACGTGCACATCCGCTTGGTGGCGGTGTGGTGAAGGTGGTGTTAAGGTCCCTAGATGAAACAAGGTAGCGTCACTCATTGTTCTCGAGCCGTCCTCCTCACTCTCTCGATTACGCCTCTTTTTTCTCTGCCATCCGCGTCTGTAATTGGTGCATTACTTGCACGTGATCTTGCAAATGGCTGGTGGTGTTATTTATTAGTATCCAAAAGGTTCAAAACGAGTACGCATGCGCATATGGCT
Source organism: Rhipicephalus microplus (assembly GCF_043290135.1). Taxonomy (NCBI): domain Eukaryota; kingdom Metazoa; phylum Arthropoda; class Arachnida; order Ixodida; family Ixodidae; genus Rhipicephalus; species Rhipicephalus microplus. The sequence goes on from NC_134701.1 coordinate 86,268,605, forward strand.
CCAGCCGGATTCTCGCCGTGAGCAAAGACAAAATCGTAGCCAGAACATAAACTGAAGAGGAGGAGCGTTTCGGTGTGCGCTAAGTCAACCAAGATTGTTTCTCTATGCTCGTTCAATGCAACATCTGCGTTTTTCAGCAATGCTGCGTTGCCGTAAACAACAGAAAATGGTTTCGCTCTCTTCAACTTACCTCGTGCTTTCCGAGATGAAGCGCACCATGAAGTTCAACTATGAACCATTTCACGCGAATGCTTTCGTGCAACTCTGTCAACGTGTGTCGACGCGGATCTGCGAAGCGAGTTCACTTGTCGTTTTTTATTGAAACGCCAGGCATGCGTCTAATGCGTGTCTAGTGCATGCCAGTTGGTACAAATACATGTGGGTATGCACGTATACAGAGCAGCTGTAGGTTCTAATCAACTCATCTTCAGAAACATTTCACTCTTGACCAGTTCCTGCTTGAGCCGAAACGCGCTGCGTCGAGACACCTCACCAGTAGAACTCTCACTTTTCAGGAAGTTCCCAGCACCGCATCAGAATCACTTGGCATCACGATTGTCCAAATGGGCACATTTAAAAAAAACGTCATCGCAGTGCTGCTGGACGAGTGTTCGTACCAGTCTGGCCGTAGTTTTTTTTTTCTTGCGTGAGCACAAGCCGGTTGTAATCAATCGTCACAACGTCACGCCCTGTGGCCACTTACAGGATCCAGCAAGAAGCACGTTCACTGTGACAGAGCACGAACAGAACACAATCGGAGAAGTGGAGTAGTTAGAACTGGACGAAATACCGCGGCCGTGGAACTAAAATGTACTACGCGAGACGCCATGGCTAGTGGTGTAATGTATAGAACTGCACAACGTTGCCGGTTGAGTAACGCACATCCCGCTTGCTCTTGTGTTGTGCCGTTTATGTTCATAAAGGTAACTGTTTATTCTACGTCTGATTTCGTTCCATTTTGTTTCAATTACATCTATTCACCGTAGCAATAGAACCCACACATTCGCTTTTGGATAAAAGTTTTAAACCTTCTAGGGGGCGCTTCAGGCAAATAAGCGAGGAAGAAAAGGGAGGGCGTCGCTACCTTGTAAACTTGTTTCATCTAGGCACCTTAGATGGTGTTACTGCAACAGGATATTTCATGGTAATGTGCTGATACAGCAGGTCAAGGACCTCGCTTCCGTGAGGACAACCGCCCGCGGAGTCTAGCTTTCAAGTCTTCTCTATTCAGCACACAGTAAAGGTAATATATATGGCTCAGGTTTCATACGAGCATATCTAGGGGGAGCAGCCATTCTCCAGCCTCTGCGAGAATTGTAATCAGTGATTGCTACAAAAAGCACCTATGTATAGCGTTTGTAGCTGCTGTACGGCATTCTACATGGCTATGCTTTATTTTAGCCTCTCCGCTGCTCGGTTACTTTCTCCTCACCCTCGCAGCCCCTTTTCATCATCTTGCTATAAACCAGAACACAGTGAGCTCAGTGCATGCTGTCATAGTGAAAAGCGCGTCTCGCCATCTGTTGAAAGCGCGGTGAAGCAACAACCTGCGCTGCCACGCTAGCAGACGCTTCGTAAATCGTGCGCGAAACTACAACCCGAGTTTGGCTGTAAGTATGTTTCGCGCTCTAACTCTGCTGGAACTGTGTGCTGATTTTGTGTGAAGCGTCGAGGAGACTTTCCACTACAGTCCGGATTGTTTACAGCACGTGCATTCCAGACTGCGGAAGCAACTTCATGAGGTACATACTACAGTGATTGAAAGAAACGCGAACAGCAGGAAGTGTTGCTTGCGAAACAGTCGAACTACGGGGTGCCTTGGCTGTGGCAAGGCAGTATATTTGCTGAAAGCCGGCGTCAACGTAGCGGTATAATCTCTCTCCAACTTGCGCTCAGTGACCGCATGTGTCTATCGATTGCTCGTCATGCCGGGCACTCGGAACACACACGCGGTGCGAAGTACCAGCCAGAACAAACTTTTAAAATACTACGGTGACGCCGACCTAAAGCACACATTCGCCTAGTTACAGCCAAGGCATGTCGCCCCGCCGCGGTGGTCTAGTGGCTAAGGTACTCGGCTGCTGACCCGCCGGTCGCGGGATTGAATCCCGGCTGTGTCGGCTGCATTTCCGATGGAGGCGGAAATGTTGTAGGCCCGTGTGCTCAGATTTGGGTGCACGTTAAAGAGCCCCAGGTGGTCAAAATTTCCGGAGCCCTCCACTACGGCATCTCTCATAATAATATGGTGGTTTTGGGACGTTAAACCCCACAAATCAGCCAAGGCATGTCGCAGTTCGACTGAGTTCTAAAGCCAAGCTTTCCGCGCCCGTCATGTCTCTTTGCATCGCGATAGTACGTTGTTACGATTGTACTAAACGTGCGCAGTGCGTGCATGCATGCGTAAGTAGTAATATATACTAATACTCGCATGCGGCTTCGGAAAGAATACGGCGATAATTCGGTGCTGCCTACTACAGGAATGCTGCACGCGAATCGCTGCTGTAAAGAGAATAGCTGGCATTGTGCTTGAATATACGCAATAAATATACTTACTCGTACACTTTTACTGCGCTCTTAGTTTTCCCTGCCGATTGCAATGATATCCACTGGCAGCTGAGCTCAGCGTTTTTCGTTGCGGATGGAAATCTGCAATCGGAAAACACCGCACCGTCATGATTTCCGCATTGTGTTGCAAATCCACAGACAGTGCTGAGTAATATTTTAGTTTTGCGCTGGTTGTTTCCGCATTCTAAGACGGTGAAGTGGTGCCCAGACGACGTCTTGTAAGCGCGATAGTTGGCGTCACGTTCGAATACGCGCAGTGATTGTACTTGCTCGCGCGTATTTACTAGGCTCATAGTCTTTTCTGTTCACAACATTCATCCATTGGCGACGACGCACGGTTGTTTTTTTGTGGATAGCAATTGGTGAAACGTGAAACCACTGCACCAGCACAATTTCCGCGATGCGCTGTGAACTTCACAGGCAGATTTCTACAATCTTTCACTTTTGTGCTGGTTGTTGTTGCATCCGAACACGGCGCTGTGGTACCAAAATGAGTTCTTCTAAGCGGGCGCTCCGTGGATAGGCGCTTTTCGCGTTCAAAATTATCAAAGCTACTGCTTGTCATGCTAGTGAGGCATGCCTTGGCTGTCTAGGACAAATATTGGCATCTTTGGGAGTGAGAGCATACCGTTTAAGGCGCCTGGCTGCCAGATAGATAGGTGTGCTGTAGACTATAATACAACATACATTCCCATGCCACGGCCGCTTCATAAAAAGGTCTCACGTGTTGTATGGCTCCAATGTGGCGCGCGTTTTTCTACCAGTTTTAGCGCGCGTTTTTTGCGGTGACACTGCGCGGAAAGGCTTGTGACGCAGAAGCACTTGCTCAGTGAGGTTGCTACAGCCAAACAAAATGACTTTCATCAGGGGATGAACATAAAACTGTTGATAATATCAGCAGTGACTACTGATAATGTCTAAATTATTACTGTGTAAATTCGAGCACAAGCCAAATGTCCTGCGATGAAAAAATGTTTCACACGTCTGCAAATAAATATATGTGTCGGACAGTCAACGCTTTAGTGAATAATAACCACTGGGCTATTGGTTATTGATCATGATTATCCCACGGGTATTGATCCTGCTTACCCGGTGTAGAATCCTACCTCGTCACAGTTTATCTGTTTATTCTCAAGCTCTGTCGCACTTCTCTATTTCTCAGCCTTTCTACTCCAAAGGACGCGCTTTCAAGGGCTTCGCGTCACCCATCTTTTCCATCTGGTAAGCGTGCTTTGGGCGGTGTTTTTTCACCGAGGAGATACTGATTCTCATGCTCCAGCACTTATCTCTTGATGGGTGTTCCCACAATAATGTACAGTTTTTTTTCACATTGATCACTCACTGAAAAGTTTTCATGGAAGCTTTTGTCAAAGTGACTAACTTTACTCGCTGCAGCACCCAGTGCGAGCGAGGTGACTTCCAGAACTCAAGGCGTTATAGTTCCATCTACGGCAATCGAGGCATCACCGAATACCCAGAGGTTGAGCCTCACATATAGTCAGTCCTTCTGTAGGTCGAGCACCCCCCGGCCCGCTCTGTACGTGTCTACGTGTCTATGCAGCTGTGTCTACGTGGCCTTCCATGACCTGTGCTTGATTGCGACGAAAATATCCGTGAAATGGGGAATTATCCTGACTTCATTGGTAATGACATAGTTAGGTTTTATCAAAACACACCTGAGCTACCACAGGCACTCTTTGAGAGGCCTGCGTCATGCGCCATGACACCTGCCGAATTATCAAAGCAATGAAACACAAGGGCTTGCTCATTATGTTCAACGCCTGTCCACCACTTCCGTCGTAGTAGCCACACTAGCTCTCGCCGCTCCCACTAGAGGCACAGCTGTGCTCTAGGTTGATTTTATTGCGTCCACTAGATGGAGCAACGCCGCAGGTGGCGCTCGCTCGACTCTCGGCATGTGCTCCAGTTTGATAGCACCACACATACGTACATATGCGCTCACTCTTGGTGCACTTCCTCTCTCTTAGTGCGCCTTAATACCACTACCTAAAGAAAACATTGAAGAAGCGCCTTACATAACCACTTAGGCGGTGGAGTGGTGGGCTTGGAAGGCGGCTGCAGCACTGACTCCTCCGTGTTCACGATGTGTTTTTGTTTTTTGACGGGGAGAGGGAGCAGCCGCTTTTTAGTCACCTAAAAGCTGAGGGCAGAAAATCTGGTCTTAGATCGATCTAATCGAGCTCGGGGAGGAGGTGCAGCAAAAAAACACAGCATATCCAAGGAGTGAATGAGATTAGTGGGGTGAAGCTTCCATCAGTTACGTCCACGCTTCCGTCCATCTGCCCGTGCGTCAGTCCATTCGTCCGCCCATGTGTCCATATGTGTGTCCGTCTGGGGGTCCGTCCTTGCGTTCGTCCATGCGTCCATCTATGCGTCCGTCCATGCGTTCGTCCGTGTGTCAAACAGATGAACAGACAGACGACAGACGGACGCGGACAGCGGATGAATCACGGTTTGCCGATAAAGCCCTCTGAAGCTTCGCTCCACTCATCATTCACTCTGTGGATAAGCTTTGAGATGGTTACTATTTACATGCATACATACAAGTCACAACCAACCCACGCCTTCAAGAGCTTCGCTTCTAAAACGTTTGCTATAATATTAACAATACCAATAATCATTGTTGAGTTTTAGCGTCCATACCTTCACTGCCACAGCTAGAGCACGTCTATGTATGATTGTCGAGTGGATGTACGGAGGATACGCAGTTTATCAAAGTACCCTCCGGAGCAAGCTTCCCCATCATTCACTTCGTGAATATCGCATCACTTTTCCTCTTTTGGTGACTACAGCCCTATAATTATAAGGGGTCCCGTGTAAGCGCTGTGGGTAAAGCCTCCTGTAGGCTACAAGTAATCTTTATCGAAGCGCTGTAAGAAGCTGGTCACATGACGTTCACCGGATTCTATGACGAATGCTAGTAGAGTAGATGTTATACAGGTAGGTTACAATAGGATTACCAATAATGCGCCGAGAAGCGCGAATAGGTTTTCATCTTTTGAGAGCGTATCAGCTTTTGCGAGCGTAGCATCCAATTTTCGGTCATATTCTATGTTTGCATTCCTTAACTCCTGGCACACTTAGTTATGGAATGGCATGGCGATGACCGAAACCCGGAGATCAATTGTTATCGCAACAAAAATGGTACAGTATCGGCTCGCTTTCTTCGAATTTCTGAACCAACTCCGCTGAAAAGACACAAACGCTACTTGCTTTTCGAAGCTCTCGTACACTTCTTTGCTCGCCTAAAAAAGTGTTCATAATTCAGTAGAACTTAACGGCGATTTGCCAGCAGCTTCTCGCCACAGTGTCAGTGGGTAGTGGGCATTTAGCCAACTTTTTCATCCAGTAAATGTTCCGTCACGTTTGTGTTTTCTGTGTTCCTCTTAAAGGTTCTTCAAAAGACACCGCTGATGCCATACATTTCTTCCGCTAGGAAACGTGTTTTGAATTTTTCCAAATACAACATCTTGATTCTGAAAATGTTTATTGCAAAATCCTAATCCTGTCATTTCCACGGATAGCGCTCGATGCTATATAAAAGATTCAGATTGCCAGCTAACTCAACTATTTATGACTGGTGTATGTATTAGAGTAATTCAAAATAAATTACCTAAAATACTTACTCAAGCCTTTCTCACAAACCTCGTACAAATGGGGAAACAGACAGTTTGCACTTATTCCGCTCCTATGATGCAAGTGTGCGCCGAACAGTCTCGTAAAAAAGCCGTACACAAATTTATGGGCCACTGTACGCATTCCTATGCGTAATACGTTTCGATACCGCATTACTGTCATTTAACTAGATAAACTTCGAAGGACCTTGATATAGGCCACTTTACGCACTCTATGTCACTATGATTTATTGTGCCACATTAATTGTGTCATTTAACAAGACAAGTTTCGGAGGACATAGATGAAGACTGCCATACGTGTTCCATTGCGCTGGTAATTACAATACCTCATTACTGTCAATTAACTAAATAAATTTGAAAAGACAATCCTACAAGTCACCATAGGCATTCTTTTGCGTTATAAATCACGGTTCTGCGTTACTGTTATTTAACCAGATAAATTTTCAAGGGCATTGATAAACACTTCCGCACGCTAAGATTTGCGTTAATACCTACAATTCCGCATTGCCGTCGCCTAATTAGATAAGTTTTGAGGGATATTCAATGGAAAGATCAAGGGTACTGCCGTTGTGAATTTCGCAGCCACTTGTAAATATCATTTGAATGATCTTTAAGCACTCTGCATAACTGAATATACATCTGAAACTTGTCAAAACGCAATTTGAGTAAAGCCCCGAAGGCATAATTTCGTCTGTTACTTTTCTAGAATTATAGCGCGTTTTTCAATCGAGGGCCCCAGCTGGGCTAAATTAGATGATGTGCTATCGCAAAGACCAGCGCAACTGGGTGCCAGTGTCCAGTGCCATGCCTGATTATGGGCCCAGTGTAACAGTGGCACACTGGGACGCTGGAGTCGCAGCGTCCTAGTACTCGGCGCAAAATGGCTTCACAGCTTCACAGGGTTAAAACGCGGTTATCCATTCGCCATATATATATATATATATATATATATATATATATATATATATATATATATGTGTGTGTGTGTGTGTGTGTGAGATCTAAGAGACAGTAATGCCAAGGAATGTACAGGGGAAGTTATTAGAACCAATGGAATGTAAATAAGAAGAAAGAAAAGTGGGTGAAAAATAACCAGCCGTGAGCAGGAATCGAACCTGCGACCTTCAAATAACGCGTTCGGAGCAAGGAACGCGTTATTCGAAGGTCGTAGGTTCGACTTCTGCTCACGGCTGGTTATTTTTTCAGCCACTTTTCATCTTCATATTTACATTCCATTGGTTCTAATAACTTCCCCTGTACATCGCTTGGCCTTACTGTCTGTTAGATCTCAATAATATTGTGTCAAAACACGGAAAAACGAGACCTTAGGTATACACTTCTTTCCCTTATATATATATTCATATATATATATATATATTGCCACCTACTTGTAGTAGTGGGTCTTATGCCAAGGTGAAACCTCACACCACAGAGAAGAAGTGCACGTGGGCCCCCCGCTCTGGCAAACAAGCCAAACCGACGCTCTTAGTTTCAGACCCCTCCTGGAAGCGGCATCACAAGCCCAGTGCGAGTCAACACTCCCGTTCATCGGAAGGCCGCAGGATCAGGGGATTGCCACCCATAGCTGACCCTACAGTTCACACCAGTATGATGAGCACGTCCGTTCAAACCACTTTAACAGGCACGGAAAAGCCCCCGGTGACTCGGTACACCCTCGAAAGTCCACCGGTTCCGACACCGTTTCATGGCACCGAGCTCGAAGACGTCGAGGACTGGTTGGTCGACTTCAAACGCATGTCTGCTTTGAACGACTGGAACGAGGCGGCCAAACTACGGCATGTGTACTTCTATTTGGAGGATGGAGCACGTACCTGGTACATGAATCACGAGGAAAGGATGACATCGTGGCCAGAATTCCGCTGCTGGCTTTTGGATACTTATAAAAGTGCTGATCGCCACGAACGAGCGGAGCGAGCGATCCAGGCCCGCATCCAGATGCCCAATGAAACTGTCATGACCTATGTGGAAGATATGACGCGCATGTTCCGACGGGCTGATCCGAGTATGACAGAAGAAAAGAAGTTGCATCGCCTGATGCGGGGAGTTAAGGAGCAGTTTTTCGCTAGCCTTGTACGGAGCCCTCCGAACACGGTCGCCGATTTTGTCCGAAGCCGTCACGATGAAAAAGATGCTTCAGCATCGATCCAGCCCGTATGAGCGGCAAGTGAACACGTCCACAGCTCAAGTTCTCACGACTTTTGGGAGCAACACCTAGTGTCTGCGCGACCTTATCCGCTCTTTAGTACGCGAGGAGCTGCAAAAGGCTGCCACACCACCACTACCTACGGTGAGTTCCATTGCAAGCATCGTCAAGGATGAGCTGCATCATGTCCTTCATGACCTTGTGAGTCTGGATAACGCCACACCCGCCCCGGCTTACTACCACCGTGCGACCTATGCAGAAGCTTTGAAGTGCCCAGCTTCCTCTTCCCCACTGTTTGTTCAGGCACTTCCTGTGGTTTCACTTCAGTCTGCGCAGCCTCTACGGTACTACGAAAACACATGCACGCTCCCACCCCTCGTTTACGGCACCCCTGTGCATCTTGCGGAACAACCAGCACACTACCTTAACGACAGACGTGCTTCGCCTCGGAAATCTGATGTTTGGCGCACTCCTGATCACCGACCTTTGTGCTTCCACTGCGGTGAAGCGGACCATTTGTACCGCCAGTGTCCATATTGGCGCCTCGGGCTGCGTGGCTTTTCAGTATATTCAGCGCCTCCTTAATATGGCCAGTGACCCCGGGACATTGAGGACTACCTGGCTCAACAGCGCATGCCACCGCCTTCGGGACGGCAGCCGCGCTCACCGTCGCCGAGGCGCTTTTCATCTTAGCCCCAGCGCCATGCTGGCGCACGGTCCCTCAGTCCCCGCCGGGAAAATTAACGCAAGCGACCCTTGGGAAGAGGTCGCTGGCAGTCGACGTGCTGAAGACCTCCGATTGACGCTAACAGTAAAGGGTGTACATACGACTGACCGATATGTGCGGCCTCTCTGGATATACCGGTGCTGATAGACGGCTATGCAGTAGGTGCTTTAGTTGATACCGGGGCTGACTTTTCGATACTAAGCGGGAAAATGACCAGACTACTGAAGAAGGTAATCACGCCCTCGCATCGCTCCGTGATTTGAACGGCTGGTGGCCACACCGTCTCTCCGCTAGGAACCTGCCCGAGTAGAGTTCAGGTCTGCGGTTACACTTTTGTAGAAAGTTTCTTTGTGCTCCGTAAATGTTCACGCGACGTTATTCTTGGTGTTGACTTCCTGCGGGAGTATGGAGCTGTCCTTGACCTTCAAAAAAATCGCATCACCTTCTCAGCCGACCGAGCAATCGACAAGCAGGACGACCAACAACGTGCGGACGTTCTTCGTGTTTCTGCTGAAAGTATAACGCTTCCTCTAAGAGCCAGTGTTATTGTCGACGTCACATGCTGTGAATTGCGAAATGGTGAAGCGATTGCAGAAAGTAAGTTTGAACACCTGCTGACTCAAGGTGTTTGTGTGGCTAGGAGTATCATACAGCTACGTGATGGCCGATCTCAACTGCTCGTTACAAATTTCAGCAACGAACACCGACACCTTTTTGTGGCACTTCGTTAGCGTTTGCAGATGAATTGGGAACCTTTCCCACCTGCTTCTCATCGGACACAGTGGGGGCCGCTGATACGTCTCTAAACAATATCGATATTATTCTAACCTCACACCAGAAAACCAGACAGCACTGCGAAAACTCTTGCTTGAATTCAAGTCATGCTTCGCTGCTTCCTCTAAGGTGCGCCAGACTTCGATCACTAGGCACCTAATCATCACGACGACGCCCGCCCAGTACACCAACAGCCTTACCGTGTGTCAGTGAAGGAACGAGAAGCCATTCGTATGCAAGTTCGAGAAATGCTTGACGACGGCATCATCGAGCCTTCCAACAATGCGTGGTGCTCTCCGGTCGTCCTAGTCAAGAACAAAGACGAAATGCTACGTTTTTGCGTCGATTGCCGGAAGCTGAACAGCGTGACTAAAAAGGACGTGTACCCGCTGCCACGCATCGACGACTCGTTAGACAGATTACGCTGGGCCCACTATTTTTCCTTTTTGGATTTAAAAAGCGGGTACTGGCAGATTGAGGTTGATGAGCGAAACTACGAGAAAACGGCCTTTGTTACCCCTGATGGCCTGTATGAATTTCGAGTCCTTCTTTTTGGTTTGTGCTCAGTGCCCACAACCTTCCAGCGGATGGTGGACACTGTGCTTACTGGTCTGAAGTGCAAACTTGTCTCGCATACCTTGATGATGTTCTCGTTTTTTCTGAAACCTTCTAGCAACATCTTAACCGCCTGAGGAGTGTGCTACAGGCTATTCAATCAGCAGATCTTACACTCAAACCGCAGAAGTGTCACTTTGGTTATGAAGGGCTCAAGTTTCTTGGCCATGTAGTCAACGCGAAAGCAGTCCGACCCGACCCCGACAAACTTGCCGCTGTAGCCGCGCTTCCGCATCCTACAGACAAAAAGACTCTTCGGTGCTGTCTGGGCTTGTGCGCCTACTAGCGACGATTTATTAGAGGGTTTTCGAAGATAGCGGAACCCTTGACTCGCCTTACACGCGACGACACACCGTTTGTAAGGGCTACCGAACAACAGGCTGTTTTCGCCGAGCTACGACAGCGGATGCATCAGCCCCTGTTTTTGCGCTTTTTGACGATGATGCTGACAAAGAGGTGCACACTGACGCTAGTAGCATCGGCCTCGGCGCAGTGCTCGTCCAGCATCAACGCGGTAAAGAACGAGTCATAGCCTATGCCAGCCGCTCACTGTCCCGTACCGAGGGGAATTACACGACCACAGAGAAAGAGTGTCTCGCAGTAGTGTGGGCGATCACCAAGTTTCGCCGGTACCTCTATGGTCGTCCATTTAAAGTGGTGACGGACCACCATGCCCTCTGCTGGTTGGTAAACATTCATGATCCCTCTGGACGACTGGCCCGATGGAGCTTGCGTCCACAGGAATTTGATGTTACCATCGTATATAAGTCTGGACGAAAGCATGAAGACGCTGATACGCTGTCGCGTGCACCCATACCTTAAGTCACTCAAGAAGAAGAACACGATGACGGTTTCCTGGGCGCCATTAGCTCATCTGACTTGAGCAGACGCCAGAGAGAAGATGAAGAGATTCGACCGCTCATCGACTATCTGGAGGGCCATAGCGTCGTTATACCTCGCCATCTATCTCGCGTCATGACGTCTTTCTGCCTCCGAGATAATGTCCTGTACAAAAAAACGCCCGTTTTACGAAGCGCGCTTACCTCCTCGTCGTTCCGAAGGACATGCGGGACGAAGTACTCTCCGTGTGTCATGACGAGCCCACATCTGGTCATCTAGGTTACTCGCGAACGCTCGCCATAGTAAGTGAGGCGTACTACTGGCCCGGACTTTCGGCAAGCGTGAAGCAATACGTTAAAAGCTGTCGTGAATGCCAGGGTCGAAAGTCGCCACCAAGCAAGCCAGCTGGGTTACTTCAGCCAATCGATCCACCCCACAAGCCATTTGACCAAGTCGGCATGGACATTCTCGGCCCATTTCCTTTATTGTCCGACGGCAACAAATGGGTCATTGTTGCAACTGACTATTTGACCCGCTATGCTGAGACACAGGCGATACCACGAGCCACGGCTTCTGAGGTATCACAGTTCTTCATGTGCCACATTGTTCTGCGCCACGGTGCTCCATCTAGAGTGATAACCGACAGAGGAACAGCGTTCACCGCACAGCTTATTGATGAAGTTTTTCGGCTAAGTAACACTAGGCATCGAACGACGACTGCTTACCATCCGCAGAGCAACGGCTTAACCGAGCGACTAAATAAGACACTCAGAAACATGATCACCATGTACATCGACGTCCAACACAAAAACATGGGATCGCATTTTGCCTTATGTGACGTTCGCTTATAACACCGCCGTTCAAGAAACAACCCGATTTACACCGTTTTGCCTTCTCTACGGCCGGAAAGCTCAGACGATGCAGGATGCGATGCTTCCTTGTAAAGGCGCCGATAAATTAACAACTAACGCAGAAGAATTGGCATAGCGTGCCGAGGAAACTCGCCAGCTCGCCCGGCCACACATTGGTCAGTAGCAACAGGTCGATGCACGACGTTACAATATGCGTCACAATGACGTATCTTACAGTCCGGGAGACCAAGTTTGGGTTTGGACTCCTGTTCGACGCCGTGGCCTCTCCGAAAAGTTGCTCAGCAGATACTTCGGTCCGTATAAAGTATCACACCGCGTGAGAGACGTAAACTACGGAGTGGTTCCGGACTCTACGTCGTCACGATTGATACAACGAAAACGATCGACCTCTGACATAGCTCACGTGGTGCTCATGAAGCCTTATTTTGCGCGTTCCTAAAAGACCCCTTTTCCTGTGTTTTTTTATTTGTGCTCCGACAATTGCCTCATCATTGGTGAACTTATCGCGCCTAATATTTCATTGTGCCCTTTTTCATTGTTTCAGCTAGTTTGTTTTGTTTTGTTTTCAAGGACTTTACAGCATCGAGACGATGCTCTTTCGTTTTTTTTTTGTTGAGGAGGAATATTTCCACCTACTTCTAGTAGTGGGTCGTATGCCAAAGTGATGGCTCACACCACAGAGAAGAAAGAAGTGGGCGTGGGGCCCCCGCTCTGGCAAACAAGCCCAACCGACGCGGTTGGTTAGATCCCTGTTGCTCAGACGTCAATAAACCTTGTCGACACCCCCTGGAGCGACAAGACAGTATATATATATATATATATATATATATATATATATATATATATATATATATATATATATATATATATATATATATATATATATATATATATATATATATATATATATATATATATATATATATATATATATATATATTGAATTAACTTGAAAAAAAATATATAATATATATATATATATATTGTAAAATTTAGCGCATTCACATTGAAAACTTAAAAAATTCAAAATTAAAAAAAATAAAACGTTTTTTCACGGGATTCGAACTCGCCACTTCCTGCTTTCGAACCGAGTACGCTACCCACTACACCACGCCAATACAGGCGTGTGAGGGTGGTAAAAGGACTATTTATACGAAAAAAGTGCCCTTCAACTTCATCTTGCGAGGAAGCGCAGCCACTATTACACAGAGCACACAACACAAGTGCTTACTTCATTTCTACAACTTCATTTCTACTTCAATTTCAACTTCATTTCTACAAGTCGCACAGTCAAGACTGGCAGGATATTCCTTTCCAAACGACAATTACGTCTTGATTCCACAGTGACGAACGGCTTCCGGTCAGTGATAGACGTGCGGATACAGGCAAGAGTGCGAAATTTTTTTAAGCATCCGCATATTAACTCTGAAAAAGCTCAAATTGACTGGAGGAGGAGGCACAGATTGTCAGCTGTTGCTCCCGATAGTTTTTTTTTCTTTTGGCAGTCGGTTCTCACACTTGCTACTGGTCAGCATGTACAGATAATTTAAATGTCTTGTTCGATAGATATCCGCGCACACGAGTGAATATTGAGTATTTTTCTTTGGCGCAAGCGCCGATGTAGCAGTACACATACGGCGTGCCAGATTACGTATTTGCAGTTATATCGATACCTGCAACTAAGAAACCGCCGAAGAAATGACTAATGCAATCCGCTAAAAAAATATGCCAGTATGTTAGTTTATTAACATGCACCAAATTACCAATTTAAAATTGCGTGTTCTTTTAAGAGTCAGAGAAGTACCGGCTCCGGCGCTCAGAAGGAAGCTTTCGGTGACAGCCTACGTTGCTGGAAGCACGACACATAGATCGTCGCCGCTCCTTGTGCGGGCACCGCACACGCGAATAAATGCTCAATTCAGGCTCGGGTATGTATAAACTGTACTTTATAGTCATGCTCATTCTTTATATTTGTGCCTTCTTAAAGTAAAAAGCGCCGGTAGCATCTACACCGACACGACTGGCACGGTAGGCCTCGCTGAAACGGGGCACTGGGTAAGGCTGTTTTCGAAGCAGCTGAGTTGCGATGCTTGAAGTTTCTACATTGCTGCTTTTCAACATATAAAACTGTTACCTAAACTGTACTTGAACTAAGTGGAAGGGTAAGCAATGCCAAAAATGCACTTACGGAGTGGCGATGACAAGCGACAGCCGTTTTTCTGGCCTCCACTGGCAGTATACTGCGGGCGTGCCAGTGTACAGATATATGCAGTCATATCAATACCAATTATTATAAAAAAACACCCATCGAAATACCAGCGCAATCCGCTGAAAACGTATTCCAAGGAGTCAGTTCAAGAAGGCGTACCGAATTAACAACTGAAAATTGCATGTTGTTACACATCAGTCACAGAAGCAGCCGGCAGCTTTCAATGACAGCCTGCGTCGCTGAAAGCACGATTTTCGATCGTCAGCGCTCCTTGTGTGAACATCGACACAAGACAAAATAGTCAAGTTAGGTTCATGGATGTCTAAACTATACTTTACAGTTATTCTCAAACTTTAAAGTTGTGTGTACGCTAAGCAAGAAGCGCAGGTTACATATATACCACCGCGGCCGGCAGACAGGTTAATGCTCGCTGGGCCGGGCACTGGGTAAGACCGCTCTCGACGCGGTGAGTTGGGATGGTTGAAGAGTCTGCATTTGAGCTTCGGAACATTTCCAACTCTTACCTGAAGTAAGCAGAAGGATAGGAATGACCAGACATACATCTTTGCGGTGTGGCGAAATCGAACGACAGCTTTTTTCTCGCCTCCGCTGGGAAACCTTGCGAAGCGATCGAGGGAGCTCATTTACGTTTCGTCAACTTTGCGGCAAAAACTATTTCCTATTTCTGTTAGGTGTGGCGTGCAGCTCCAGGCTTACAAACACTGCACCTTGGATTCGTTACAGCGATACACGGATGATGCAAACATGGCCGGTATACGCGGTGGCATATGCGAAAAAAGGTGCATTTTAATTGCTGCGATACGCACGTGCGCTGTTTTTGCAACAGAGTGGTGGCTGGCGCCTACTGTTTTGCATGACAAATGACAAAAATTGTCAACCAAAAACAATTATTTGAATTATGCAGACTTGATGGCCTCGCAGAAAGCATTTGGAGTCATCCCACTTTCCTCTTCTCGACCTGCAGAGAAATGTGCGAGTGTTTTTCTTGTGTAGCTTAACAGTTTACCTTCAGGAGCTTGGGTATTTTTTCAAAATTGTCGTAATGCTTCCCATGGTATCTGAAAAACAAATAATACACAGCAAGATATGACATCCAGTGCAACCCATGCATATGATTGCTGATTTTATAGAACGATTTTTAATAGCAGTACATGGCTATTGACTGTGAGAAATGAGAAGAATTGAAACAGCACAAATATATTTATTGACGAAAACTAGATCTGCCCACTTCAAGGTCACAAAGAACACATCGACAACTGGCCTAGTCTGGCAATTTCAGTAAATATGTCTCGCAGCGCTTTCCTCGCTTTGCCCCGCCTCTAATTCTGAGCCGCGTTACTTGCACTTTCTGCGGTGACCTCTTTCACAGTTCTGCAAAATGTAAGCTGCTAATGTGAAGCACCTAAAATCACAAAAATATTCAAGCAACGTATATCAATGTGCACACTGGCTTACTCTTTATAGACACAACTTTTGCTGGCGTTGGCTGCTTTTTTGGCACATTGTGAGGTATGCTCTTATTGGGCTGCCGAGTTAGGCACCTTTCTTTTTTTCTGGCGTGGTCCAGAAGAATCTGGCCTTGTCTCTGTCCACTTTCATCTCGAGGACAGAATTTAATTCAAATTGAATTCGCTCTCTGGAACGAACGTTCTTTGTTCAAGGTGCACCTCCAAGCTTGAATCACAAAAAGGCTAATAAACACAACAGTTATAACCTGAAATATTTAAATGAAACTTGCATTGCCACTGACCACTTCAAATAAGTGGGGTTCTCTGGGCACAGGGGTGCTGCTAGTCGGGCAACTCCTATCTGAAAAAGTTATGAATTCATTGAACATTTTACAAGAAAAAAACAAGCACTATAGCGGCACGCGTGAAATACACAACAAATATTACCCTATATCAATTATGTATATGAAAGGTGTCTTGAAACTGTTTCATCAAGTTTCTATACACTTGCTATCAGCCAAAAGTAAGTTTTCCAGTCATCAGAAACCTGAGTGTCTGGGCGAGTTGATGCATCACTGCACAAGTCTTTTCAGCGTGAAAACATGTGCAAAATAATCAGTGAGGAGACAGAAAAAAAGCACCAAATCCACACAAAGTGTTTAAGAAAACACACATCAGCACACGTACGTGCCACCAAATTTGCACTAGTACTAAAAACACAAATAAAATGCCAAAAATGAGATACTATCAGGAGGATATGATTTTAAAAAATATTTTCCTGAGAGGAAAGACTCAGTCTTTTGACTTTGAGACCTCCTTCTGTAATTTTATTCAACACGTTCAATTTATCGCTTGTATTTATTTGAAATAAAGCTCAAATTTCAAAGGCAAGCTGGCACAGGCATCACCTACTTGAGCCATCTAGGCTGGTTCAAGTCTCCCTTGCCAGCTGATTACCACTCTAAAAACAACTATGCATTTCAAGTAAATGTGGACGATGAGTGCACAGTGTATATGACCAGCCATACCTGACATATGAGTGCATGTTGTATCGACTGCTCTTGTTATCTCAACGTTTCTGGGTCGATGGCAGACGGTTGGTATTGCATTCGTTGTTTTCGCTTTTTTTTCAGTAACGCAGATTCACTTGCGTTAGTCTTAGTTTTGCGCGCAATGGCCTAGCGTACGCAACACGCGACAGGGAGCACGAGAGCCACTCGCCGAACCGAAGAGAGATGAGTTCTTTTGTGAACGCAAGGGGTGCACACACTAGAACTTGGCGCGTACATTGCACCCGCTACGACCATTGCGTACCTCACCAGCGGCTCTCGCCAGATCTCCAACAGTCGAGACCAAAACAGACAAGATGGTTGCAACCGACAACACCGCGAAGGTCATGGCAGCAAACGAAGTCCACGGGAATTTCGGTGCATTTCTAACTTAAATAAGTAATTTGAAGATAGTAGGTGAACTGGTGCAGTGAATTGGGATCGCTGCTAAGCTGGAGCGCAATGTTGGACGACAGGACTTCATTTACGAAGAAGCAGAAATTCAATGGTGACCTGAAGCACCATGATAGATTTGTGGGACGCGTATGGGACGTCAATTTCTTTCAACTGTGATGATTTCTGTGTGTCAAACCGGGAAATGTCTGAATGATTGCCTGCAAAAGCATTATGAGTGTAAGAAAGTAAAGGTTCGTTCTGGTCATGCGTTAAGTGTGCATGTGGATGCACACCCGTGTTTTGCGACGCTTAATTGAATGTTCTTCGACACGGTGCCGTCATCAATGCGAAATCAGCTATCACGACGTGAATAATGACAGGTGAAAATGCCGGCGCCAATAGGGGTATTTTTGGTTTCGGCGTTGAGCAATCCCAGTTTGGTTGTTTTTTTAGTCGTCTCATGATATTGCAAGTGGTCTCTGGCAAGCACTGAATAAAGAAATTGGAAGTGATCGTCTTCCTCGTCTCTTTCCCTCAAGCTGCTACTTAACCTAGCCTCAGCACACAAAAGCAATACTCGTACTGGGAAAGCATCCCCTTGTCTCATGCCCTCACTTGTGTTTTCTGTCGACGAATATCCGTTCTTACAGCGTCTTCCTTCTCCAAGAGATGGCGTGAAGCAAAGACCTGCTGACATTCAGGTGCAGTACACATCTCAGATGTTGCGCACAGTAGACTAATGCTGTAGGACACAGTCTCAAAAACGTAGCGTACGCAGCACGTTGTGGACATACTGCCTCGCGTAAACTAAACTAAAATTCTTCATTACTTGTTTAGTCCGTTGTCTCAAGTAAACAATATTTGAAGTCACATATGACTGTTACTTCAACCATGAAGACTACTACTGCAAATACCATGTTCATGCCTGATGATGAAGTTTGTCAGAGAGCGTCAGCTTTTTGGTGCATTCGTGGCATATTGGCCTCGAAAGACAGCATGGCACCACCTACATTGTGACATCAACCATATAACGCCAGGGTATGTGATCTACTAGAGCAACGAATTTCCTGCACTTCAGTCCCTCATACCTGCCAACCTGGCAACAGTGAAGTTGTTGTTGTTGTGTGGCGTTTTGTGGCGCAAGGGCCATTTGATGGCCCAAGAGCGCCAGATCACAAGACGAGATTCGAACAATGAGTGTGGGCAGGGGGCTGTATAAGGGCCTTAAAATTCCTCACGCTTAATTGGGTAAAAAATTGAAGTAATAAAATAACAACACTGACGTGAAATGTATAGTAAAAATGAGTGACTAATGGTGCTGGTAATAAAAGCATGTGTAAAGATATTTGGCACTAGCACAAGTACCTCATCGGCGCCCTTGTTCCCAAGGGCCGTGAGTCAAGTGCTTTTCAATGCAGCCACTGCAGCAGCAACCTCTCTTGAGAGGTCGCACTACGCAATCTCTGGGTACATTACATTGTAGAAGCGGACATCTCTTAAAATTGCTAGCAACAATTTATGTGTGAAAAATGGTTTCCTACCGATGAACATTGCAGTGTGTAATCGCATATGTTGGCGGTAGGGTAATGGAAAGTGTTGTCTTGTTAGAGTGTCTAATTGTTTACACTGGAATAAAATGTGAAAAACTGTTAGTGCTTTACCATATCTTTCACACAATGGTGGATCGCCACCAGACAAAAGATATGAGTGTGTCGTGTACGTGTGTCCTATCCTGAGCGTTGTTAGTGTTACCTCTGTACGACGTCATTTCCACACTGATGGCCCATGACCAAGGTGTGGCTTAATAATGTGTAGGTTGTTTTGCGTGTGTCTATCCCACTTTCTCTGCCAGTAGTCCCTGAGCTTTCGTTTGAGAGACGGTTTAATGTAATGGGCGGAATGGATATGGGTGTAGTGGCAGTGCTTTCGTGGACGGATGCAGCAAGCTGATCCGCCATCACGTGGCATTGAATCTCACGGTGCCCTGGCACCCAGACACTACTACATGTTTAGTGTGTAGTGTGTGCATAAAATAGAGAAAAGTGTCACGATGAAAGGGTTTTTTGTTTAGAGTTTGCAGAGCTGCTACCACACTGAGGGAGTGCGTGTAAATTACTGTTTTTTTAGTTGTAAATGTTAGATGTGTTTAGTGATCACAAGTGTCACGTAATCTTCCGCTGTGAAGATGCTTGTGTCTGGATGTAGAGGGCCAGCATCCGAAAAGAGTGCGCCGTGTTATGCCGAGCGTGCTGTTTTTCAAATAAACGAGCGCAGTTCATGCGAACTCTCTCCCCCTCCCAGCACCACCTTCCACACAAAAGGTGGCACCGTGCAGTTTCGGGCAAACCGTCGCCTCCTCTGCCAAGCCACCGTGCCATTCCGGGGAAAGCTTCACCTTCTCCTACAAGCACCGGGAGCTGGTCTCGTAGAAGAGACCAAAAGCGTTAATTAAGGCTGTGGCGGCCCCATGTTTGAAGGATTTCGCCCCAGCTGACTTCATCGAGCTGGCCGGCTCTGTACAAACTATAACCTGCTATAGTAAACGTTCCTACCTGTTTCTGTTTTCAAAACTGATTGCCTCCATATTCCGCCTCTTGACGAAAGCTTCAGCGAAGTCCATTCGACTGCTCACCGCCGCTGCCATCGCAACAAACAGGAAATCCTAACAGTGGTGGCAGACGTGAATGCCATCAAACACAAGTTTATAACAGTGGAGGCAGCGGTGGGATGCCATCGAACCCCACTTTCTAACAGTTGTAGGCAGCTTGGGATACCATACACTACGTTTGGCAAGTCTGATCGGATCTCTGAGCACGAGGACGACCACCGTGATAGCGTTTGGCTACGCTGGGATACGCAACCCTACGTTTGGCACGCCGGATCAGACCCCTGGAAGCTCGAGCACGACTGACCTGACATCAGCGTTTGGATACGCTGGAATACGGTAGCCCTGTCCTCAACGTTTCACGGCTGTGAAACCAGCTACCTTGATCTCAACTGCTCGGAGTTGGAGCGGATTCCTGCAGGCCCGAAGACACCCAGGACATCGTTCGACAGCAGACACGAGTTGGACCATCGCCGGCTACATTAGTTCGTGGGTGCCTAACATGCTCTCTTCCATTCGCCAGACCTCTTTTGCACAGGCAGATGTTAGGAGAGTATTTTTTTGTGTTTTGTTGGTTATATTTTAATATTTACGTACTTTAAACCATGAGATTAGTTTTAGAGTACGGTGAATATCAGTTGTAGAGCATCACGAGGGACGAGATTGCGAAGGAGCAGTACCTTGTGGAGGACCTCCTCAAAATATGTGGAGCCATGGGGATTTCTGCCGGGTTCTCTAAAACAAAGGAAGTGATTTCGAGGTGATGCGGGCCGAGAATGTGACGAATGATGAGGCTGACGAGTTATGGGAGCTAATTTGTGAGCAAAAGCAGAAGGCCGAGAAGAGTCGCGAACAGCACGAAGTTCAAAGATACGAACAGTGCGAGGCCGAGGAGAATCAGAAAAGGAGAGACCATGCTCTCCAAATGAGAAAGGTTGATCGCAGACTTCAAGCACTTAAGTGGCTCCAAGTGGAGCACCAGCTACACAACTTTCAGAACGAAAACATCGCGCATTTTCTTGATGATTTTGAAGTTGTCTGCTATGGTGTGGGTGTTAGCCAGGGCCTTTGGGTGGAGAAAATTATCTCGGTTTGCCGCACAAGATCGGGCATGTTTTATACTGTTCACCAGACGAGGAAGCAGGAAACTTTAATCAGGCCAGATAGGCTTTGATAAGATTTTTTTTTCTTTCAAGTCCTGCTGACTGGGAAAGTAGAAGCGATAGTGACAGTGCTGAAGTGCCTCGTAAGGCGCTGGAGGTAGACGTCCGCTGAAAAGAGTGAGAAAATGAGGCATGCCATACAGCGCTGGAGGATGACGCGCGCTGTAGGGTGATCGAGGCTGAGGCCCCTCGCGTAGCACTGAAAGATACCGCTCGCCAAAAAGCATTAGATGATAAGGAAAGACGTAAAGCGCAAGAGGATGAGGCCCATTGCTGTGTGCAAGACGCCGAAGTGCATCGGACAGAGCCACACGCTGAGGTGCATCGCGAGGAGTTAGGAGCCGAGGCCCATCGCTTAGCCAAAGACGCCAAGGTGCGTCATAAAGTGCTAAAGATGGAGCCGCTGTGTAGCGCCCATGATCAGGATGAATCGTGTCAAAAACAGCTTGACGACGAGTCACGTCGCAAGGCGCTAGAGGTTAACGCCTGTCGACAAAAGATTCAGTAGGATGTGCAACATAAAGCGCCACAGAATAAAGCTTGTGAAAGAGAGCATGAGGCCGTCTTCGAACGCCAGAGAACAAGGGCTATCCACAACAACGATAGACGCCCACAGATCGAAAGCTCTCTAGGCATGTTTGTTGGCTTTAAAGGCA
Organism: Rhipicephalus microplus; assembly: GCF_043290135.1. NCBI lineage: Eukaryota > Metazoa > Arthropoda > Arachnida > Ixodida > Ixodidae > Rhipicephalus > Rhipicephalus microplus. Next base: position 86,290,365 of record NC_134701.1, read on the forward strand.
TCGGGACTTTCGTTCAGTCACAGGCAGAGACAGCTAGCAACGGGCCCAAGGAAAAGCTAGTTAACCAGTCTGGAGTTTCGGCAGTGTCTGTGAAAGGCAGCACACTTGTGAATAAACTGTGGAGGGCGCGACTCTGAAGAGTTCACCTGAGAGAGTGCCGCCTTGCCAATATCAATTTTTTTTATTGGTGTTTAGTTTTGAAAATTACTTTTCTAGTTTTTTCGCCTGCTGATAAGCAAAAAATGCGTCTCAATTTTTGTAAGTTTCACTTTTTTTTTCATCGGAGAAGCAGATAATGACATGTTTGTCTCATTACTTTTGTTCTCCAATTATTTAGAAACATTTAATTCACAGAGAAGGCTGAAAAAGCCCTTGTTCTTTCTGTGTTTTGCATCACGCGTTATTATGCACGTCAGTGTAGGTTATCTTCCAACTTTGTTTTGTGCAACGTCCGCAAGTTTGATTTTCAGTAGTATTTTCATGGTTTTTCAAGCGTGCTTTTGCTTGTTGGGATGCTCATTGGCGGCGCTCATTGAATGAGAGTGTCGGAGCTAACACGGGAAGGATCCAGCCCTGACAGCGCTCAGTTTTCAAACTATTTTTTTTTATTGTCGCGCTGCACCCGCCGCGCGGCCCAAATGCCAACTTCTTCTTCCTTGACGAGGGGCGCATTGAGGCGCTACAGGGCTGCCCCCCGTAGAGCGAGAGCCATAGGAATCACCAGAGGGGTCACCCAGTGGACATGCTTGGATGTTGGTATTTGGACTTTAGATTGAAACCCCGCGGCCGCGAGAGCAGCGATATACGCAGGTTTCAGTCAATCAGCAGGCATGACGTCTTCATGGCCATTGATGTCCAGCGTGAACGTCTTAGGTGTACGATGGAGTACGCGGAATGGGCCATCATAGGCTGGTGTTAGTGGTGGCCGTATTTGGTCACGCCGAACAAAGACGTGACTGCAGTCGTGCAGATCCTGACTGACTAAGACAGACTGTGGGTGTCGGTCGGCAGGAATCACAGGAGCCACGTCCCGAAACGTGGTGCGCAGCTCTCGAATGTACTTGGAGGCATTGTGAGTGGAAGGTGACGATGATGGCTCAAGAATTCTCCTGGAAGACGCAGGGAAATGCCATAGACTAGCTCGGCTGATGAGCAGCCGAGATCCACCTTCAATGCTGATCGGATGCCGAGAAGTACGAAGGGGAGGTGGTCGAGCCAACGTTCCTTTGGCTGGTGAGCAGTGAGGGCAGCTTTCAGTTGTCGATGAAGCCGTTCGACCATGCCATTGGCGAAAGGATGGTAGGCAGTTGTGTGGAAGTGTCGAATGCCCAGGATATTGGCAAGTGCAGTGGAAAGGGTCGATTAAAATTGACGACCGCGATCAATGGTGACGACAGAAAAGCATCCAAAGCGCGACACCCAGCCGCTTGTGAACGCCTTGGCAACTGTTGGTGCTCTAATGTCGAAAATGGGAAACGCTTCCGGCCATCTGGTGAAGCGATCCACACATGTCAGTAGGTAACAGGCTCCTTGCGATGACGGAAGAGGACCGACGATGTCGAGATGGACGTGAGAAAACCTTGCGTCTGGAGGCCTAAACGAGGATGTTGCCTTGGCAGTGTGACGGTGAATTTTAACGCGCTGGCACTCAAGGCAGGTTCGCGCCCAGCGTCGGACATCAGCATTGATGCTTGGCCAAAGGACACGAGATGTGACTAGCTTCTGGGTCGCACGAATACCAGGATGGCTCGTGTTGTGCAATTGATCAAAAATTGCACGACGAAAAGCTGAAGGCACGAAGGGCCGAGAGACATCAGTAGACGTTTCGCACGTTATTAATGAGGTAGAAAATGGAAGCGGGCACTCAGTGACGATAGAGACGTGGATGAAGAGCGAAGACGATGCAGCTCAGGATTGTTACTTTGAGCAGCTGCTAGCTCTTCTATGTCTAGTGGTGGCTGGGTCGACAAGGCATCGATGCGGGATAGTGCATCAGCAGCAGCATTTTCCGGCTCATGTACGTGTCTGAGATCCACAGTGAACTCGGAAATAAAGCATAGTTGACGGATCTCCCGTGCAGTGTAATTGCTGTGATTGCGATGGAAGGTAAACGTCAGGGGCTTCAGGTTTGCAACGACGTGAAAGTCCCGGCCCTCCATTAAATGACGAAAATGTTTGATGGCGAGGTATACCGCGAGGAGTTCTCGAGAAATGTAGTGTATTTTGCCTCTGGTGGCTTCAGGTTTTGCGAGAAAAACCCAAGGGGCTGCCAACCGGACACGTGCTGCTCGAGAACGGCGCCAACTGCTACGCTTGATGCATCGGTGATGAGACGAATTGGGGCATCAGGGATGGGATGTATGAGCATGGTAGCGTCTGCCAGAGCCTTCTTGGCAGTGCCGAAGGCAGATGCAGCGTCCTTGGGTCACTCCAGTGGTGCAGCCGGGTCTTTCTTTTCAGCCAATAGGTCGGTCAAGGGCTTTAGGAATGTGGCGCACTTTGGATGAAAGCGGCGATAGAAGTTTAGTAGGCCCAGAAATTCTCAGAGTCTCTTTAGTGAAGTCGGGGGTTGAAAGTCTTGAATAGCCTTCGCTTTGCTGGCGAGTGCTTGGATACCCTTTGGAGTGACAAGGTAGCCTAGGAACTCTATTGTAGCGACGCCGAAGAGGCACTTATTGGGTATAATTACGAGGCCGTAATCATCCAGGCGGTGGAACAGGGTGCACAGGTGGGCTTCATGCTCAGGGCCGGATGAGCTTGCTACAAGGAGGTCATCAAGGTTGGCAAATACTAAATCGAGACCTGGAGTGACCTAGTTGATAGTGCGCTGAAAGGTCTGTGCAGAGTTGCGCAATCCAAAAGGCATCCTCACATATTCAAACAGACCAAATGGCGTGGTGATGGCCGTCTTCGGAATGTCGGCGGGTTCTACAGGAATCTGGTGGTAACCCTTCACTAAGTCGATCTTAGAGGAGATTGTGCACCCAGCCAAATTTGATGTGAAATCCTGTATGTGAGGAACTGGATAGCGGTCTGGTAAGGTGTGGACATTGAGAGCGCGGTAATCCCCACATGATCTCCAGTCACCAGGATTTTTCTTCGGCACCATGTGGAGTGGCGACGCCCAGTTGTTGGAGGAAGGCCGCACAATGCCGAGTTCAAGCATGTGCTCAAACTCACGGCAGGCGATGGCGAGGCGTTCTCCAGATAGTCGACGGGGTCGTGTAAAAACGGGAGGCCCAGTGGTCACAATGTGGTGAGTGATAGAATGCTTCACCGGTGACTCTCTGGTGTGCTGCTTCGTGATGCTGGGAAAGTCGTTGAGTATTTTTGCATATGGCGAAGCAGCTGTGAGAGCTAGCAATCGTGTTAGCGAGGAAGTAAAGAGTACACCGTTGATGGAGAGGCGGGTGTTGAGATCAATGAGGCGATGAGCATGCATGTCCACAGCAAGGTTGAAGAAACTGAGGAAGTCAGCTCCAAGAACAGCTTGCGAGACGTCAGCGTGGATAAAAATTTAGCTGAACGTATGGCGTAGTCCAAGGTCAAGTGTAAGAGAGCGTTGGCCGTATGTGCGAATGGCGGAATTGTTGATCGCTTGGAGTGGGCAGGTCTGTTCGTTGCGACGACGACCTGCACACGAGGCCGGGATAACGCTAACCTGGGCTCCTGTGTCGACTAGGAAGCAGGCGCCAGTGATCTTATCAGAAACATAGAAAAAGCGGCATGACTTTCGACGCGTACCACTTGCCGCCGTGAGGAGCCGGTCGTCGCCTTTTCCCAACCAGGAGCACGGGCGAGTGCACTTGCGAGCAGAGGCACCGAATCGGCGGTGGTACCAGCACACGGTTGAGGATGAAACGTGCCGCGGCACGTCAGGTGGCCAAAGTTCCGGAGAACGTGGGGGTGTCGAAAAGCGACTGTGTATCTGGAACCTGGATGACGGTTGACGATGCGCAGGTACAAAGTCATCCAGGCGCCTCACAAGGGCGTCCAAACGGTTCTCGATGCTCGCGAGCGCCGGGTCTGCAGCGGTGGCCGGTGGCGGTGTGGTAACGGCGTTGAGGCTATGTGCCCGCGAGTAGTCCGCCACTCGGTCAGCCATTTCAGCGAGTGTGTCTACTGGGACATCTCCTGCAGCTACGAGGACCGGGACCATGCTCTGCGGTAAGCGCTGGAGGAACAACTCATGTAACAGCTTCTCCTCTTGAGAGGCGGAGGCGCCGCCAAGGAGCTGGCGCATGCTTCGCAGGAGCTGTGATGGGCGACGGTCACCGAGCTCTGTAGCCGTGATGAGCTGTTGGAGTCTGCTGTGTTCGGACTCAGGCTTGCGGGAAATGATAGCTGCCTTCAACGTGTCGTAGCGATGACTCGGGTGCGGCGACGCTAAAATGTCAGCTAAGTCGTTGGCTATGTCGGGAGGTAAGCAGGATACCAGATGCCAGTGCCTGGTCTGTTGGCTGGTGATTTACCGTAGACGGAAGTGCGCCTCGAGCTGCAGAAACCATGTGCTGGGGCTGTTGGGCCAAAATGGTGGCAGGTTGACATGTTGAATAGCAGCGACTGCAGCACCGCTAGGTCTGGCGTCTTCTTGGGCGTCAGGACCGGTAGGATAGATGGCAGAGCCGGTGGGATCCATGCGGGATGATCGGGGCTGTGTGTTCTTTATCGGGTCACCATTATCTGTCGGAGCTAACACGGGAAAGATCCAGCCCTGACAGCGTTCAGTTTTCAAACTGATTTTTTTAATATCGCGCTGCACCCGCCGCGCGGCCCAAATGCCAACTTCTTCTTCCTTGACGAGCTGCGCATTTAGGCGCAACAAGAGTTTCTCGGAGGACTAACTTTGTTATCTTTAACAACCCGACGCTTACGAGTGACGCCAATGTGCGTGATTCAGAAGTGCTTGATATTCTAAATTGTAGCTTCGGGGCCAGTTTGAGTTTACCTCAGCGGCTTCAATTGTCCCCAATCTGCCTAAGTCGCAATCGAGAATCACTCACAAAAAATTCTGTTTGATTTAGCAGTGTCATGCACTGACACTTAGCCAAGGGTGTGTCGGCATTATGTGTTCCTCCTGAGATACGCTGCTCGTGATGCTGTATTTACTAGCTCAGCCATATCTCGAGGAAATATTTTCGTTTCTGCTGGTCTGGTAATTTGATAAGCATTTGGAGGATGGTTGCTTTGGTCAGACTGGTTCGGCTTTGTGCTCAACTCCGTCGTTCCAGTGATCCCTGCAGGGCTCTGAAAGTCACCATGGGCGGTGAGAGCAGAACAGCCACAATTCTCAATGGTTAACCAGCATCCCTCCTTCCAAACCGCGCTAGACGGCTCAAAACTCCAGACGCTTTGTCTGGCGGCGGGTTGCTGTTATGCCAAAGGCACGATACTCGTTCGGGAGCGCTTGTTTCCACAAGAGCGAGCGCAGATCAGGCGAACTCTCTCCCCCACCCAGTGCCACCTTCCACGCAGAAGGCGCCACCGTGCAGTTCTGCGCAAAGCGTCGCCTCTACAGCCGGGCCACCGTGCCGTTACGGGGAAAGCTTCACCTTCTTCTCCAAGCACGGGAAAATTGTCTCGTAGAAGAGACCAAAAACGTTATTTAAGGCTGTGTCGGCCCCATGTTTGAAGGATTTCACCCCAGCCGACTTCATCGAGCTGGCTAGCTCTGTACGAACTATAACCTGCTATAGTAAACTTTCTTGCGTGTTGCTGTTTTCAAAACTAATTGCCTTTGTCGAAAGTTCGTTCGACTGCTCACCGCTTTCAGCTACTGCTACCATCGCAACAAGGAGCAAATCCCAACTGAGGTGGCTGACGTTAATGCTATCAAAACCATGTTTATAACAGTGGTGGCAGCGGTGGGATGCCATCGAACCCTAATTTATAACAGCCAACAGCAGCTTAGGACACAGTGGAGTTAGACTTAGAGGGATCTGTTAAGAACTCAGGACGTATGTATTCGTGTTGAAGTTCCAAGAAGTATGTTCGGATATGGGCAATGGGGGCGCGTTTTGTAACTTCTCGGAAAGACAGGTCGCAGTGTATATTCTGCCACTGCCACAGTGGCGGGTATGCTGCTGGAGCCATTAAACTGTGTTCAATTTTGCAACAGAATGGAGCTCGACATATCAATAATAGAGGAGTATGAGGGGTGCTTCTTGTCTGATTTCACCTTAAGAAAGTATACGAAAGACATGTAAATCCTCTGCAGATGAAACGACAATTCATTCGACTCAACGTAGAGGTTTTCCACGGGGTCAGTGCGAAAAGCACCCGTAAAAAGGCGGATGCCCGAATGGTGCACGGGGTCCAGCATCTTCAAAGCTTTTTGAGTTGCGGAATGATAAACAATTGCCCCATGGTCCAAGCGGCTGCGAATCAAGCTTCTATACAAATTTATGAGATATTACCTGCCACTACCTCACGTACGCTTTAAATCAAATCCTGGCTAGACTACACGCCCGCAGGCAGGAAATTGAGTCAAATTATCGCCGCTTCCAGGTGGCTCCGCAGCCGTGTTGCAGAAAAACCGACCTGATTTGAAATGGCCTTCAGAATAGCCGGGACAAAGAGTAGCCAAAGAGTAGGTCAAATTTTTCCTCGCAACATATGGCCTGCGGTTGGACGTGACTTTTTGTAGGCGGCCCGGCCTTGATGCGGTGGCGGAAAAAAAGTACTATTTTACGCTTTTCAGAGGCGTTTCTCGCCGAGATTGCGGCGGATATTTACACTAAGGGTAATTAGAAAACCATCAGTAACACAAAAACCTATATTTGAGAGATTAACACACAAAGCACAGCCCTGGAGTCGAGCTCGGCACCGCATAAACGTGAGGCGGATCTCTTACACATTGCACCACAACGCCACTGCATGTCGGCGAGTCTTTCTGCGGGGTATATATCTACCAAGTGGGTTTTCGCAAATATATAAACTGTTTTTGTGCCATGTGCATGCAGTTGATCAGCGAATAGTTTGTAGGGCTTCATGAATTCGAGACAACCACAATAAGCGCTTTCGGTTCCAACTTCCGTTTATTGTGCGCCATTCGACAAGAATGATTAAGGTGTGTTTGTGCGTAGTTTTAGTGCTTACCCGTGAACTGTGGGTGTTACGCTCACCGGATTTCAAGGACGAGGCTGTGTTCGGCTGTCGAAACCGGCGTATGTTTCCCGCACGTGCGTGTGCTGTGAGAAATTCGGCTGATTTGTGTCGGGAGGTACACAAGTGTCAGTGACAGCAGCCTATTCTCAGCTGTTTGAAGACAATTCGGTTTCGCACGTAAACATTGCATGGGTATTTGAGCATGCCTAGTTTAACATTTGTATTTCGTACGCGCAAAGTGCCGCGACCTGCACGCTGGGACAGCAGCACCTTTTTAGCATTTCAACGATTACTTACTTCGGAAATTAAAAATTACGCGCAATATTTCGCTATAAAGAGTGCTATTTACTCAATTTCAGTCTTTAACTGATCTTATTTATGGGGAGTGGCTACTGTAACCTTTATTCAGCATCACATCGTTGTTCAAGTGAATGCCGAAACGCGCGCCAAGGTCAAGTATGACGTACACAAATCAGAGACAGACAGGTCGGTCTCCCTCCAAATAAATTATGCCTCTGCACATCTCTTTCGCGAACGTCGGCATGCAGTTGGGGTCAAGAATTAGTGCAGAAAGAACCTCAAATATTTATTCTTACTGCTAGCAGTTGCTCTTTAGAAAATGGGGATTCTTATAGATGGTACATTATCTCCACAGCAGTACACTAGTTGTCTTGGTCATGGTTCACTGCTACAAATTCTTGCTGGAATATGAGAACTGTACCTAATATTCAAAAGAGTGACCAAATGTTGGTGACACACGCTCATCTGCTAACTTCGATTGATTGATTGATATGCGAGTTTTAACGTCTAGATTGATTGATTGATTGATTGATATGTGGGGTTCAACGTCCCAAAACCACCATATGATTATTAGAAACGTCATAGGGGCTCCGGAAAATTGGACCACCTGGGGTTCTTCAAAGTGCACCCAAATCTGAGCACACGGGCCTAGAGCATTTCTGCCTCTTTCGGAAATGCAGCCACCGCAGCCGGGATTCGAACCCGCGACCTGGTGAGCAACCGAGTACCTTAGCCACTAGACAACCGCAGCGGGGCTCTCGTGCTGACTTCTACACCTGACTTCTGATGTTCTGTACTTGATGTTCATCATCAAATTACGCAACCACTAATCAAAGATCGACCAATAGATTTTCAATTTTGATCTTTTCCTGTCTCGCAGCCTTCGGTTTGTTTCTTTTTTGCCATGCTTTCCTAGAATGATAAGTTCAACTTGTTTGGTAGAACATAGGCACGATCATACATAAGCCAGTGTTTCAGAAAGCTGTCACGCATGCACTAGTACTCTTTTATTTAGTGCGTGACACAGTGTAATACCTCGACAACTGATGAACGGAAAGTTGCTTGTACTCTTCTATTGAAGTCAAAAAAGTAACAATGGCACTGCACATCCCAGTGTATGCCCCAATGCAGAGAGATGTATGATATCTTGAATAAAGTGTGCCATATAGCACTGGAAAGTGTTTCTGTCTCAGACCACCTATTAGAAAAACGGCCATCACAAGACAGCGGAACGAAACATCGACGCACAAATGTCACAGCATGCAGACGACGATGAACGTCACGCCGACGCCGGGCACCTAGCTGGCGTGGAGGGGGGAGGGGGCGTTATTTCGCTTTTTTTTCCGCGCTCCCGCTGTTGGCTGAATGATTCTGGGTTAGTTGAAGACGGCTCATGGTGCAAGGCTGGCGCGACGGAGACGGCGGCTCTCCCCTTTTTTTCTTTTTTTTTCCTTCTCGGCTATTTTTGATTGCTGGGCTCCCTTTAGACAGGATTTTAGGCAGTACGCAGGAGCGCGCCGCCTATGTGCCGCTCGTTATCCGGCACCTGACTAAGAGTGTAGTGCGTGACAACACGTTTAAAGCATTTATGGCTTGACACATTTTGTTTTTAAACGCTTGATTTGCAGAATGAAGATTAGCTTGTTGTCCAAGATTAGGCCTAAGAACTTATGCTCGAGATTAACAGACAGAAGTTGATAATTCAATTGAATGTCAGGTTCTGAGTGCATGCCTCTCTTTCAGGAGACCAAGACACGCGTGGTTATTTGTGGGTTCAGTCGGAATCCATTTTCCTCTGACCATTTGGAGACCTTGTTGAAACCTAGCTAATTTTGCCGCTCACGCATTGCCAGGTTGCATGACTTGAAGCCAAGCTGGACGCCATCAACATACGTGCAATAAAACATATTGCGGGGAATATACAGGTGGAAGGAATTCATTTTGATCATAAAAAGTGTACAACTAAGTACAGACTGACTTGCGGTACTCCCGTTCTTTGGACAATTGTTTGAGGGGGAACACTGCCCACACAGCCACGAAATGTCCGATTGGACAAGTAACCCTCGATTATGGAAAGCATTCTACCACGCACAACCAGGTGAGGCAAGTATCTGAATATGTTTGCAGCTGAGCTAAGCCGGAAGCTTGGTTGTATGCTTGGTGTTTCGCACATTTATGCTCTAGTTTCGGTTTTTCAATTATTGTTTTGTATCTCTGGAAGGCTTCTCTATAGTGTGACGAGCCGGACAGTTGTTCGATGTGTGCGCCGAGGAAGTTTGCTTGATCTTCCAAGCTGTTACCTTGTGTGTTTACAAGAGGGAGTGAATTTGCTTGTCTTCCTTATATTCTTCTAACCAAGCTCCAGACTTAAGGCTTTTGTGTATATGAATTGATGCCTCATATAAAGTTGTACCAATTTTCCCTTCTGGACGGCCAGCACGTCCTCCTGCCTTGAAACATTATATTTTTAAAATTTTAGGGTTCTCCGCTATCGGAGAGTCCCGAAGCAGCTTTCATGCTGTATTTTGCTTTCTACATGCATTCCCATCTCTGTTTTACCAAAGTACGTGCGGACTGGTGGACTGTCCAGTTTGCGGGATACACTTTGTTGTAGCATCAATAAGAAGCGTTGTCAAAAAGTCTACAGCTTCATCTATACTTACTTGACATATGTCCGACCAATTTAAGCGAGTAGCTTCTCTGAACTTTTCCCAGTCTGCTTTGTCTCTCTGCCATCTGGGAACATGTGGCGGACCTATGTCCAGTTGTGTACTTAGAATGATCGGAAAGTGGTCGCTTCCTAAAGGATTGTTGATCCCTTTCCTTTGAAGCAGGGGTTCAAGTAATGGGGACACAATGCTGAGATCTATGCATGAGTAGGTTTTGTTCGCGAGGCTAAAGGATGTTCTCTCTTCGCTATTCAGCAGATACGCACCCAACGCAAAGAGAAGCTGTTTGAGTAGGCGTGCTCGTGCCCCCCAGTGAGAGTCGCCCCATAAACCATTATGCGCAATGAAGTCTCTAAGAACCACATCAGGTTCCGATAGTTCACCTATCAGTGACTGGAATTCGTGTTTTTTTGAGACGTTACTGTGGAGGTATGTGAAGAGAACAGATGATGACAAGTTTGTTCAAAAGAACTGCTCAAACAGTCACTGCTTCAAGAGATGTTCGTAGTGGTAGAGGTGTACATGCTGAAGTTGTACATGCTGTCGTGGTAAAGGTGTACGCCCTGATGAACTATAATGGCCACACCACCAGATGACGTTGCAGTGTCATTGCGGTCCTTTCTGAATATCACATATCGACATAGAAATATGGTGTTCCTGGAATTCAAATGCGTCTCTTGGACACAACACTTTTGGGGAAGGTTGAAACAGAGAAAGTCGTAAAACACCTGAATGGGGAAGGAAGAGGGCGGGGGGGAGTGGTCTACCAACTTTTTCTAATTTGTAGCTGCGATTAATTTCCCTTTGGTCACAAGCATAACCCTGTTTTTCTGCCATAAGTCAAATTGACGCAAAACGCAAGAGGAAGGGGGGGGGGGCGTTACAAACGCAAGCGCACACACCAGCGTTGCGGTCTCGAAACGGCTTGAAGCGGCTTAGTAGTTTCCATTGTTTTCTCACCTTAGTGGTTTCCAACTCAGGTGAGAGTCTCAAAGAAAGTGCATATTCTCCCAAAATATCGGGTCATCAAAGCAACTAGCAAAAAAATCTATTTCCATCAAAACAACTCGCGTATGTCTTCACACATGAATGGACGTGACGGAAGAGCTGGCTGCCGTGAAAGCTCTGGCTTTTCACACTTATGGATTCTTCAGACACAAACGCCAAAACGCTTCAAGCCTTTTTTACGTCTTTACCACCTTTAATCTACCGCTACATAAACCACGTGCCCTAGGACCTCGTAGATTGCTACCGCATCACCACGAGCGCGCTTTTTTGCGAAGCAGTTGCGGCAATTGGTAGTTTTGTTTTCAATCCACATGTTTTTAAAACTAAGTTGCTTTATGTTATTTATGATCACAACTGCCACAGTTTTCCCACAGAGTTTGCGGAAAGCAGCGTTGCTCTGACTTGCCGAGCGTTGGGCGCGCGGGTACACTTTCTGAATTCTGTCAGTAACGTCGTCGCCATACATGATCGTGTAGAACGACCGCGGTTTCGTCCATAGCCGTTGTGGCAATGACAAGCACACGCACAGTATAAAACAGTAGGTGCGGTGGTCACACGTGTACTTCCGAAGATTAGAGCATGCTGCTCTCGATCAGCTTTTGTTCGACGGTAATTTGGATACTAAAGTTAATAATATCACACGTTGGAATTAGGAAAGTGTTGGGAACATTTGGATTTCGGCCCAATGGACGCATTATTTGGCTGGAGAATTTCACGAATTCGTACCTGCTGCGGTTTCACGTCACTGAGACTCTACACTTGATGAACGCCTCTCAAACTCGTTTTTAATGAAATGCGGTGGCTCACAGAAAGATCGGAACAAACTGACCTGCATTTTCGTCAAGGCAGCCAGATCTCGCACACAAATTTTCATTTCCGGGAGGTTTCCGTGGCATTGTACAAACAAAAAAAAACGGTTGAAATACGGGAGCCTGCCGCACAATGTGGGACACATAATTGGCAGGTATGTGATGATGATAACGCCAATACTTATTAATCTCTCCTGGTAGCAGAATATAGCACAACACCGTTTTTGTGGCCTTGGCGACTAGCTACGGCAATGCGCTGTAGCCCATCGCAGAGGTCATGCTATATTACTAATTTCATTTTCAATTTTTGTCAAAAGTAAACTATTTTTCTCAAAATTTCAGGCAAGATTATTAAAATGGAAGGGCGGTTGAAGTTTGTACATTTTATTGATTGATTGATATGTGGGGTTTACCGTCCCAAAACCACCATTTGATTATGAGAGACGTCGTGGTGGAGGTCTCCGGAAATTTCTACCTCCTGGGGTTCTTTAACGTGCACCCAAATCTGAGCACACAGGCCTACAACATTTCCGCCTCCATCGCAAATGCAGCCGCCGCAGCTTGCACATTTTATAGAAAAATCAGAAGCGTTGACAGGTATGGCCACCAGGCATTTTTGCAATGGGCGCCGTGCGTCTCCGCCCATTCCTATGAAGCTAATTTCTTGCGAAAGGACATGACCAGGTACACAAACCACGAGTACGCACCACCAGTGGTACCCATGTGTAAATCGTCACCTAAAGCTGCTGCAGCTGACGCCATACAGGACGATAAAAGTGGTGTCGTGAAATTACGTCATTCATACGTGATTACACACTTCATTCGAGAGACTTGTCAGACTTTGTATGAAATGAGCGAGTGGACTTGCACCAATGAACGAAACATGCCACTGAACAGTGATACACCCACGCACTGCCGTGCAAAGTGACTGTCAGTGAACATGCGAGAAAGGTGATTGGTGTGAATCGCCATATATGATTTGAAAATGTTAATCAAGTTTTCAAACAAAGAGGCGATCTCCCCCCCCCCTCCTCGTGCTCATTTTTGTTGTGATCTGATCATTGTAATGATCGTTACAGCTTCACCCTCTTTTTTTCCCCTAGTAAGCTTACTTTTCGCCTTGGCTCACACTTGCAGACAGTTTATCAATGTTCGTGTTGAGCACCTTCGATGAGATCGTAAACGCGACAAATATGTTTGTTTCCTGCAGTACCCGCCAGGAGAAATATTCAAGACTAGGTGCTCTTCTGTATACTTATTTAGCGCCTGTGAACGTACGTCAGCTGTTACCGAACATTTTGGCTGTGGCAACGTACAGAAAACCCTCATCACGAAAATACTTTCTGCAGACGCACCAGCTAGCATTTGAGTCTTTTTCCATTTTTGGCATTACTAGCCAGCAGTCAAACATTTCTTTGTATTTGGAATAATGACGAAAAGCTTGTTCTCTTGCATATGTCTGCCTTGCTATCGCATGCACACATTTGTCAGCACACAAGGCTTGACAATGTTCTTGCCGCATTAATGGCGGTTTCTACGAAGCGACGTTTAGTGCATTAGCTGACGGAGCTCGAACCTGGTAAAGGCTACCGACGAATTTCAGCCGATACACGTGCTAACATGACAGATAGTGTGACGACACGCGTTGCACAGAGAACCATTCCTTCGCGTGTTGTTTGAACAAGGGTTGAAAAGCGGGTGTGTGGATGCAAAATGAGAGTGGTGGTTCGGGATTGTACCCAGGCAGACGCCCGAGTGCTGCAAAAAGCGTCACTTCACCGAACAACAGCTCTTCCTTCATGCTGCAACTGAACACTGGAGTCATCGAATTGCCCTAAACGGCTTCCCGCCTTAGCTAGTGTAGAAGCTAGTCGAGGAAGTGACACTTAACACTTTGAAGAATACTTTTCAAAAGATCTAAATTTTTGTATATATCGTTCTACTCAACAAAAACACATCATACTTAAATGCAGAAAAAAGGAAAATGATACATTTACAAAAAAACAATGTGAATGGGAATTGAGAAGTAAAGAAAATTCCCGTTGATGCCAAGAAACAGTGATGGCAAGAAAAGTATAGAGGATAGTATTGGTAGTGTATGTTTTGTTGATGCAAAGTAAAAAATGCACGGAAAGATAAATTGCCACCTGGAGAGACAACCGGTGACCCTGGGAAAACGCATCTGATGCTTCATTTTACTTGCTGCCACTGAAGCTCAGCTAATGGAGCACCACGGACATTTTATTTAAAGGCATTCATCTCCTTCCCAGTAGAATCTTGATTATATCGATTCCAAGAAAGCACGCTAAATATTCATGTCTTCCTAAATTCATACTAATCATAACAAGTTACAAGCTGATCATGAAGATGACCATGAACTTGGTGTCCTTCAGAACTTTTCTGCCTTCACTGTCTGTCAAAAAGCTACTGAAGTGGATAAAACCGGCCACGGTTTGTTCACTGGTGCTGGTTGCACTGAAGGGGCATTCACAAGTAACCTTAAAGGAAATGAAAACACTAAACCTCACTCAGAATTCGCTCACTTTGCTGCACCTAAGTGGCCGGGAAAGCACGTTAAGAAGTCGACATGAAAAAAAAACAGTCCTGGAGTATTTCAAGTTGGGAAAACTTTTCCGCACTGTTTTTACAACCCAAGCATGAACAACCAACTAGCTTAACCTTCTCTTCTATTGAAAAGCATTGCGAAAAAGAAAATACCAGCGCCACCAGAAAACCACGTCAGAACACACAGAAAACATTCACTTTCAATCTGCCCCTTGCACATGCCACCGCCTTCGCCACTTTGAGAATTCATTCCATTTTACCCATTTCCTGAGCATTAAAAGTCAGCACGTTTTAGTTATGGTGCCAAATCACTGAAGATAAAGTTTGCTTCTTTTCACACACTATTATAGGAGATTGAGCTGAAAAAACACCGCGGACACTTGAAAAAGCGGATTCAGCATGCGGTGTAAAAGCCAGAGACATTGGTTGAAGCTGACTCACTGGTGCTGCACCTTATTTTACTTTTCAGTGTTTCCAACCCAAACCAGGCTTCTGATGAATGAATCCTTGTCACGCTTTGTCTTGCTGGAAGGGTGGTTGGCAATTTCGCCAATGCGAGCCACCATTCACGCATTTGCCATGTTGATTTGGCGGACGTAGGTGAAATTAGTAGAGACAAAGGTGAAGGGAAAGGTGATGCAATCACGTGGCAGTAAAATAGGTCTCATGTCAATTTTTTCGTGGCGTAGTTTTCCGTCCACTTAGGCAGCAAAACGAAAAAAATCCGGTGAGTTTTGCTGCATTCGCTCCCTTCGAGGCCAAGTGCGAACGGTTCCTCCCACAGACTAGCCATTTATTAGCATAACAATTTGGCGAACACTCCAAGCTTATATCGCTACAAAAATCTTGGGTTAGAGGCACTTTTCAGAGCGCGGGAACACGCACCAAGGCACTGCACCAGCAAACAGCCGCCCCTTGTAAATGCTAGCAGTGTTGTAAACGTTTTCTCTCTAGCCTAGCTATCTCACGACAATAGAAGAACCTTATTTTTCACCAATATACCATAAGACCTTATCACTTACAAACTTTGCACAGACCACTGCATAAACATTACTGGAGAATTTTGTAGTAGGGCGGAAGGAGGAAGAAGAAAGTTTAAGCGGAAGAACAGGGAGGTTAGCCAGTTCTTAGACTGGCTGGCTACCCTGTGCTGGGAAAAGGGGGTGAGGGAAATAAAGATGTTAAAAATTGTTGCGAAGAGAGAGGGAGAGTGAAATTACAAAAACAAAATGCGACAGAAGAAAGGCAACATCTCAAAGTATAAGACACTAAAGTCTGTCTCTGAGGCCAGTTGTCCGCAAAAAGCGCAGCAAAGCTTTCAAAGCCTTCTGGGCTGAGGATGTGCTCAGTCAATGACCCAAGATCCTTTGTTCCGACAAAGGCCGATCATCCAGTCCATCCAGGGCTGCAGTCATTTCTTGTCTTTGCGCGTTGAAATGAGTGCACTCACAAAGAAGGAGCGTGATGGTTTCTTCGCAGCTGCAGTAAGTGCATGTAGAAGAGCTGGCCATTCGAATGATATAAGATTATGCGGTCGTGAAGGCCCCTCCAAACCACAGGCGGCATAGAAGAGTCTGCTCAGCTTGAGATATCCTTACGCGACGAGAAGCTATATATCGGGATCCAAGTTTTGCAGGCGCGTTTGTGAAGTCTGTTGAGTTCCACTGTACCAATGTGAGATCATGTGCAAATGAACGAAGCCTTATAGCTGCGTCGGTTCTTGAGAACGGGATGGCTGTGTATTGGGTACAATCGTGCACAGATCTAGCGGCCTCAACTGCGCGGTCATTGCCATATATACCGCAATGACCTGGTATCCGCTGATACACTATGCTGTGCTGTTTCTAGATTGCATGGTGACAAAGAAGCCTTACTTCAGCTACTAACTGTTCATTAAGTCCATTGGGAAAGGGTGACATAAGACATTAAAGAGCTGCCTTCGAGTCCGAGAAGTTCGACCAAGTTCCCGAAGGTTCTTCACCTATAAACTGCAGAGCTGCATGTATGGCGGCGAGTTCTGCAGCTGTCGATCATGTCGAATGCGATGCCAAGAATATAATTGTGATGTGCCTCGCGGAAATAACCACCGCCCTGCTGTGCTTACTGAAGACACCGAGCCATCCATGTAAGAGTGAAGGCGTCTGTTGTGCTTCTTTTGCAGGAAGAGTAATGTGGTCTGTTTGAGGGCGAGATGCAACGACTTTTTCTTATTTTGCATGCAAGAAACTCTAAGAACGGATTTAAGTGGGTGCAGGCAGCATAATCGTATTGACGGCCGTGCTGCATGCGTGAAGTGCAATGGAAGCACTGCCCAATGCTGAGCTACAGTTGCGCTGAACGCTGAGTGGGGCCTAGAAGTTCGAAGTGAGGAGGGGTGATAAGATGGAAGCCGAGGGAAATGTCTTATGTGTATTCTCAAAGCGTCTACGCGGATATATGCGTTGACTGGATAATCACGCACAATCATGACTCTCGCTGCTGTAGACGCACATCTCGGGAAACCAAGGCATATTCTCAGTAATTGGGCTTGGATCGACTGGAGGACACGCAAGCTTGTTCTTCGGATCCCGCAAAGCACGGGTAAGCTTTATCGCATGTAACCGAAGAACAGAACAGTGTAGCGTTGAAGCATTGCTCATACTGAGGCACCCCAAGTATTTGTCAGCAAGAAACCTCAGCACGTGGTTGATCATGGTGAGTTTAGTTTTCATGTGGGCGATGTGAGGGCTCCAGGAGAGGTCGCGATCAATTATGACTCCGAGAAATCCGTGGGTCTTCATGTAGCTGATCGTGTGTCCGTTGATTTGAATAACAAATGGGCTCATCGCCTTATGCTTGAATGCTATAAGCGAGAACTTCTCTGACGACAGCTCTAATCCTCGTTCTTCCAGGTACTTTGTCGCTACTGTAGCCGCTCTCTGAAGCCGGGCACGCAAATGAAGGCGTGTTATGCCTGACTGCCAGATGCAGATGTCTTCTGCATATATTGATAGATTGACAGATTTTGTAAGTGCGTCAACCAGGCCGAAGAGCACTAGATTGAAAAGTGTGGGGCTAAAAACACCACCTTGAGGCACACCTCGACGGATGCAATGATGCGTTGTTGTGCCATTCTCCATATGTACGAAGAAAGTTCTGCCCTTCAAATAGCTGTCGATCTATTGGTAAACCCAAGCACCTAATCTAACATTTTCATTGGCATCCAGAATGCCTTCATGTGATACGTTATCGTATGCACCTTTCACGTTCAAGAACAACGCCGCAGATAAACGTTTCAGTCTTTTTTGATGCTGCTCAAACGAAAACAGGTCAATAACATTATGAATTGCGGACCGCCCCCGACGAAAGTTCGTCCGTCAGAGCATCAAGATATACTCCAGGTACCACTTTACGCGAGTCAATATTATCCTCTCCATCACTTTCCCGAAACAGCTGGTAAGCGCGACGGAGTGATAAGTCCAGAAAAGATTTACCTGGTTTAAGCACAGCCACGAGGCGGCTGGATTTCCACGAATGAGAACAAATCTGCTGCTCCACGAGTCGTTGTTTACGGATAGATGGGCCCGTCGATCTGCTTCACAAAGATTGCAAAGAGCCTTGTACGTGATCCCATTCGGACCAGGCGATGAAGATCATTTGCATGCCGTGAAGGCCGCTTGGAGTTCCTCTAAAGAGAAAAAGGTGTCCATTCTTGATTCTCTGGAGACTGGAACGTTTTCTAGGTGACGCGCGGTGCACGCGAACGCCTGACCGGCAACTTTCATGTAGAAATCTTCTGCAACTTCAATTTCGCTGCGGCATAGGTGGAGAGACGGATACTTGAAAGGGCGATGTTATAGAGGCCATGTTCGTAGGCCACGAACAATCCTCCAAGTCTGCGTCAAAGCCTTGTGTGGATCCAACGATTTGCGCAGACATTTACTCCGAAAGGACTGAAGTGAATCGATTCGCCAATGAATTTTTTTCTGTGTAGGCGCCTTGCCTCCCTCAAGTCGTGAATGGACTTAGTGCACCTATAACTTCGTTCTGCACGACGACGAATCACTCTGAGCTATTCCAATTCCACTTCATGTTGACGATATCTTGAAGTATGTTCAATATGATAAGTCGCTTCTTGAGCAGTACCTCTAAGCATATTCTCGAGGGCGTCAAGAGGAGGCGCTTCAATTTCTTGACACCTCTTTTCCGTCAGTGACCTGAACTTTGTCCAGCCGATGAGAGTCGAAGTGTTGTAGTTCTAATATTTTTACAGGGCCTTGATCTCTAAATATGTTGGTATGTGGTCGCTTCCACGAGTTTCATAGTCTGCGAGCCACTTAACTTTTTTATTCAGGCTTCGTGACACAAATGTCAAGCCAAGGCAGCTCTTGTATGTCGTTCCCCGTAGAACCGTTGGGCTTCCGTCGTTTACATAAAGTAGCTGCTGCTCCAGAGCAAAGAAGAATATTTGCCTTCCGCGATGGTCTGTGTTTGACTTCCCCAAAGTTGGTGAAGACCGTTGAAATTTCCGGTGATGATCCATGTTCCAGGTGTGACTGTTAACAGTGCACGTAGACTTTCAGTTTCAAAAACGGCTTGAAGGTGATATATATGCGCCTACCAGCGTGAAATTGAGGTCTCTACGTTTTACTGTGAAGCAGACATACTGGTTGTTATCGTGAAGTGCTAGACGGTGCTCGATATAGGTAAGGTCGCATCCGATATATACAATAATTTTGTTCGTTGCAGGTAGCGCACTTGAAGGCTTCGTACCTAGATAGTTGTATTGCATTGTGTATAGCCTTGGCTCATATATACCAATAATTCAAAACTGGTTTTCAAACACCAATCATCGGATATCAGACATACGGGGCTTGAGGCCTCGAACATTCTACTGAAACATCCAAGCCCCTTTTTACCTCTTTACAAAAGGTTTGCAATTCCGGCTGCGGTGGCTGCATTTCCGATGGAGGCGGAAATGTCGTAGGCCCATGTGGTCAGATTTGTGTGCACGTTAAAGGACCCCAGGTAGTCAAAATTTTCGGAGCCCTCCACTACGGCGTCTCTCATATTCATTTGGGGGTTTTGGGACGTTAAACCCCACAAATCAATCAATCAACGAAATGTTTGCAGAGAAGAAGCCATGGTGCCTTTCCAGTCTTGATAGCACCGGCTTCAACGCATCCACTCAATGAAGTGCACTCTTAGCAGCCGGACTGTCAATGCTAGTGAGGAGCATACGAATAGTGTTCATAAGGGCCCTTACCATGGCTACGATTTCTTTATCGCGACTAACACCGCATTCTCGTTCCGAAGTAATTGTAGACGAGTGATGCGGCGGCTCCAACAGCGGGTCCATTGTTGGCAGCGCTCGTCATGCTTTAGGCGCGCCAGTGATGCTCTTGTATTGCTTGTAAGATCTGTTGTCGGCGTGTCTGTACGCTTGAGTTGGTATGCCGGCGATCATTTGGTGAGGTGCAGATCTTGCTTCGGCACTGGGCCTCAGGAGCCTCCGACGACGAGACCACTGGCGTCGTACTTTGTCAGCGGCCTCCCCATGAGTTGAGCCGTCCCGGATCATTTGCCTCAACAATTGTATTTCCTTTTTCAAGCTTGGGTAATCTTTCGACGATGCTTCGTGAGTGCCTTGACAGTTTCGACAATTTCGAAGTTCTGTCTGGCAAGCGTCTGCGCTATGTGATTCTGAACATGGCAAGCACACAGCCAAATTTGAACAAACAGCACTGACATGTCCCAATCTATAACATTTCTGGCATTGAAGGCGCCTCGGTACGAAGGGTCGCACTGTGTGTCAAAAATGGCTGACCTTGACTTGCGATGGAAGGCCGTCTCCCATGAACACGAGCTTCGCGCAGCGTGATTTGCCAAGGCGACAAGCTTGCAGTATGATAAGGTCTGCAGACACCGGTTTGATAAAAGCAGCAAAGTCACTTTCGCTCATGGAAATGTCGACATCGTAAATGAAGCCTGCGGTAGAGTCATGGCCATCAGGTCTGTATGAACATTGATATTATCCAACATCATGATGTTACTTAACAGTTCCCATGTGCTTCGTTGAGTGACGTCTACGGCGAGGATATTCTTACGGCCAATTATCCGCACGTCCGCGATCTTTTCTGCGGCTAAATCCTCAAGAAACTAGACGTGGCTTGATAATTTAGCCGGTTGAGACTATGAGCCACGTCGACCGGCACAAACAGAATTGCGTAGAACGTAGGCTCTCGCGTCTTCATAGCATTTTTCCTTATTGATGGAGATGGCATCAGCAGTCTTCTTTTTGGCTGCCACCTTGTCACAGGCACAAAGTCACCTTCATTGGAGCTTTCGTCGCTGGCCGTAGAGTAAATCAGTGTGTAATGAAAATATTCTTTATCGTGGCCAAGCTTCGTTACGCTTGTTTTCCGTGCCGTGTTAGGAGAAATGGACTGTGAGAGACGGCGCGATAATAACACACGACGTTTACGACAGAACACGGAAACTAAACATAGAAACACTGAGGCAGAAATGGTACATACAATGACAGATAGAACTAAGATTAATTAAAAAATTACCCATTAGAGTTTAAGTAAGAGTGTTTGAAAACCTGAGGGCCAGATCGGCGGTACGACAGACGCCGATCAGGTGCAGAGCAAGAGGCAGTGGAAAAGCGCTGTGGAATGCGCTCACTTGTCGATGGGCGACGGTCTGGTGACGACGGTGTTTGACGGCGTGGGTGCGACTACGGAGCATCCAACCCGCATCGGAGACTCGATGCTCCATGCGTGTAAATGACCAGCCCGTCCAGCGAACAGCTTGCGCGTCGAGACGCGATGCTCGGCGCAACCATGACCATTAGCCAGGCCTCATTCGTCGCTGTGCCGAACGGCTGACAGTGGAGACACCTCGCCGAGATCCGCGATGCCTTCGGCAAGGAAGAGAACAGCAGGCCAGGCCGCGCCGCGAGATGCAGTACTCGTGCCGGCAATGCCGCCCCAGCTGGTGGTTGGATGCCAGCAGCGTGGACGGCCGCATTCTCTGGCCGGAACCTGGATCGCCTTCATCCGACGCTTTGGCCCACTGTCTTCCGTCTGCCGATGCTTCGGCTCGTCCCCAGCCACAAAGTTTACCGCCACGTAATGGTCGCACGTGGCCCAATCGTAGCCCGCCACCTCTATGGGCCACCACAGGTCATCAGCTGATTGGCTGACCTCACGCGCACAGTTGCCGCGAAACCACACGCGCCTTGCATCGCACTTCCGGCGATGTCGTCACTTTCTTCATTTATCACACAGTGTGTCCTCGCTGTCGGCATCACTCGGGTGGTCCGTACGCTTTCTCGTGGTAGCTGCAGACGACGTCGATGGTTATGGTGGAAGCCCAGGCGAATCCACGTCCATCGCCACAGTCACTGGAACGGTTTCTTCCACAAAGCCACAGAAAAACTACAATTGCTATTGAAGTGAAATGAGTGCTTTACCTGACACAAACTTCCACCATAGTAGCTATCAAGAAGCTAAGATTATACTCTATAGGAAAACTCAAGTTGCACAAAGTCAGAAATAACAATTTTATTGCTAAAACAAGGTAGTTTTTTCCATAACCCTTCACCTTGAGAAACTTGAACCACATAGACCTACCAACGTGGCCTGTATTGTCAGTTAAAAGATCTGAAACATCAGGGCTGTAAATATCGTCCCCTGAAGATTTTAATAGTTCATCACCATTTAGGCTCTCATGAGTGATGCAAATTATAATATAATAAAAGAAACGTCTGCCTTTATTAATTGGTCACAATTGCCCCTACAGATTCAACAGCATATCTCAAAAGTTTCAGATCATTATCAGTAGTACATTAAGAATGTAGCATACTACAGTTTGATGTGCTTGTCATTATGCGCTTTGCACGCTGCGACATGAAACATCTTTGATGTAGAGATGAGCTCAAAAGTTCCCAGGCCACTATCCCATGTATTCCTAAAGAAGCGTGGGCTGGGAACTCTTGACTCCTCCCCCCTCCGTAGCTATGCCGATTAAACGACATCAAACAATCACAGAAGTGGACAATAAAAGGGGTAGACCTGCCTTGCTCAAAACTCTGTGCTAGGCACTCATATGGCTGTAGTATATCTTGTAACAAAAGAAAACAACATTACACTATGAAAAACGCTCAGTTGTGCCTGGATACCCCGCACCTCCACCAGATGTTAAGAGGTCGTGACGTGGCCGAAAACAAGAGACTTTGTGTTGGAATGTAACTGCTTATTTGGGCGAACCTGCGCCCGGTAAACGGAAAGTCTGATCACAGTTATAGCAGTCTTGGACTGATAGCGGCGAACGGAGCGTCGGCCGTCGATCAACTACTGTCAAGTGGCGAAGCGCGTCGGCATTTATACTCTTGCCGTCGAATGTTCTAGCGCTATCGCTTGTGGTGGCGTAGGTTCCAGATTTATCTCTACAGTTCACAGAGTGGGCGTGATCTTATCGAAATGATCTACTACAGTCCGGAAGCTTCTCGAAAACTGCAGGCGCGGTTTGCGCTCAGAATTGTGTAGTGTTTTGGGACGGTAGCAAAACTTGGGAAATAGAGTGTGGCAATATCGTGTCAAATAGCCAGTAGCAACTGTATCCGCCTTTTTCTTGATGCCGACATTGTAAGCGGTCTGAAGAGGTCCATTCCAACCTGTTGAAATGGAGTTCACAGGAGGCTATATAGGCTGGGGAAGGCCGGCCGTCTTGAGGGGTGGTGATTTGCGCCTTTGACACCCGCGACATGTCTTGCGTAATGCTTGACAGACGCTAGCGACTTGGGCCAGTAATATTTTTGATGAATTTTGGTGAAAGTTTGACTCACGCCCAAGTGACACGCAGCTGGTTCATCATGACAGGCTTGTAAGACTTCATGCCTCATGACTGATGGTACAACGAGTAAGAATTACCTTCTCCTTGTTGTGTTCTGAATTCCTCTTGTAAAGTGCACTCTCTCGGAGGCAGAATGACCACAACCCTCACCTAAATACACGAGGAACTTGTTCATTATGCCCTTCAACATACTTTATTAATAGGAGTAGTTCTATGTCAGCCCGTTGATTCTCGGCGATTTCTGAGGTTTTTTTCTCTCAAAGCAGTGGGATGTGCTCTTCTTCTGAGAGAGTCGAGTCGACTAGTGAACGTGATAAGCTGTCAGCATCTTCATGCTTTATGCCAGACCTATATTGCCACATGTTCTTACGCACGTATTGAAATGTTGCGCCACTTCCTGCTCCTATGAATTCTCACACAACAACTGACAAACCAAACACGCCAAGCTAAACTCGCCAAGCAACGCTGGCTGCGCGTGTCACCACACCACGTGCTGGAAAAATAAGGCTGGTGGTTTTTCGAAAAAGCGGCACGTGGCAAGACGTGTAAACAAAACGTTGACGAGGTTTCTCACTAGCGACCTCGCGACAACTTTGTGTAGTTAGTTGGGCACAAGTTTGCCATAATTAAATAGTTGTTTTAGCTTTCGGCGTTGTATTTGTTCGTTACAAACTAGTGGAGGTGCAGCGTATAACTCTAAGCCCATCTCAGGTTAGAAACAATGGCCCAGAACCCTTGAAGATTGGAGCCAGCGCAGTCGACTCCCGCATACCAACGCAGGCGAGCAGCCCGAGTTTGGTGCCGTCTTCGATTCTTCGAGACCAGTGGAGGCCGTAAGTGCCGGAGCTCTTGCAATGGCCGCCCAAGCGACTTTATTTCCATTTCATATCATCATGGACCCATCCCGAATAGCAGAGGTTTCCTTGGTGATATTTTGGAGGATTCCGAGGACTAGCTTGAAGGGTTCAAACGCGTTGCCAAACTGAACGGTTGTGATGAAGACAGAAAACTTCGCTACGTCTACGTGGCACTGCAATTTTCAGCACGTACGTGGTTCGAAAACCGCGGAGCGTCCTTATTGTCGTGGGACGACTTTTAACGAGAGTTTCTTGCTACGTACCCCAACACGGACTGCAAAGAAAAGGCACAGGCAGCTCTCCAGACGCGAAACCAAAGCAACAACAAGAGCGTCGCCAGTTACTTTGAAGACATGTCCCGACTGCTCCGCCGGGCCGACCCGAATATGGCTGAGAAAAAGAAGTTGCGGCACCTGATGCGTGGGCTGAAGGAGGATCTTCTTGAAGACCTGGTGCATAATCCGCCCCGCTCTCTTGCTGAATTCAGATTAGAGGTGACAATAATAGAAAAGACCCTGCAGCAGTGCGCTCGCCAATACAACCGAAACGTAAGCGTCTCATCTGTTAGCGCGGCGTCGACAACCCTCGCGAGTAACATTGACCTCTTGGGTGAAATGGTGATGGCTGTCATAAAGGAAGAACTTGAGGAAATACAAATGACTCAAGGTCATCCAGCGATGTCCTCGATTGATATGTGGGGTTAACGTCCCAAAACAACCATATGATTATGAGAGACGCGTAGCGATGTCCTCGCTTGCTGACGTTGTGCGCGAAGAAGTGCGGCAAGCGGTTCTTCATACACAACCTCAGGTGCTACAGCCATAGCCTCTTATATTTCCCTTGCCTGCCGGATTATCGGCGGTCGCTTGGAAAGCTACCATCGTCGGAACTAAGGTAGTGTCACCACTTAGGTAAGGGTGTCTTCAAATAGGATTTTATGTTTTTGGGCTTATATGGAAGAAACATTAGGTAAAAAGTTTTGAAAAGGCGTAAACGTAATTATATTTAACCCTAAGTAAGTGACGCCATCATTCAGCAAGGAACTCTTTCAATACGAAGGATACCCTCTGAAATTAGAAGCAAACGCTAAAATTGCCAATAACAAATGCCAAGTACAAAGACCCTTGCCCCGACGTTGGTAGGGCCGCCATAGAAGACGGGTGTTTCGCGCTCATCCGCAGACAAGAGAAATCTAGGAGGCTATCCCACAGCACGCACAACCGAAGCCTCCGTCTCAGTTATCGTACGCGCAAGTTGTACGACAGAATCTCGGACGCATGTATCGGACGGTTACGACTGCTGTGATGGCTCCGACGTTTTCTCTGAGTACGCTGCTATCAATGCTGGAATAAAGACCACGTAAGAGCAATGTATGGCGCCCTGTAGACCGGCGGCCCCTCTGCTACCACTGCGGAGAAGCATGTCACCTTTACCGGGCGTGTCAGTATCATCGAGCGAGGCTGCGTAGTTTTCCAGTCATTGCAACATGCTTGCGGAACGGCGAACGGCCTTACAAAATCGAAGAGTACTTGTCTTCACGCTATTCACCTCAAGACACGCAACAACGGGAGTCACGTTCAACAGTACCGAAGCGCTATCGGTCACCGAGTCCTCGTCTGTCATCAAATCTCCGAAGACCACGTTCACCTAGCCCGCTGCGGGAAAACTAGAGCCAGCGACCTCTGGAGGTGAGGCTGCTGATATACTGACAACTGAAGACCCTCCATTGTTAGCCCGACAGGACGGTGGCAGTTACTCAACGACGGACAAGTGCAGTAGTAGCGACTTTACATCCGAGAGAGTTGTCATGATAGACGACGTCTAGGCCATCGCGCTAATAGACACTGGTGCAGACTAATCTGTTGTCAGTAATGCTCTCGCAAAGAAGCTGAAGAAGGTGATGACTGAATGAACCAGACCTCAGATACGTAGCGCAGGAGGGCACTTATTTAGTCCCATGGGGTTATGCACCTCAAGAATAGGAATAAGAGGATTCGAATATGTCGGCAGCTTTTTTGTTCTCCATGAATGCTCCCGTGAACTGATTATAGGCATAGATTTCTCGCAAACAAACAACGCAGTCATCGACTTGCAAGAGTCCCAGGTTTCGTTTTCTACAGAGAATGCCGTCGCCATCTGTCATGCGGAGAAACCAATCGTTCTACCTCTACGCATGGTGGATGAAGATGTAACCGTGCCACCACGTTCTAGTGTGACTGTTCTTGGGAGGAGTGAAGTTCTCCGTGACTGTGACGGATTAGCGGACGGAAATATCGGACTGCTACTAGAAAAAAGACTATGCATGGCAAGAGGCTTGGGGAGCCTTCGTGACGGATGTGCGTATGTCCTATTACTAACTTTAAAAATAAACTGCAGCTTGTCCCGAAAGGAACATCCGTAGCATCGCTGCATGAGTACGTGCAAAGTTCAGATGTTTGCACTCTTGATAAAGCCTCAGATACAGTAGATGATGCACTCTAATCAATAGACATTGATAGAGAGCTCTCGTAATCTCGGAAACAACAGATTGCTGACCTCATCAGAGAGTTCGCTGAGTGCTTCTCCGCCTCGTCAAAAGTCGGACGTACTCCCGTCGCAAAGCACCGCATCGTAGTCGAAGCACACGTGAGACCTGTGCATCAGCGCCCGTACCGAGTAGCGCCAAAAGAAAGGGAAGCCATCAAGAACCAAGTGCAGCAAATGCTCAACGATGACGTTGCCCCGGCTTCACGTAGACGGCACCCCTGGCCTGACCCACCCAGAAGAAATCGGCAGTCGCCTCTTTCTATCTCTCTCCCCTACAACTTCGTCTTTATCTCTCACATTTAGTCTGTCTTGTCTATTTCTCTCTTCTGCTTACTTCAACATTTTCTTGACGGCAAGGGTTAATCCTGTGCAAACAGCCTACATTAGCCTAGGCGCATTGGGTTATAGTTGCGTTGTACGGCTTACGTCTGCATGTTTTAGCATCCGCAAACTTGTAGCATCCCCTCGTTGGGCTCCGTGGTGGGTGGCCGCCAACGCTTTTGAATAATATAAAACAGGAATGCATAGAGCTTTTTTTCTAGACAGAATGTGAAGGCTGTACAGCATCACTCCGCCAGTGCGAGGGAAGATGACGTAGTTCCGGTTGGTTTATTTCCCCGAGCGCATCATTGGCACACGATGGCGCAAGACAAACTTTTGTGACGTGCTTTCTTTTTTTTAAAGCTCCTGCTTCGAGAATTACGGTAAAATTAGAACATCGTGGGCAATAATACTGGTTCTTTTCAATCACGTTGCTTTAGGGATCTTGAAAACCACTTGAATTTCCCTTGAAGTTGTCCGCAGAAGAGGTTAATATAATGGTGGTCATAAACATTTTAGGGTGGAGGGTCAAGTAGCATAAAAGTGACAAGGCAGGGGTCATGCAACACGTGTAAGTTCGCGGAAAAAACGGCAAGAGGGAGGGGGAGGGCAAGAGGCAGATGTTCGAGGAGTTGGCAATGATATAAGCTTGACTTGAATAGAACTGTGTTTGATTTTCAGTGCACATTTCACAAGGTTGTCAATTGCAATGGTTAAAGCTAAAACCTCATTTTTGGTACAAACTGAACCACCGGCCACAAACACAGGAACGCAACCACGCCTCTGACAGAACTATGCGTAAAATCATCGGGGCCTGCGAAATTGACAAAACGAAAGAAAAATGTGTCAGTGTGGCTTCTTTACCTTTGTTTGTTAAAGAAAAAAGGTACCTAGAATATTTGCTTTGACGTGGGCGAGTGCAGATTGTCGCAATCGGTGATAACACGTGCATGAGCTGTGCTGTACTTTGCATGATGTTTTATACGTTTTATCGATCTACTCTTGCTGTATAAATAGCATGTGTGATCGCAAATAAAACATTAGCTGCAAGTTAGCGCTGCGTGTGTGTGTCTCTGTTTTGCGTCCTTATCGTTGTGCGCTATACCCATATAAATAATGGCATACAAGCCTGACAGGTCCATCGACGAAAAAAACACAAAAACAATTTGGGCGTGTTTGCGGTGGTTCTCAACGCATCTATGCTAAGCAAAGAACTGCCTACAGACGAACGCTTAAAGTTTTTCAGCCTTGTGCTGAGTGTTGGTGGTATGCACATACGCTGAATGTATGCACCAAGGTCACAGAAGGGCATTTTACTGTTAACTCAGGCCATAAAAAGTAGTGAAATGCAGAGTCTCCACAAGTGTTCTCAAAAGTGCCTTGAAAGGTCCTGCCCTCATCAGGCGCAAAGAAGCTTGATGGCGTAGTCAAGTGTCTGAAATGTGCTGCTGCCTATCTGGTAGAACTGCTGAGTGCCTCAGCAACAAAACAACTATGTGAGCCTTTAAAGGGACAGTAAAGGTGACTATTGGGTTGGCGTAGATTGTCGAATTAGTGGTCCAGATACCTCGTAGTGATTTATAAGCCAAGAGAGGGCTTATTATGACATAAATTACATTTTAATTGTCCGCATTGGGATAGTGCACTTCAAAGTTTGGCACTTTTAATTCAGAATTATGTACCAACTGGCCCTTCAAGACAACCTTTTGCAATCTTTCCATGAGCCGGCAGCTCACCAATATTCTTTCGCATAAAATCTGAGTGCATCAAGCTTGCCAGAACGAAAACCTTGTTATGAATAATTGAAAGAGGAGGAATTTGTTTTGCTCAAAAAACGAGCCCTTAACATTTGCCATTTTTCGTTCTTGTAAAGCGTCTCTTGTGCGTAAAGAAATTCTACTGCACTTGTACTGGTTAGTAACAATTCATATACTGATGTTGCTCCTTCTTTATCAGTTATATGTGTATTAGGCTTCGTCTAAAACTGTCATCACTGTTGCATTATTAATATAACTTGCACACACACTATCTTGATGGATTCCTGGAAGACATTTTTCATGTGTAAGCTGGGAAATATTCACAAGAGCCTTGAACCGATTGCCGCTGTGCCATTTTCAAGGTGAAAATTTGGCAGGAGGTGTGTTATTACTCAGCCTGAAGATGAACAAGTGAGGAGGGCATGCCACCTGGTGAGTTCTATGTTGAAACTTGTGTGCATATTGCTGAGAATTATTCAACTATTATGTAACTTCAAGATGAATGAGCTTGTTTTAGCAGTATAATTTGGTTTAAATATTATCTTTTTTTCTCATCAAAGAGTGACCAACTCTTCAATTTCAGATGCTTTGTAACCATACTTGTGATCCACAGTCCATAGCTTTAGCATCTCTCGTATTGTTCTGATTTCTGCAACTTGGTCGGACTGGTCTGATTTTTGCGGCGTATAGCGTTGCAAATGTAGGCTGGCATGATCGTTAGCATCCGCAGTATGCTCTAAATGATCAAACAGGGAAATGGGTCCTTTAGAGCACAAAAATTACGTTGTGCTTGTCATGCAATTAGCTTGTCGGTTAAAAATGATCAAACCTGGTGAGGGGCCTTTCAAAGCACAAGAATAACATAGCAAAAACTAACTGTCAGGTTTACCTATTATGCCTAGAATTGTTTTGGGCGTTAGTTGGATGAAGATGTCTGCTAGTGCTCTGAATTTAGGGTCATTTCCTTTCAAATGTCCCATGTATCGCTCTCGACGCTCTACAATGCTATTCTAAAACATTTTTACTGTAGGGAGTGAAGTGTATGTTGCTCGAAAAAAGCTATTGAACGCGTAATACTGCTTATAACAACATCTGACATGCCTGGGACGTAGTTGCTAGAAAAGGAATGGTGCCTTCTTATTCTCTTTTAGTGGCAGCCACTATTGTCTGGCAGTTTCTGTATTGCGAAGCAATATAGCGATTCTGGGTCCATTTAGATCATTCATAAATAAATGCTAACAATTCTACAGACATGAGTTAACCATGTCACGTTCTGGAATGTAAGGATATGAAAAAAGAGTTTTCAAGTGAATAGCCAAATACTGTTGATGTGGAAGTGGCTCGAACACGTAATAGTTTTCTAGTGGCTAGGGTACTCGGCCGCTAACTTGTAGGTCGCGGGATTGAATCCCGGCTGCGGTGGCTGTAATTTTAATGAAGGCGAGAATGCTGGGGGCTTGTGTGCTCAAATCTGGGTGCCCTTAACTTGCACCTTAAACCCGATGTTCAAGCATATGTAGATTGATGAGGCGGGACAATGAAAGCAGCATGCTTGTCCAGAGTTGGTAGGTTGTACTAAGATTAGGAGATTTATTTGGTAATGTTTTATCGAATTGTTTTTGTTTTCTTTAATGCCACGATAACTTGTGTTGAGAGTTCACAGCGTGGAAGGGCACCAGGCCAGTGAGTCTGCTTCACTGTGCTGCCATACCTTTGGGGCAACTGACAAATTGCAGTGGTCACACAGTTGTTGAAATCACAAGCAATGCCGGTGGCTCGCAGACAATTTCAGAAGGGCATCAAATTGAGCAGGTAATTCAACTGCCAGTTTGATTCATGTGTGCGTGGGAGGAATGCCGAGAAACACCCCTTTTTCGCTAAAACATATCAATCGGTGAGTTGGTTCAAGATTTGAGAAAAAAAACAGTGTTGTTGAACAACATAAGGATAGACAAGCATTTTTTCAATGAAAGAAAATTGGAAATCGGTGCTTTTCGCCTTCTACGGGTCTCCCGTTGTGCGCTTTTGAGATATAATTTCGACGTATGAAGTTAAGTTGCATGCGCAGCTTTCAGGCATGATGGTAGGCACCACTAGGAGAGAATAAGAAAGCACCATCTCTTCTCAAGCAACTACCATGTATGCATGGCGTTATGTGTAGGTATAGTTCAATTAGGAGCATTTTTTGCCAACCTAGAATTCACCCACTAAAGCAACATATGAATCACTGTAAAAGACAGTAAAAGGTTGCAAGGTTTCTCTGTGGTACCTTTATATCAATTCCCAGGAGATATCGCCGAGGCATAAAGGAGCTTCCTTCAACAAAAGAAATGATGGAGCGCTATCTAGCACTGCAATTTCCTTAAATGGTGACGTATACATTGTGCATGTCAATGTATGTATGTATGCATCTTCAAAAAGAGAGGAAGAAATATATTTACCAAAAATGTCGGTAGCTTTTGAAGTAGTTTCACAGGTCTGTCTCTCAAGCAGGATAAGGATAAATTTGTTTTGCCCTTGCCTGTGCTTGGTCTTCATTCACTAGGGTTTCAGTGTACTGCTGTGTGTTTGGTGCAACGCTGTGTATGTGTCCATTACTGATTGCTTACATGCAAGTTTGTGAGCTTTTCTGCCATGCTAGGTCGATTCTTACACTAAATTGCTTAGCCAGCTTCAAGTACTACAGGGTTGTATGCAAGGCAGGACGAAGTTTGCTTAATTGATATCACTTCAGTGCAACTGAAAATCGCTTTGACATTGGTTGACAAAACAGCCTCATTGGCTACCTTGACCTTCACTACTTACCATGTGTCTCCGTAGGCACGGGCTTGTTATACAAAAGCAGAACTGGCTTATGAACATGTTAATTATGCCTGCATCTCACCCAATGAAACTTGCATTCCTTTTACTCCCGATAATTGTCTGCTTCTTCTCAAACTCACTGTGCAACAGTAAGGCCTACTATATGTGTCTACAACAATTGAAGTGTAAATATAACAATACATTAGGTTTGCTGTTTCTCAAGCATATCAGCAGTTCATTTGATTGTAGAAGTGTGGGATATATTTCGTATATTGTTGAGTATCTGTCAAATTTTTCCCTAATGGCTTCATGAAGAATTTATGGATATAACAGGAGTAAGCTTCGAAAAGAAGCTCTTTGCATTCATAAACACCTATGAGGAAAGGCGTTTTAGCCTGGCTAAGTTGCACCGACTGGCAAGGCTGTTTGCTTCTCGCATTGCAGAGGAACATCTAACATTGACAGGAGAAGCCAAGAAAGGTATGTGTTGTCAATTAATTCATTCACTGAAATAACTCCTTTGTTTTTAGATCATGCATTCCAGCGCTTATGCTTTGTTCTCAACTTTTATATCGTGCACAGATTGCTTTGCAGTCGGTGTCCTAGAGATTCTGCCACTTCTGCTTAAGGAAAAGCCTTTCTTTTTGAAAAAAATAGTAAGTTGCATTACTATTGTTTTGATCACACTATGGCAATAAATTTTAGCCTTCAGCATTATTTTCATGAGTACCCTGTAGTTCTGAATCAATATGCGGGCATTTCATCGCTTTGTGAGTATACCAGCTTTTTTTATATAACTGCAAACAGGAAAATTTTTGCAACTTTTAAGCTTTTATGATTTGGTTTTTGCCTTATAAAAATAAAATTTGAGTGATAGTAGTACATTTAAAACAAATTGTATTTTTCACTTCATGTGTTTTCTTTGAAAACTGTTGTGCCTTTTTTGATGGCATATATCAAGGTATCACACCTGCCATAGTCTCTGCTTGAGACTGTAGTATCATTAAAAATAAAAATAATTAGGCCCTTGAGTATCGCCTGTCTAAAAAATCAGTGGCATGAATGCAGTTTTTGAAATATTACGTATGAAACATAATACAACTGGTAAACCCATGCGTGAGCTTTTTCTATAGTGTTTCCCATAGAGACACCTAGCTGAAAATACCATGCTACCAAAGAGACACAAAAAAAAACGTCTCTTGTCATGCCACTTAGCATACCAGTATTGTAAGTTGCAAGAACCACCTTGGAAGTAGCTCAACAATACAGTCAGACATGGAAGCCCCTGTCGTGGGCCAGTCTGGGTGATGTTGCATGCGTCTCACAAACTGATTTTTATCACTTCAACTGTTTTAGAAATGGACACAAGAGCATGCAGGGTCCCCACAGGCAACTAAAGACAGTCATATTGAGGACAGTGTTGGTAATCACTGCTAACGTAGAAGTGCACTGAGACATTAACATGATGCCTTGAGTGAGTGCCTGTTGTTGTACTGTGCATGCCCAGGAAATCTTCTCTGACATCCACATCACACTTTTATTGAATTCCTTTGTATCCGTCATACTTCAGCGGCCATGTCGCTAGGTGCTTAAAATTCAGATGAGCGCTTGTGCGTACGATATAAGAAAAGTGAAATATCTTAAAGGTGGCATTGATCATGCGTAATTTACCAAAAGTGCTCATGCATGCCAAACTGTCAAATAAAGCATACATCTCTTGTTTACAAATTTGGTGTGAGAGTCCTAAACAATACTTTTGTTTTTATGTCATTACTAAGCAAATGTGTTGTGCACTAGTAAAGAGATATATGCAATGCTAATGCGCATTATATTTCACCATATCTTTACTAAAGAGTGCTTCCGCTATTTCTTTTCATGCTTTTCTCTCTGCCCTGATCGCACTCGTGTTGTAGTTAGAAAGGCCCGCAACTAAACTATGCTTTATCAGTCATGATGATGTTCTAAGCATTCATACCACCAAGGAGCGTATAAGCTCTTCATTTCCTCAAGTCTCGCTCAGTATGAAATATATTTGATGTATAAAAGCTGTTAAACTGCAGTACACATGTATTTTTTCTTATATTCCAGTTTTTTATGCAAGCTAAATATGGTCAGCATTTACTAAGATGCCAACTTTGGGTTTCTTGCCAGATGGATATGGTGAGCACATCCTAGCATCATATTTTTCAGCTTCAAGGGTATTTCGTTGCACACTGTTTCAAGTAACTGAAAATGGAGCATCATGCCAGAATTGAGACCTTGAAGGTGTCAGTGTGAGTGAATTCCTGTGCTATCCCTTCGCATTTATTTTTGTGTAAACCTAAAAACTTCCTAATAGATCAACATGAATAGTTTAATAACCAATTCTTAACGAACTACCCGAGTTACTTGCGTTGTGCCTAACAGTCAATTCCTGTTGCAGTAGTTTATTGGTGCATGGTATTATTGTGAGCTACAAAACTGTCTACAGATATTCTGTACAAACTCATGTTGGGGAAATATTGCATAGTCTCACACATGCATAACAATGATGCCAACAATGTGTTTTTTGAAAGAAATGTATTTGTGGAATCCCAAGGAAGCCCACATATCCACAATTGCACAACAAGTTTCCTACACAGTATGCTGGACAGACTTTAATAACATTTTGAGTATGATTTTCGAGTGGTGTGTTGCTATTATTTCTTCCTGTATCTTGCTTCTGAACAGAAAACCAATTTGTCTGTCTCTTAAAGATATTCAAACAGAAAAGCAAAGGACCTGTGTGGGGCACGTTTTATTAGGTCTCTTTTTTTGTTGTCGAAGTAAAGTAGATCAAGAAAGAAAGTATTTTTGCAGAGACTTCAAGCATTGAACTGAATTATAAATAGGCAGGTTGCAAACAGAGGAGGCATGAAAATACAGCCACCTGATACATTCATCGGCGCCTCAGCAACATCTTGATGTGGGTGAAATGCAAGAGCAGCTGCATACTTAGATTTAGGTGAATGGTAATGAACATTGGCCAAAATCAAGCTCGAGAGTCCACAACGGTACATTTTATAATCATAAAACCAACGAACTTTTTTTTAGTTTCTAACAAGAGAAAGGCAGGAAGTTTAACTGAATCGAATATTCATTCTGTTCAAGTTCATTCATGGCGATGTTCATCATTTGCTTTTTTTTGCTTTTCGTTATAGAATGCCTACCCCTGTTGGAGCTGAAAATAAAGGAGCCCCGAAAGGCAGTGGAGATCACCGCAGAGTTCGAACAATTGTCAGTGGAGGTCATGGATGTGATTGCTGGAGTAACAGCACTTGTGCATATGTATTACACATTTAATGTGCAATATGCACCGCACAACAAAAACACTTTGCTGTACTCGAACACTTCTGCGGGATAAGATCTGCACCAATATCGCCCGTGATGAAGCGAATAATCTCACAGCTATGGAAAAAAGCGTGGCTAACAGTTGAGTTTCGTGAAAGAGTTGCTTTTGAATAACTGTTTGATTCAGAATCTGTATTTTTGTTTTTACTGCCATGCTAAGCATTGCTTATTACTTAATTAGCATAAAACTAATCGCGGCTATATGTTGTCCAATCTATATTTCTGTGAGTTAAGCTGATGCGTGTTCCTTAAATACATTATATGCAGTGTATAATTTTATTACACACCATTTGGCAACATTACTCAGCTTTATGAACTGTATAGTTCATGAACTTGAGTAATGTCGCCAAGTGTTGTCACCATTTTGCGTCACTACTCAGCAACTAGCAAACATTCACAGTGAAAGTTTATATACATACTTCACCTTCCTGCATGGATATAGTAACGAACCTAGAAACCGTCTTGAGAGTAAACTTACTAGCTTAGCTTACCTTCCAGTAAATATTAACGAACTAGTTACCTTCATGATAGAAAATTACTTAGTTTACTACCTATCACTCAGAAACGGGAGCTAGTAACCATCATGGTAGTACATTTACTGCCCTATCTTACTACCTTCTGGTAGGTAGTAACTGCAGCTAGTAAGTCATAAGAATGTAACTTTACTACCTTGTCATTTACTACCTGCAGTTACTACTTAGGTAGTGAATGTTGTGACAGCAATTTACTACCTCAAAATTAGTAAGTAGCACCAACTTTTTTTAAGAGTGTTCGCCCCACTCATCATCATTGACTCCGTGGATACGCTGTGAGGTGGTTGCTACATACATGCATACCTAAAGTTGACGATCAACCCACGACTTAAGAGGCTTCGCCCCTAAAATAATGTAGTCAATAAAGTTAGAAAAACTCCGTTGACATGGAATCCAAGAAAAATATTTTTGGCGGCGGACACCAACACGTGGACACAGTGGTTCTATCCAACAAGAGTTTCAGGAAGTGCTTTATAAGCTAAAAGCTAATAATATATAAACTATCGGGAATGTGCACTGCGGGGCCTACTACCTATATTTTCCAAGCAGAAAATACTCGACCTCAAATGCACATAGACAAGAAGGCAAAACATGCTTACGTTGAGAAGACAATAAAAAAACATTGTGGCTGTTTCGTTCTACTCATCGAAGATAATAAATTTTCCCACAATACTTGTAAAAATGAGCGAACAATACAATGTGCTAAATACCAAGTGATACTGCGCTGCTATCTTGACGCTGGTTTATCATATAAACTCAAATACGGCAACAGGTGGCCGTGTCCACACAAGCCCGTTGCTGCATGCTCCGTGACTGTCGAGAAGGCTAGGAAGCTGTTTTGTCATATGTAATGCGAATGCTCCCCCAAGTTCCAGCGATAGGCTCATGGGGCTGCATGTACGTGGTCTCCCACCTGTGTCACAAACAAACTGAATTGCACGTCATTTGGGTTAGTCAGCGGGGTAGGCGAGTGAAAAAAAACACACACCTAAGTTTCACATTTTTGTGCGAATTAAGCCATTATTTTTTAATGTTCATGTCATTACGAAAGACAAAGAGCGCGTAGT
Source organism: Rhipicephalus microplus (assembly GCF_043290135.1). Lineage (NCBI taxonomy): Eukaryota > Metazoa > Arthropoda > Arachnida > Ixodida > Ixodidae > Rhipicephalus > Rhipicephalus microplus. The sequence continues at coordinate 86,326,893 of NC_134701.1, forward strand.
TTTAATAGTATCGTGTCAAAAGCAACATCGCAATGATCTTATGTATTAAAAGCTCATCTCTTCTACTAATTCCTATGAATAGCTTCGTGTAATTTCTTAAGCACTAGGAATATTACTTTATTACCTGTGAAATATTTGTATCATTATCACATATTTCTTCTATTACTTATTCAAGTTCTTTTGTGCCTACGAACGCTTATAATTCTCACAGGAGTATACTGCACAGAAGTACGTTTTAAAAATTTTCAAACAGAAAAGGAAGAAATTTCATTGCCTGTTTCAATTTTTCGATATCACGCTCGCCAACAACGAGCTTTATTTACCGCTGGGGAGCATAGCGGAACTTTTTAAGAAAATAATTTCACTAGCTGCTTTGTATACATATACAATACTAATGAAGCAGTGCACAATAGTATATCTGCGGCAGCTTTAGTGCATTGAGGAAGGAAACAAGAAATAGTTAACCTAGAAATACTTGCTGGTCACATGGACGCCCCCTTTTCTCTTGAGAGTCCTTTTTTTCACAATTCTTAAGGTTGTCCCAGAGCTTGTGTAGCGTATTCTGTTCTTGTAGCCTAATGTGCTGTTGAGAGTTGTAGTCCATGCACAAGCTTCTTTATGCAATATTTTTTGCTTCCACAGATGTGCTGTTTGCTTGACGGCTCTGAATCACGCGCTCATACTTTTGTACTAGTTACCGCAGGAGCTCTCGCTCCTCCTCTGAGTACACAAAGCGCGCTGAGTGTTCTTTGTAAGCGGTGCCTCCATCACTTTCTTTCATATCAGTATTAAGCCTAAATGAAACACACAATCACAAACTGCGCACGAACATACAGCAGCAATCTTGATCGTTTGCAGCGTGCGACAATGAGCCAACTGTCTTGTCATCTGCCATACAGAAGGACTCTTGCACAGCATCGACCACGCAAGAAAGCGGCTAGTTAAAATGAACATTTGTATTATAATAAATGCGTCGAGTAAACTGTGAGTTTTTTTTATTTTGTTGCTGTTAGAATTAAGTTGCCAACTACAGGTGCGAACGACTAATTTACAGAAAGTGCTTGCGGGAATTTTGTTGTCTGCGACATTCAGTCTTCTGCGAAGCAGACATTGCATCATATTGTTGCGCATGCCTGGGAAGAAAACGAAGATGGGTGAACATGCTGGCTGCCCCAAGCTGGAGAAAGAAGGAAGACGACAAGACTGCGATTGTCAACGTGTTGGCCGCTCCGGCGCTTCTCTTCGCGACCAAAATAAACGGCCCCTTCAGCCGTATACGTCCTGGTCCTCCTTGTGCGTAACAGATTGGTGGAAGTGCTGGGTAAGACAAGCCCAACGACGGGAGCTTCATCTACCTGGACTGCGCCGCAGTCGCCACCTTGCCGGACTCCCGCCTGCGCAGATCGTAATGACCCAAATTCAACCATCTAACGCTCCAAGGCCAACTCCAATAGGTTCCGTGCTCTACTACCGAGTTCCGCCAACTTTCGGAGGAAAATCAGGAGAGGATGTCGACGCGTGGCTCGTCCAGTACAAGCGAATCAGCAAGTCCAATGGCTGGAATGCCGCCGCTCAGCTCAGCAATGTGGTCTTTTGCCTTACGGATACTGCGCTCGTGTGGTACAAAAACCACGAGGACACACTGACGACGTGGGACAATTTTGTTGCAGAGCTGAAAGCGTGTTTCGGCGACTCGAGCGTCAAAAGGAGCGGGCGGAGCAGACATTGTCTCAACGCGCACAGCTTCCAGGTGAGACATGTACTAGGTAAAAAGAGGGTGTGCTGAAGCTCTGCGAGGTGGTCAACGATCAGATGTCAGAAGAAGACAAAGCAGGACATTTGCTCAAAGGCATGGCCGAGGATGTCTATACTTTTTTCATCGCAAAAGAGCACCTGAACTCGGTGTCAAACGTCATTCAGCATTGCCGAACTTTCGAACAGCTGAAAATGCGCAGGATTACTCCAAAGTTCGGCCGGCTCACAAATGTTACAACGGTTGCCAGCAACGACACGAGCACCTGCCCAGACCTGTCCTGGATAGTACGAGAGATTGTTCGCGAAGAACGTTTTCACTATGGAGAACCGACACATTCAGCAGTTGATCACCATTCTGTAAACGGCCAGCATTCGGTATATGTGCAACGTGAGGCTGTGACTGCGCTGCCGCCTTCAACAACCCCTTGGCAATCGATGGTTAGTGCAGCAGCTGATGAGTACAGCGCACCCCCACAGCCAAGGAGAGCACCACGCTTGCGAGCTCCTCGCCATGACTGGCGCCCCCAGCGTCCGCCTTCTTCGCGACGCTCGGTCTATCCCTAAGATGTACGGAACGAACCGACCCACTACGCCAAGGAAGACGATGTTCGATTCATCGACGAACAAACAGAGTTTCGACCTCTCACAGTTTGCTACTCATGTGGTTTACCAGGACATATTTCTCGATTTTGCAACCGCCACCCACCATGCTTTTCACGGCCTTCCGAACGACTTCGCGATGACCCGCGAGCAACATACCATGGCCCACCACAACACTCCACGCGATCGTCTGAACGACCGCACGACGACCCTAGGGCAACACACCTGCTGCCTCGCGAAGACTACTGGACACGCAGATTCCGGAACCACTCCCCTGCACGTGACAGGAGCTTGACGCCTCCACCACCTCGTGTTCCCCGTTCTCCTTCACCGCAGCGTCGCAACAAGTCTCCTTTGCCACAGGAAAACCAGCAAGCGCGGCCGATGGAGGTGAGGTCGACGGAGACGTGCTAATATCAGAAATACCTCCTGTGTTGATGCTCAAGAACAAAGTACGTGTTTTTGTTGACGATGTGCCTGTGATGGCTTTGGTGGATACGGGGGCAACAATTTCTGTCATGAGTGCGTGTTTTAGAGATACCTTGGGACGAAAAATTTTATTTGAGTGAAATCAAGCTTTGAAGTTTTGCGGAGTGAGTGGTGAGCCACTGCATCCTGTTGGTGTGTGTCACGCTTACGTGTTTCTTGGAGGCCACGTTATCCCAACAGAGTTCGTGATCATACCGCAGGCAACACATGACGTTATTCTGGGTATGGACTTTTTGAGGGAGTGTGGTGTGACTGTCGACTGCCACACAGGGACAATAATCTTGAGTGATCACGTTCCGCCAGCACTCTTGGACAGCCCTGTGGATGGTGAGACGGCAATGTGTGTCTGTGGCGACACTATCATACCATCGTTATCAACCATTCGTGTACCTGTTGGTTGCAGCGACAATTATTCCACCAACATTGATGCCAACGTTGAACCACTGTACACCAACTGCATAAAAAAGAATGTGTTTATCCCACATTATGTGGTTGTGGTGTCGATCAGACGTGGGCACACTGGTTTATGGACTGTTAATCGCTCCACAGAACCCATGGTATTACTAGATGGTTAAAGTTAGCCGTCGTCAGTGGACAACATGAGGCCTTACTGGTAACCGAGCTTAGAGATGCGCCGGAAGAGCATCGTAGTCACAGTTTGGAAACGGGTCTTCTGTCAATGATTAATAAGTCGCTGACCATAAGTGAACGCTGATCATTGGTGAATGTACTTTTCAAGCACGCTTCTGCATTCGAATTTGTGCAGAGAGACTAAGCGCCCTTAATTCCTGCTTCTCGGACATGTCACACCATCAACACTTTGGCCAATCCGATTAGACAAAAGCCATACCGTGTTTTACCACCCGAGCGGCGGATAATTAATGAGCAGGTGAACGAAATGATTCAGAACGGAGTCTTTCTAGAGTCGGCGAGTCCATGGGCAGTCCCAGTAATTCTCGTTAAAAAGAAAGACGGATCCTGGAGATTTTGTGTCGATTATCGCCGATTAAAGGCTATAACAAAAAAAGACGTGTACCCACTTCCCTGTATTGATCATGCCATAGACTGGACTGTCTACATTCGGCCTCTTACTTTTCCTCTTTAGACTTAAGATCGGGCTACTGGCAAATTCCCATGCATCCTGAAGATAAAGAAAAGACAGTCTTTGTAACCCCTGACGGCCTTTTCGAATTCAACATGCCATTTGGACTGTGCAACGCACCGGCGACGTTCGAGCAATTTATGGACATTGTTCTTTGTGGCTAAAAGTGAAGCATCTGTATGTGCTATCTCGATGACGTCGTCACCTTTGGCCGCACCTTCAGCGAACAAAATTCACGTCTGGATACTGTACTGACTTGCGTAAGAAACGCTGGCCTTGTTCTTAACTCAAAGAAATGACAATTCGGAGACAGACAAACTCTTGTTCTCGGACACCTAGTCGATCAGAATGGCATCCGTCCAGATCCCCTGAAGACAGCAGCCGTTGAAACATTCAGTGCGCCACGCTCTGTTAAGGAGCTCCGAAGTTTTCTTGGGCTTTGCTCCTATTTTCACCGCTTTATATCTAAATTTGCCGATGTCGCGTATCCGCTGACTTGTCTGCTACCGAAAAATATTCCCTTCGAGTGGACTCCGGAGTGCGACTCCTCTTTTCGTCAACTGAAGTTCCTCCTGACGTCGCGGCCTGTTCTACACCACTTCAATTCATCAGCTCCAACAGAACTGCACATGGATGCCAGCGGCATAGGAATTGGTGCCGTCCTAGTTCAACGTTATGGTAACCGCGAGCACGCGATCGCATACGCAAGTCGCTCCTTGAGTAGGCCCGAGCAGAATTACACTGCTACAGATTAAGAGTGCCTCGCGGTAGTATTTGCGATTCAGCAGTTTTGGTCTTACCTATATGGACGCCGTTTTACAGTCGTCACCGACAACCACTCATTTTGTTGGCTCGTCAACCTTCGGGACCCTTGCGGCCGCCTAGCGCGCTGGGCACTTCAGCTGCAAGAGTATAACTTTATAGTCTCGTACAAAAGTGGTCGACGACATGCCGACGCAGTTTGCCTTTCGCGTGTGCCACTGAGCTCTACAGAGTGTGACGCCGATGGCCTCGACCACCTCGTAGCTTCTGTGTCACCAAAGTTTCCCGACCTCAGTACTTTCAAAGATGAACAGCGAAAGGACACCAGGCTATCATCGCTCTGCACAGCTCCTACGGCATGCCATTTTTGTGTACGCGATGGACTTCTCTATGAGAAGAACTTTTCCAGCACTGGCACACGTTTCCTCCTGGTTGTGCCGGAAAGCCTTTGGACAGCGATTTTAAGTGCTATGCACAACGATCCTACGTCTGGACATTTAGGTTCTGCACAGACGCTTTACCGTGCTAAGGAAAGCTTTTATTGGCCGGGAATGCGACAGTCAGTCGAGGAGGAGGAGGAAAAACCTTTATTGATGCTGGCTGTGCCAGATAGCCCTTACCCCCACCGGGCTGGTTCACATCCCTAGTCCGGGACGTCATTAGTCGAGGCCGCCACCCGAGCCCGCTAGACTAGAGTTCGGTGTTCCTCTAGTGTGGAGCTATTGAGTAGGGTCGTCTCCTAGTCCTCGTTGGTGGGGTTGAAAAGGGGCGTTAATTTTAAGTTCATTTGGCAGGCCCAGACTATATGGTAAGTGTTGGCCACTTCCTCACAGTACTGGCACTGCCCACTTATTTTTGGGTCGTAATATTTGAGTATGGCTGAACAGAGCAGCGTATTTGTCTGTAGGCGCCGCAGGACGCGCTCCTCCGTTTTCGAGAGTCCCTTCGCTGGTGCGGGATACAAGCGGCGTTGCTCAATGTAGTATTCTTTGATTTCTCGAAACCGTGTTAAAGGTGTGGGACGTTCAGGTCTATCAGGAAACGGGGAGTTTCCCGGGAAGTAAGCACGCGGGCCGCTGCATGTGCAGCCTCGTTACGCTGTAGACCCTGATGTCCCGGAGTCCATATAAGATGTTTTGGGGTAGGATCACGGTTCCTGATGCTGAATTTTAAAAGTATATTAGCCAATGGAGAGATTTCTCCTGCAAGATAGCTCTCGCAGGCTCTTCGAGAGTTTGTAACTATTTGTTTTGAGTTGGAATGGGATACTACCAGTGCAATGGCCACCTCTGCCGGCTTACTTGAGCTTGCGGCTTTGAAAGTGAGGCCGTCCACCTGCGTTCCTTGACAGTCAGTCGAGGTGTATGTGGCCAGCTGCACGCAGTGTCAACGCCACAAGCGCCCATCTACTCTTCCAGCTGGTTTTCTACAGCCCTTGCCACCTCCAAGCACACCTTTCCAACAAGTGGGCATTGACTTCGTGGGCCCTTTTCCAAAGTCGGCTATGGGCAATCGCTGGATAATTGTATGCGTCGAATACCTCATGCGTTACTGCGAGAAGGCGGCCATACCAACCGCAACTGCCAGCGACGTTACTGTCTTCCTGCTGCAGCACGTTATCTTCCGACATGGCCCACTTCACTTTATCATCAGTGATTGTGGACGACCATTTACGGCAGATATAGTAGAAGAGCTGCTTCGATTAAGTGAGTCCCGCCTTCGTCACTCGTCGCCATACCATCCGCAAACAAATGGGCTCACGGAGCGCACCAACCGCATGACTGTAAACATGATCTCTATGCATGTGGCATCCGACCACAAAAACTGGGATGACGTGCTACCGTTTATGACGTACGCGTTCAACACCGCTAAGCCCGAGACAACAGGCTATGGCCCCTTTTTCTTGATGTACGCACGACCGCCACGGCACACACTCGACGCAGTTCTGCCATTCTCGGCGCACGAGAACCTCTCAGTCGCTGAAATCTTCTGCTTGGAGATGAGGCGCGTCGTATTGCTCATCTATGCACTTTGGCATCACAGGAAAAATCGAAGGCACGCTGTGACGTCCGCCACCGACCTGTAACTTACCATCCAGGCGACAGTGCGGCTCTGGTCTCCGGTACGAAGACGTGGGTTATGCCAAAAGTTCTTGGCCACTAATGACGGACCGTTTGTTGTTCTCAACAAAATTACTCAAGTCACGTACACAATAGCTCGCCTCACGAGAAGTGGTAGAAGAGCCGCTAAAACCCAAGCAGTCCATGTCGTTCGACTGAAGTTGTACACACCCAGGTGAATCAATTACCTCGCCCGGCGGGCTTCGCCTGCGAGGGGAGAAATGTTGCGCATGGCTGGGAAGAAAACAAAGATGGGTGAACATGCTGGCTGCCCCAATGTGGAGAAAGAAGGAAGACGATGAGACTGCGACCGTCAACCTGTTGGCCGCTCTGGCGCTTCTCTTCGCGACCAAAATAAGCGGCCCTTTCAGCCGTATACGTCCTGGTCCTCCTTGTGCGTAACAATATTATCAGTGCGATTGTATATATGCCGTCAAATACAGGCTCAGCAGGTCAAGGTAGGTTCTTTGTGGTGTTCTGTTTCACACCATTTTTATTTGTTTGCCGCCCGACAGCAAAATATCGCTGTGCGAAATTAAAAAAAAGAGCACACAACATTGTCTCTTTTCAAATGATGGTCATCTAGAGGGAGCAATTACTCATCCTATGGGCCTTATGAACATGAATTTTGTGAGTGTAATGTGGGCCTAATGCACACCTAATGACTTACTAGATTGACATTAGATCTACAAAGGCTGATGTCTTTGCGCATTACATGCACATTAGACTCTCAAATGATGTTGCGCACAAGGACTTCTGATGACAGCACTACTCAGACTCTTAGTTGTGGTTCCTAATGTCAAGGTACATTACACGAATTTAAAAGCAAAAAACAAATCTGAAGATTTTCCCCCCACATATACAACCTAGTGGTATGCAGCTACAAGTTATTTATTGAATGAAGAAAATGCATTCATTTACACTTATAAACATAGTTTTTACTGTGCTGCGCCTAGCAAAAAATTTACTGCGCGCAGCACAGTCACAGCGAATTTAAAGCTAGAAGAGCGGCCTTTCAGAGAATTTCGAAATACTCATTGAGTAACTACTGCAAGCACACTAGCTTGATACCCACTAAAGCATTGATAATGAAACTTTTTTGTGTAGGGCTGGCATTCGATATGCTATTTTTTGCCATTCTACTGAGAAGCGTCATATCCGCTAAATACTTGCAAAGATTCTTGTGCCAATTGTTCATGCAATGGCCGACGACGATGCGTAATTATTGCTGAAGTGGGTATGCGACAATAGGTGAACACATACAAGCTTTTGTAATTGGTCGGAACATTGAACAACCATCTCGTTACACTATAAGCATTGCGCTGGTTGTTCTTTCGCTAATTTAAAACGCTTTATAAGTCGTATTAACGCGATTGCTTTCCCGACATCAAGCCTGCCTAAGGCAAGTTTGCCAACAAGTCACACGCACCATGAGCGTGGCTCAGTATAATAGAAAAAAAACAGCGTAGGTTGTAAGTCACTGGTGATGATTTCATGCATGCTTTGAAGAAAAGAAAACCAGCATAGCTCAGTGGTAGAATCCTTGGCCGGCACACAGCGGACCTGGGTTCGAGCACCACTGTGTCTTTGGTGCTACGTTATTTTTTTTGTAATTTCGGGCAATGTGATTATGGACACCTGCGGTGGTGGCGCATAACTGTGCGTGACCCGAGTTGAGATCTCATAACAGCTTTCGCTGTAAAAGTACTGATGAAGTACGAGAACAGAAACCTCGATACGCATTACTTCGAAAATAATTCAAAGAAGAACTGACACGCTTTTGGGGCACCTCAAAGGGAGATTTTTCATTTCCATGATGTGCACCACTTACGCCCTTCACACACCGCAGGCCGACAATCCATATAAAACAGTTTACATTGATTTTACTGCCGGCTATAGCATCTTCCGGTCATGGCCGGCCGGATCACAATGGCCGTTATATCAAGACAACTCAGCTCAGTAGGTTTGTAAAGTTTGCGATGTAAACGCAGCCTACTCTCACAAGTCACTGGATGGAAACTTAATACCCATGAACTATGCGAATGTGACGATAACGGGAAATGCGAAAGCTGATGCCTGTATTTTACGAGTAGCAGATTCCTCGCGATGCGAGACTTGTATTTACACGTCACTGCGAAGCCACTGCTTTGATAGCAAAACCACAAGTGTGTTTTCGTTTTTTTTATAATGGCGGTATTGAAGATATATTCAATTATTTCCTAATGCCTCTCTACACATATATAGAGCAACAAGCTGAAAATATTTAAATTTCGTACCAGTACACCTTTAAACATAAAATTCTAAATGAATGTTCGTGACAGAAAAGTTCATTTTGACCTTTATTCAATGCAGTAAGAGTTAATTCAATTTTACACTTGGTGGTCATACATGCAACTGGTTAATGTCTTCTAGCATCACATGCACATTACAGAGATAAATGACAATGCACATGAGGGCTTATGGTGATAGAGCTATAGGTGCAGTCCCTAATGTTTTGGCGCATCACACAAAATAAACGCAAACAATTATGAAGTACTTCCACCCATACTTACATCATAATGTTGTTGAGCTACAGCTTCGTGTTTTATTAAACCTAGAAAATGCATTCATCTGCACTTTTTAAACAGTGTTTTTAATATAAAAATAAAAATACAAATACACACTTCAGAAACGCATTTATTTCTTATGAAAAAAAATCACATACTTAAAAATGAAAAAAAAGAACTTAGCATACAACATCTACTACTTTGTAGCACGAGATACGAGGACAAAACAAGAACAGACACACACAGCACTGATTAGCCCCGCACTCCATTCCTGTGAACTTGAAACAAGGTACAATTACAGTAAGCAGGCATTCACTACACTTACAAACAGCAAACATTGCCTCTGAAACAGAGTGTTGAACCAGCAGGAGTTCACACGCAAACAAAAGATTTATTTAGCGTAAGGGCTAACTGAATGCAAGCCTGTGATCCCAGTGCATCTTCTTCTTTCTCTACCCGAGCTCCGTCTCCACTGATCTTGTTACAATCAGCCCCGGGCGACGAGGGAGCCATCCTGGCGACTTAACGACAGGTGTACACAGAAAGGTCCTGGTATGGCTTGAGCCGAGAGACGTGTACGATTTTTTGTCCCCGATGGCGCTTGTGCGAAGATGCGTCGAGTTGCTCGACAAGGTAGCTGACAGGAGATGTTTGGCGTAAACTCGATAGGGACGTTGGTACATGAATGAAAGCTTGTGGGAGAGTCCTGGAGGAGTAAAAGAATTCATAGCCGCACCAATGAGTTAGGAGCGAAGCGCATAGGCGTGGTTGACGCGTCGTGGCGATGTTTTTGGCACGTCTGTTCATGTGACGTGAACGCACGAGCAAGCTTCCGACATTTTTCAGCATGTGCTGCTGCTCGAGAAACGGTAGTCATCTTTGAAGGGTCCGCTCAATGAGGAAGAATGGTATCTATTGTTGATGATGGCTCGCGTCCATAAAGAAGAAAGAAAGGCGAAAATCTAGTGGTGCTTTGCGTTGCAGTGTTGTATGCATATGTCACAAAATGCAGTATGCTATCCCAATTCGACTGGTCGGATGAAGCGTACATGGCCAGCATATCTCCAAGTGTACGTATAAAACGCTCTGTCATTCCATTAGTTTGCGGGTTTTAGGCTGTGGTAGTGCGGTGTATGATGCGACACTCGCTCAACAACGCTTTGATGGCATCGGAGAGAAAAACGCGGCCGCGGTCGCTTAGTACCTCCCGAGGTGCTCCATGCCTTAAAACCAGGTTCTGCAGTATAAAACATGCAACGTCTTTTGCGGTAGCAGAACGTAAAGCAGCTGTTTCAGCGTACTGCGTTAGGTGGTCGATAGTGACAATAATCCAGTGGTTGCTACTCGAAGTATAGGGAAGTGCGGTTGATTCCGACACGATCAAAAGGTCGTGTTGGACATGGCAACGGCTGCAAGAGACCAGTGGTATGTTGAGCGGGCATCTTGCATTGCTGGCGTGCAAGGCAGTACCTTACGTAACGGCGAACGAAACGATACATACCGCGCCAGTAGTACCGCAGCTGCAAGCGAGTGCATGTTTTTAACACACCGGCGTGGCCACATTGCGGATCATCATGAAACGTGGCGCAGAAGTCAGAACGAATATGTCGGGGAATGACCAGCAACCACTTACGGCCGATCGAGCTGCGGTTTCGGTGGTAAAGCAGGTTATCCTGAATAGCAAAGTGTTGTGCTTCACGGCGAAGCGTCCTGGGCACTGGAGCGGCCATCCTGTTTGAGAGAAAGTCCAAAAGGGAAGAAATCCAAGTGGCTCTGCGTTGCTCAGAAGGCATGTACGAAATGCTGATGGCCAAGACATCACTGGTGGAGATAGGTGAGCAGACAGCCTCTGAGGCCAACGGTGAGTGTGACAGGGCAATGGCGTTGGAATGCTTCTGGCCAGAATAGTATTTAACACGGATATCGAATTCCTGTAACCGCAATTCCCAACGAGCGAGCCGACCATTCGGATCATTTAGCTAAGATAACCAGCAAAGCACATAGTGGTCTGTCACAATATCAAATGGACGTCCATATAAATAAGGCCGAAATTTTCCGATTGCACTAATAATGGCGAGGCACTCCTTTTCCGTGACACTGTAATTCTTCTCGGTTTTACTGACTGTGCGGCTAGCATAGGCGACAACGTACTCGTCATAGCCATTCTTGTGTTGGGCCAGTACGGCCCCTAGCCCGACACCACTAGCGTCCGTATGAAGCTCCAATGAAGCAGATGGATCAATAGTCGAAGTATGGGAGGCGTAGTGAAGAGCCGTTGGAGTTTCTCAAATGCATCATGCATATCACACGCCTGCGACTACGCTGACAAATCAGAATTTCCGGCGAGAAGATTGGTCAAGGGGACGATAATAGAAGCGAAATCGCGGACGTAGCGCTGGAAGTACGAACATAGGCCGATGAAGCTGTGGAGCTCTTTGATGGTGGTTGGTTTTGGGAACGCCAAGCTTGCATTAGGTTGGTAGGGTCCGGAAGAATGCCATCCTTAGAAACCACATAGCCGAGGATTACAAGCTTGCAAGCGCCGAAGTGGCATTTCTTCAAGTTAAGTTGAAGTCCCACCGTGGAAAGGCACATAAGAACTTGCTTGAGGCGGCTGAGGTGGGTCGCAATGTCGCTTGAATATACCACAATATCGTCCAAATAACAGAGGCACGTTTTTTTATTTCAGACCTCACAGGATGGTATCCGTCATGCTCTCGAAAGTGGCAGGCGCATTCCTGAGGCCAAAGTGCATCACAGTGAATTCATATAGTATATCCGGTGTTACAAAGGCTGTCTTCTGGCGGTTACCCACTGCCATGGGCACCTGCCAGTAGCCGGAGCGCAAATCTAACGAAGAAAAGAACTGTGCTCCTTGTAGGCAGTCCAAAGCATCGTCGATGCGAGGCAGGGGGTATACATCTTTGCGCATTATCTTGTTCAGCCGGCAGTAGTCAACGCAAAACCGGATGCCTCCATCTTTTTTTCTTGACGAGGACAACCGGGGAAGCCCAGGGACTGTTGGAGGGCTCGATGATGCCACGTTTCAACATGTCGTCCACTTGTTCGTCGATGGCATGGCGTTCCGCAGATGACACAAGGTATGAACGCTGTCTTAGTGGGGCTTGTTGATCGGTGTCAATACGGTGAACGACCACAGAGGTTCGGCCTAAGCCTGACTGGTCACGATCGATTGAAGAGTGAAAACGGAGTAAAAGATTTATAATCTCTTAGCGCTGAGTTGGTGCGAGCTCAGAGTCGATGGCATCCGAGAAGACGTCCAGAACATCATTAGGCGCGTTGGTAGGAGTGACAGCACAAATTGGGAGCGAAACCGTCGATTCGGGTGCAGTAGCTGGAAGAATGCACTCGTAAGGCATTCTCCCCGTAGTAGGGATGACGTGCTGTCCAAGGGATTGCACATATAAATGGCAGCGTGGCCGTTTCGAAAAACGATGACGGCTAACGGACGCATAAAATTTCGATGGCACGCAGATGTGACCGGTGGCATTATTAACACAGGCGATTTCGGAGGAGAGGCACATGACACCGGGACAACAACAGCTGAGAAAGGCGCAATGTCAACGTCAGACGCAGCAAACACTCTACACGAAGCGCCATCGTCGGGGTCATAGCACGGCACAGATAACGCGAGTTCTCAACGAGCACAGTCGACAAAAGCATAATTCGACGAAAGAAAGTCTCATGCAAGGATAACGTCGTGCAAAGAACGGAATAAAACTACAAATGTGACGACGTACATCGCACCCTAAATGACGACTCGCGCAGTGCACAAAGCTGAAGGCTGAACATGGTGGGACGTAGCTGTCTGCAAAGATAGGTCGGTAAGTTTAGTGGTCACTTTCTTCCAGTTTCGGCAGTTTCTCGCCGATTACAGATACGGCAGCTCCAGTGTCAACAAGTCCGTGCACCTTAATACCATCAACATAAAGTTCGATTTCTTTCGGGGGACAGCAGTTAGGTCTTGAAATTTTCGCTGTCAACGCAGTTCTTGTTTCTGGAACTGCGCCGGTCAGTTTTCCCCTCGCGGTGGGCTGTTGCGACGTAACATTGGAGAAATAGATCTGCGACGAGGAGTAGGCGAATGGCTTCAGCTGGATGGGCGGCGACCGGGACGAACGCCTATAGGTGGATCGGCTGGAACGGGATATCGCGGCTGAGTGGGCATGTAGTGTGAGGCCCCTGCAATGTTATGAAAAGGGAAGCTGCGACAGCGGCAGTGACAAGCTATGTGGCCTGGGATGCCACATGAAAAACATATTGGACTATTATCCGGAAAGCGCCATTGGCTGACGGTAGGGGCAATTGTCACTGAATAAGATACCGGAAACGGTCATGCAGGCGGCGGCGTCATATAAACGTTCCGAGCTGTTTTGTATACAGCCGGAGACGGGACTGTCAACGGGAGGGCAGGCGGCGTCGACAAATAAACGTGGCAAGTTGCTTCGTAGAGAGCCGGAGACGATGGAGCACGTGGCCGAGCAACAGCGGCTGTATATGTTAGTGATGCGGTAACAGATGGTGGAGCCTGAGCTGCCGGCAATGCTTCGGCAACTTGCGATTCAATGAACTGGCGAAGCGAAGGCGACAAGGGTGCCATCGGCTCGGTAATTCTGGTGAATATCTATAGCTGCCGCGCGACCTCCTCGCGTATTAATTGATTTTTGAGCGGCAATAACGCAGAGTGCTCGGCAGTGTAATGGCGATAGTCGAGGAATGAGAGGTCCGCGGTGTCTTGAGCAGGGCAACGTGTGGAAGCACGTTGCCTACGCAGCTCATCATAGATTTGGCATAGCTGAATTACCTCGGCGACCATCTGGGTACTCTTCGCAGCAAGCATTTGGAATGCACCGTCGTCGATTCCTTTCATGATGTTTTTTTTATCTTGCCTGCCTCATCCAGAGTCAGGTTGACGAGCTGGCCGAGGGAGAGCACATCTTCGATGTAGCTCGTGAAAGTCTCATCATTCCTCTGTATTCTGCCACGCAAGCGCTGTTTAGCACGAAGGTGGCCAACAGCAGGATGGCCAAAGACTTCCGAAAGGGTTTTTGCCAATTCCGGCCAGGTACTGAAATCACTTTGATGATTCTTGTACCATAGTTTCACCACGTCAGTCAAGTAAAAACTCACAAGCGTGAGCTTATTGGCTGTGTTCCACTCATTTTACGCGCTCACCACTTCATACTCGGCAATCCAGTTGTCCACATCTTGGTCCTCTGTCCCACAAAATATGGGGGGAGGGGTCGCGCTGCAGGAGAGCGCCAGCGCAGAAGACAGGTATGAGTGCGAGATCTGGAGTGGCGGTCTGAGATGGTCCCGAATCAGTCATTGCAGAAGGTGGTTGGATTGTACGGCTGCGAAGTTCCAGGCTGAGGACCAGATGTATCCCAGCACTTCCACCACATGAAACGTGGTGTTGAACCAGCAGGAGTTCACTCGGCGAACAAAAGATTTATTTAGCGCAAGGGCTAACTGACTGCAAGCCTGTGACACCACTGCGTCTTCTTCTTTATCTACCCGAGCTCTGTGTCCACTGCTCTCGTTACACCTCATCATTTCTTGCGGTCCTACATTTTATGCTTTATCAAATATAGCAGTAGACAGCATTGTTTCAGAGAACAAATACCTTACTAGTAACACTAACATATGCAATATGACTGAGATATTACAAGTTAAATTACTAAGAAGCAGTGGTTCACGAGATCCACAACAATAGTAAGATATCCTATAATTTTAAAAACAAAGCAGCAGTGTCTTCCCTCTGTAAAGGCATTTATCGAATGGCACTCGTCAGTAAACCACAATGGCGACAGTCAAGACAGAGCACACACTCTCAGCACATGCGGTGTCCTCTCAAAAGAAGTCGAAGTGGACAACCCACTAGAAGGCGATGAAGAGGACGGCCGAATAGAGTTTCAATGACTTACAACTACCCTAAATAAAAAAGAGAGCTGCGCGGCTACCTACATGCTTGTCAATATGAGTGTCAGAGTAGACTTTGAGGTACTCATGCTGACAATGTTTCAACCTCGACAGCACAGGTCCAAAGATGGTTCAATGGTTTCAATCATGGAGTTAACCAGAGTGTGTGTGTGTGTGTGTGTGTGTGTGTGTGTGTGTGATGCAGTAGACGCATTTATATTTGGGCAAAAGTTTTGAACAGAGGCCAGTTAATGGTATAGGGACTGAGAGATAGCTCCAGGGAGCAGGAGGGGCGCAGTATTGGTGTCTCTACAAGCACTGTTCCGACGTTCTTCTTCATGCACAGTAAAGGCCTTGGCATGCTCCCGATGCTATTCAACAAGTGTGGCGTGGCAGAAATCAGTGCGCACTCCGAAGTTTTTGGCTTGCACGGAAATTCCATGTCGACTGTGTGCAACGGGTGCCTGCCATACAATAAGAAGCCAGGTGCACAACCGAGTAGTGCACTGTTCGGCAGTACTATAAACGTAGGTTATGAAGCACTGAATGGCATCCAATTTGTGTGATTTGCGACAATGTACATAGAGAGCATGTCACCACGCAATCGTACAGTTAATGTTCCATAAAACCATTAGTATGCACATGGTAAGAGGTAGTCTAGCGGTGCACAGGTTGGCACTTTTGAGAATGGCTTCATGAAGCAACTTCAAACAGAGACACGGCCTCAATCGCTTAGCATCTCCTGGGGTCAACCGTGATGTATGAATCGGTTGAGCAGGAAGGAGGCAACATTGCCTGCTAGTCACTGGAAGGGTGACCTATTACAGGTTTTCGAGGCTTCTCTACTACTGCAACAGTTCCATCATCAGGCTGAAAAATGTTTTGTTTTTCAACATATTACCATACCGTTCGATGCAATTTTGTAGATACTGTGGAGGTTTTACAACGCCTGTGCCATATCTGCTCTGCACTTGTGCTTCAAAATACACTGAACTTCATGTTTAACGCCATTTCAACTGAACTGTTCCGCATACAAGTGTTCTTTCAATACAAGTAAAACATGGCAGTCTCTAGTTAAGAAGTCCCGTGTTCATGATGCTGTTTTTACCAAATATTTGCAGAAGATGGCCAGTTTGGCAAAAGATGTCTGAAAAGGCATCCCCATGCATAATATCTACACATTTGCTCCTTACTGTTTTCAGTTTTGTAGTTTTTTTTTCAGTATTTGTCTGTATTTGTACCTGCAGACCGGAAGACAACCCAATGTACCTGTGATGAGTGAAGAAAACGACGACAACGACGAAAGTGCGGAGCAAGGCACGTGTGATTTCGAGCCAACTGTGCGCGTGAGGTCAGCAAATCAGCTGATGACCTTTGGTGGCCCATAGAGGTGGCGTGCCACGATTGGGCCACGTGTGGCCATTACGTGGCGGTAGGCTTTGTGGCTGGGGACGAGCCGAAGCAGCGGCAGACGGGAGACAGCGGGCCGAAGCGTCGGACGCAGGCGATCCAGGTTCCAGCCAGGGAACGCTGCCGTCATAGCTACTGCCATCTAACTACCAGCTGGAGTGACGTTGCCGGCACGAGTACTGCATCTCGGGGCGCGGCCTGGCCTGCTGTTCTCTTCCTTGCCGAGGGCATCGCGGATCTCGGCGAGGCGTCTCCACAGTCAGCCGTTCGGCACAGCGACGTAGGTGGCCTGGCTAATGGTCAGAGTTGCGCCGAGCATCACGTCTCAACGCAAGCTGTTCGCTGGACGGGCTGGCCATTTACGCGCATAGAGCATCGCGTCTCCGATGCGGGTTGACTGCTCCGTAGTCGTACCCACGCCCCCACTCCGCCAAGCGTCACCTTCACCATCGCGGCACACATCGAGGCGCAACCCGCTTCCGATCGACTGTCAGCGCCTGCCGCCCTGCACCTCGGCTTTCGTCGGGCCCCCTATCTCATCGTGAGGTTTTGAAACTTTCCGCCTTGAACTCGCGTTCTGTAGTTTTCTCATTCGATCAGACAGTTTTGTTACTTATTCGGCTTCACGATTTTCTAGTTCTGTGCTCTATGTTTTTCTTTCGTGCTCTGTCATAAACATGGTGTGTGTTGCTACCGCGTTTTCTCAAGGTCCGTTTCTCCTCGCACGACACGCAAAACAAGTGTTGGCGAGCCTTAGTTCCGATAAAGATTAATATTTGCATTACAGTACCCTTTTAGAGTCTCATGGCTGTCGTGATGACTGTACCCTCACCACAGACTGTGTTTGAATTTTTGTAGCTAGGGCAAAGAGGGATGATACCACTCACATGACTACTGTTATGTTTTAGATGTAAAGTGAAAGGCCTGGGTTTTGACAGTTATTGAAACAGAGCACGAAAAGTACTGTGCATTTCCACAATGGCGAAGAATGAACTTGTATATAGTATTCTGTTAAAGTATGTGCAACCAATATTGTGACCACTTTTCGATATTGCAACTTTTCACTACGTTACTATGAATGGTGCCTCGGGAAACCTTAAGAACTGTAATACAGAAAGCATCGAGAGTGGTCTTTCTATTTCAACGCATAATTTCATCAACCTATGCGGCTGCTTCATCGAAAATGAACAGCTTACTGCTCCTTTTATTGCTGCGAATTTCAATATAACTGCCTGTATTTACTCTACACCACTCGCAAGTTTTGCCTTTGCACAACTATTCATACACTTCCATCATGAGATGAATCACATCCAATGCAAAGCCTTTGCACTTGAAAATTGAATATGTTGGCACTTGGCGGTAGCATTCAATGGGGAGCTCCAGTCTTAAGGCTCCAAGGTCTGAGCATTCAAGAGAAGCGTGCACATACTCATTTCAGAGTGCAGGAAGCGCCACTTAAAAAAGTGTGGCCAATAACCATAGAAATAATAATGTGCTTGTAAAATTGTTACAAACAATGTCAAAAAGCTTTCAATAGCTGGAAAAATGGAAAAAAGGAAAAAATACAGTTCATGGTAACAAGAAACACAGTACACTGCTCATGCTTGTAAAAAACTACGCACCAATAGATGCACACAACACAAGCACACTAACAGCAATGGAAAGCTACAAGAAGCTGCTTCCAAAGCAGTGCTAAAACATAGTCTAATGCAAGAGAAATACTAACACCAGTAAAACCAGTTGCAAGGCGTTGTTGGTGGCCTCACTCCCTCGGTTGGCCATGGTTTAAGAGTATCCAAGATTCTATGCTCGGAATGGCTTCGGCAGGCTCACCTGTACCGTCAAGCCCTGCAACTACGAATCCTAGGGAACGAACACACAGCAGCTAAACAGAAGTGTCGTGAACTCTCAAGCCTCGTAGACCGAAACGTCGAGTTTATGGGGCGTCAGTCGCTCAGTTACCTGCGGGTCATGACACCAAGGAACTCTCCAGGTTGCTAGGGACCGTGTGCATGCTCTCGGGGATGTTTTTCTTCCCGACAACGTTAAGCACACCCTATGCCTCGGACCAAAGTACGCCGTGGCACCTTCAAGAGCACCACACGAGCTCCATACTCTGGTCAGGCAAGTCACCCATCGTGCTCCACACTCTGATTGTGATAGACGTGTTGCCCAAGGCGTGCAGGTGCTCTCGAGATGTAAGCCTTCGAACAAAGTTTTCAATACTAGAGGCACTGTCGCGTACCTAAACCCACATTTCTTGTCACTTCTGCCGGCTGACAAGGAGGGTGACTTTGCGGTTCTCCCTCGTTCAATTGATTGATTGATTGATTGATTTGTGGTGTTTACCGTGCCAAAACCACCATATGATTATGAGAGACGCCGTAGTGGAGGGCTACGGAAATTTTGACCACCTGGCGTTCTTTAACGTGCACCCAAGTCTGAGTACACGGGCCTACAACATTTCCGCCTCCATCGGAAATGCAGCCGCCATGGCCGGGATTTGATCCCGAGCCCTGCGGGTCAGCAGCCGAGTACCTTTGCCAATAGACCACCGTGGCGGGGCTCTCTCTCGTTCAATGTTTAAGGCGTAAGCTATACAGGCAATGCAGTCTCTTTTCAACAAGATTGATGAGATTTGTCTGGATAAGCTTAAGAAGCGTGCGAAAACTCCTACTAGGGCTCTAGAGTTCAGAAGCTTTCAAAGGCGATAGATAGTTGCAAAAACCTTAGCCTTGAGCTGCTATTTTCTGCGAATACTCACAAAATTGAATGCCCATTGCGGGCCATTGTAACAGAAAGGAGGACCTGGCAAAAGTTGGTCGCACTTTTCTTGCAGGAAAAGCCAAAAAATGTAACAATAGACGACCCTTTTTTGGTCAAAAACTCTGACGCTGTTATTGACAATATTGGGTGAACTAACACAGGCCTCCAGGCAGTGCCTGTGGATATTAAGGACTTCTATTACTCTTTGCCGCATGAACAACTACTTAAATGTGTAGAGGAATTCAATGACAGTTTCGGATTATCAGCGTTCCAAACGCGTACGGAAATTCATAACAGCAGCTTATTAGAATTACTCAGTTTCTATTTGAAGGTCACTTTTGTATCACGGGAAGACAAAAACTACTTACAAAAAAGTGGAGTATGTATTGGTTAATGTTTGGCACCCATTCTCAGTGACATCATTCTAGCATATCATGATCGTGTCTTGTGAAACAAGCTTGATGACTCTGTAGTTTTAAAGTTTGCAGTTTTCAAGGATGATTATTTAGTCTTGTTGAAATGTGATAGTCAACATTTTCAGACAATTTGCTCTCACGTGTTGACTGCTTTCCGAGAGTGCCTGAAACCACTAGTTCTAACCTATGAATCACCCACTGATAACAACCTGAAATTTCTAGATTTGAAGCTTTTGCTAGAATCCCGACATGCTTGCTGGATGTATGAACCAAGAAGCGGCAAGCCACTTCTGCCTTTCAGCACAGCTCACTCCAAATTGGTCAAGCGGGGCATTGCTAACCTCTGCCTTGCCAACGCCTTAAAGAAGTCCTGCCCCACATGGTACACCGCAGCTTTGCTCTACAAGTGGATCATCTCACCAAAGCTGGTTACCCCGCGCATGTTCTCGTTTCGGTGGCGAAAAGCTGGTCCCTGTCGTGAAGCGAGGCGACAAACCGGAAAAGCGAAACAGTGTCAAAAAGAGCCGGCCTGTCTACTACCTTACGTGCACGACGTCTTACACAGGCTAAAAAAGATTGCTCGAGATGCCAACGTTCTTGTGGTTTTTTCTGCACTGGAAAAATTGCAGAGGCTTTGCCAACGGGTCAATACATGTACCTCGCGCAAATTCTGCCTTTTGCTCTGACGCGCACAGGAGACGCTACGTCCCATGCGCAGTGGGAGTCGTATCCTTGATTCCACTGACCTGTGGGTGCACCTATGTCGGCCAAACTGGCAGGTCCATAAATTACCGCCTCCGAGAACACTGAAACAATGTGCACAATTTGGTACAAGGGCATCTTGGCATTAATTGCCGAGGTTGTGGGTACACCCCCCTCTTTGATCAGTGCTCTATATTGGCAAGGCACAGAGACCAGCTTACCCGAGAAATTAACGAAGCCGAAAAATACACTTGCTACGAGATAAATGCTTAAGCACTGTATCGATTGCTTTATTACCGGCTGAACGTGATTGCCTGGCTGGGCTTTGAGGCAATAGAGAACCCGTCACACGTGCTTTGTTATTGATGTGTAGATTAGGCTTGCATTTTACCTTCATGCTCTGAAATCATCCTTTTTGACGTATATATTCTTCCCACTCTATGCAATAAAGTTAGTTGGAAGTCAGCGCTTTTCTGTCTACACTATCCTTTTTACTTTGTTCACGCGCTGAAACATCTTGCAAATATGACGAGCAGAATCTATTTCCATCACAACAACTTACGTCTTTCTGGGGCACACGTGAACGGACCTGACGGCGCAGCTGGCTGCCGCACAAGTGCTGATGAAAGCTTTGATCACTACTAGATCTTTTCACAGGAACGCCAAAACGTGTTTGTAATTATGTATTCACTGCCTTTGTTTAACCTTACGTTAGACGCGTGCCTTTCAGAGCTTGCAGATCGCTGTCGCGTCACCGTGGCGGTGGCGGCAAACGCGTTTTATATCCCAAACATCGGATCAATCAGTCCGGTATGCTTGAGAATACGCAACAGCGCATTCGTTTCCTTTCGGGACTGTGATGGGTGTACAATGATCCCAATAATTTTTCGAAAGTGAAATCGCTTCCGTTGAGGTGATTCAAGTTCTCTTTTCAATCCCCGTGCACTTGGCTGTGCACAAACTTTCAAAACTAAGTTCTTTTATGCCATCTACGATCGCATCAGCTGCAGTTTTGTTCGCCCATTTTGTGCAAAGCAGCATTGCTTTGACTGATTGAGCGTTGGACGCGCGCACACTTTCGGGGTTCTGTAAGTTACGTCATCGCCACACATGTTCCTATTAAGAACGACTGTGGTTTCGTTACAGAGGTTGTGGCAACGACAATTACACGCACTGTAGAATACAGTGCATGCACCGGTAGCACGCATACTCCGGAAGTTTCGAGTACACTGCTTTCAGCAAGAGAGATTGTTCGATAGCTGGAGAGCGCAAGGCTGTGTGAAGACTGCGCATGTCTGTATGTTGTTACTTATGCCTGAATTTTCGCCCGGTCTACTTTAGTTGGAAGTGCCACTTGTGCTTGTCGTTGAGTGTTTCTTTACTTTGTGTGTGTATTATTTGCGGCCAAATCATGTCAACAAGGAAGTACCAACTAGGCCAACAATCAGTATTGTTACAATATATTTCAGCACTCGTTCGATAATATTCGTACTAAAGTTTGTGTCACCCGCCGCGATTAGTAAATATGTTCGGAACATTATAATTTAGGGCCAATGTATTCTAGGCAATATACCAATGTACATAGTGTAATTCGGCTGGCGAAGCTCCCAAATTCGTATTTGCTAGGGTTTCGCATCATTGAGATTCTGCTGTATGTTTATATGGACGCCTCTTAAATTCACTCATAAGAAAATGTGGTAGGTTCGAAAAGCCTGGAGCGGATTGAGCTGCTTTTTTGTCAATGCGGCACGATCAGGCACAGAAATTTTGATTTCCAGGAGATTTTTATGACAACCGTACAAATGAAAGAAACGGTCGAAATCCGGGAGTCTCCTGGCCAATGTGGGAGACTTGGCAGGTATGCACTGGGCATTGCTTTTAACTACAATTTTAATTGGTACTTAGGTGATGTAACCAGTTCCAACGCAGATGATGTCTATGGAATAACACGATGAACTATTTGGAAACAAGCTTAGAGGAGAAGCCGGTAGCAACTCCTGGAACTCAAAGCCACATACGATAGTCTAGCAGAAAGTGAGAATACCAGTGGTCATCGTGCCGTCGAGTTTTTTGTTGTCCTTGGTTGAGGTTGGACAAGCAACAGCATTCTTTGATCTGGTTGGTAGTTTGAGAATAGGGCGTATAGACTCAGATAAATGGGTTGGTATGACACATGGGTGTCAAATGTGGTTCAAGGTTCATGGTCATATAAAAGGCTTATATGCTGTGCAATTTCACTGCACATTAAAAATCACAAGCGAGTGGTCCACCTTATTGGCACCCTCCAATGGCATGCCTCATAAACATAATATGGTTTTTGCATAGAAAACCCCAGATGTCAATAATAAACACAGAGGTAAAGTCTTTCTGGGGCATTTACCCGACAAAATTGTAACGAAGCTTTCAGTTTTTTGATGGCTTCTTGATGCATAAGGGTGGATGGCAAATTTTCTTATTCGTGAGGTTTCTTCCACACAGCTTCTTGCTGAACTGATCTGCTGAATTTGGGAAATAGGAATGCAGCTTGTACATCAGTAAGCAGCAATTGTTATAGTGCTCAGCTTCTGACTCGAAAGTCATGGATTCAATCCTGGTTGCAGCAGTCATATATCGGTGAAGGCGAAATGCCAGAGCCCTGTATGCTGTGCGATGTCAGTGCACGTTAATTAAATAACACCAAATGATCAAAATCTGGTGAGAGCCTTCCACTATCTATATATACATGGCGTTTCCCACAACCTTATCATAATTTTGAGTTGTTAAACACCGCACCGGATATTGTTATGTAAGCATGCCGATGATGGCACTGTCATGAGCTGAGCTTCATCTTATCACTGATGATGAGTAACTTTTTAGGTGGCTTCAATGCCATAGTTAGAATTCAATGTGCACAAATAGGTTGTTTCACCACAAATAAGGGCTAGACATTTCATCAACTGGGTCATCCTGATAGTCTCACGTTCTTCTGCGTCCCCAGCTTGAACAAACTGTAGGGAAGCATCTCTACAAAATGTTGTCAAAACCTTGCGGCATACCTTGTACAACTCAACAATCAGCATCAATATTTTCGTGCATGTGCATTCTAGGAGTCCTTCAGCACAAATTAAAAATATGTCGGTAATACGACAGAAATGGCCATTGACAAGAACAAAAGAATTAGTTTTCCGAGCTTTCTCATGCTTGACAGTGCCCAGCATGAAAGCGCCAATGCACATCTTTTTATTTTGTGACCCATTGGCCCTGTGTACTGGCCTCCCATAGAATATGATGTTGTTTTGCAGGAATCATTTTTTTTTCATTTTGCAGCCCTTGACAAGCATCTTGAAGAGCTCGTCAAGATTGCTAACAGCTCTTCTTTTTGTGACACGTTCCCATAGTGCTTGCAGAGCCTGCACGAGACAGAACTTTTCAGTGATGTGTTTTTGAGGGTGGCGCGTACCTCTCATCATTTTCACAACCTTCCCGTTCATTGGCTCAAATGGATACATTGAAAAGGCCCATAAAGGACCCCAACACTTTACCGTGTCAACAATGTGAAGAAGGTGCGAGTTGAAAGTCATGTTTATGCCAACAGCTCTTCATACTCTTTTGGAAAATTTAGCATTCGTACCGTCAGGCTATGCATCTTGTCAAGTGCAATGCACTCACCTAAAATGTAGTGCATCATGTCGACAAATGTCAACCAATGCCTCAAGTTGCTTGAAGGTATGTAGCCTGCCAGCACAACAGGTGAATACAAGAAGAACCAGTTGCGCCAGTCTGTCGATTTCCAGTACTTCACATCTCACAGTGACCGTGGCCGCCTTGCCATTTCCCACACAAGACACATGCTTTTGAGCTTTTCATCAGCGTCCTTAAAGCGATGGCGGAGGTAAAAGCCGTGGCTTCGTTTTGACTTGAGCCATATTAGCGTCGTTGCCTTCATGAAACCAGAGCAAACAGAATGCATATATTCTACCACAAAGCCAGAACAGAAGCTCTAGTATGCCATTAGAGTAAGAACACTTGTACCTTTTACTCCTCAGCTTACTCCTTCAACATCTTTTCTGGCCTTTAAGGCATGCCGACGGAATGATTCCTGCCTGCGCATTTTAGGTATGGACTTAGGTGCAGCATAGACCCGGCAGTGTCCATTGCAACGGGCAACAACCTGTCCTGGAATCTCACACCTGCCACACCCATGCTTGCCATTGAATTGCGCCATGCACATCAATTCAAACCTAGCCACGCTGTCCACAGTACACGGCCCTGGGTACACTTTTGTTATTCTGAAGTTAGCTTCAGTGTCTTTCTACGACACACCAGCTGCAGAAATCTCATTCAGGGCTTGCAAAGAAGGAAGACGGAAACAGTGCATACTAGGCTTGTGTGGGCCAAACCATAAGCCAGCAAGAACTAATTTTTGAACCCGTTCTTTATATAGAAGCTCATTATTCTGGGCAAGGAGTAGCCAAATCCCAAATGCACTGCTCTCAAATAGAGCCACATCATCAGTGTTGAAAGTCAAAGTAATATCGTCAGGACAAAAAGAAAGCTTCCTATAACAGACACTATTTGTTATGTCATTACCATCAAGAGAATCGGATTGCTCAACTGGTTTATGAAGTCCCGATTTTAGCACATCACATAATTTTCCAGCTAAGTCAACTGCAAAAAAATGATGCTGTCTTCAAAAGGTCAGCCATTTGAAGTTGAATGTTGCACTTGTCACACACGACATTTGCGACATTATTTAACAGCCCCGAATAGCTGTTGCACCTGCTGCAATAAAGGAGCCTCGTTTCCTTACTGTCAACATCACTGAAATGTCTGAAGAACAAGTACTTTGATGTTGTGTCACAATGCAGATCCAGCAGCAGTCGAATCCAGGAAACTCACTTCAATTGTACCAGAACACTGGCAAACTGATTTGTTTTGTTTTGTTTTCCTGGGAGGTTTGCTCATACCCACTCAGGGGGATTGGCCAAGAAAGTGTAGTGCAGTTTTTTTGTGATCATTTTAACTATGTGTAATGAATTGGTATTATAATAAGACTAATGTAAAAATAAAAACAACATAAAAAGAGCAAACGAAAAAAAATCAAGTTGAGCAATTTTGAGATTTGAGGTGTTATGTTTACCACTTAGCTGCGTTTACTTCACTCTGCCCTTGGGAGTAATAAATAATTTTTTTTTGTTTGAAGATCACAAAGGTATACGCTTGGTTGCCTGATTATAATCGCAAACGGCATTGAAAGCATCCCTGTGGCAATGTCCCAAAGCTGAGGCGCCAAAGCTTAGCGCCGTTTCCGCCGTCAATGTAAGGCCTATTTTCCGAAATGGCATAACTAGTAACCTTTTTCTAAGTATCTCGTAGCGGCGACAATACAAAAAATAATGATCTAGTGATTCCATTTCTCCGCAGAATGCGCAGAGGGGTGATGTTGTCTGACCAGCTCTGTGTAGATACAGGTTTAGGGGGGGGGGACACGACATCGAAATTTAGTGATTAAGACTTCTATCTTTCTGGACTGACTCCAGTGGGGTTGCCATGGAAACATGACGTGGTTATAGTCTGTCCATGTAATTACTTTTTCTATCGTATCAGTGGAGATTGCTGATTTTCGATATCTTATAGCCGTGATATATTCTACATCTGGCAGTATGGACAAAACTGACCCATCAAGTGCGGCTCGTGCTGAGGAATCGGCCAATTCATTTAATCTTAATCCACAGTGACCCGGAACCCATAGTAATCTCAGGAGTCTCAACTGCGGCGGTACTAATGTTTTGAATGTGCTTAGAATTCGAGAGTTCTCTGAAGCTGTCAGAGCTGCACAAACTGAAAGAGAATCCGTCATTATTACTGCATTGTTTTGATTTGATGGAAGTTTTTGAAGAGCTAAAATAATCGCCAAGAGCTCCGCTTCAAAAACTGGAGTAAAATCAGGCAGTCTCACTGAAAAGGACCAGTCAAGCAAATCAGAGGCAGTGCCTACACCTGCCTTTTGATTATTTACGGAAGCATCTGTGGCTATTATATTTTTAGTTTTTGCATGCTCCAAGTAATCTAATAGTATGTTATTTAAAATTTGGAGGGATTGTAATTTGGCGTTTTGCGGGAATATATCATCATACTCAATAATAACATGACAATTCGAGTCATTAGTCTCAATTACATTTCTAATGTTCACATTTATACTTTGTAGATTTTTTTGTACAAACATTATCTGAGGTGTGTGAAACCGTGGCCAATGAGCAAGAAAGAAGGCGTCTGGGTTTGCGATAAAAGAATATTGAGATCTTCTTGCCGGTAAGCTATAAAATTTTAAAAATGCTTGTACAGTCAAAATTCGAAATCGACAAAGTAGTGTAGGCAGGCGCGCTTCCTGGTACAGTACGTTGATAGCCACAAATCTAGGGAGTCCCAGACACATTCGCAGTGCTTCTCGCTCCAAGACAACAAGAGGTTTCGTTTTATAAGCAGGGCCACCCGTGAATAATATGTAGCCGAATTCCATGATGGGGCGCATGTACATCTTGTACAACGTTATCAAGGTGTGCCTCCGTAACCCATATTTCCGATTACTTAGCTTGTGTAGTAAGCCTGAAGCCCGCTGTGCTTTGGTAGTTATATACTCTATGTGTTGACTCCAGTTAAGTTTGTCATTATAAATGATTCCCAAATATTTTATAGAGTCTACTTGCTGGATGGGTTCCTTTTTTTATAGAATTGAAATTGAAATTGGTTCTGCAAGCGGAAACGCCATGAGCGCGCTTTTGTTGACATTTAACGATAACGAAATTGACTGCAACCAAATTTCCAACATGTTAATATATCTTTGTAATTTAAGTTGTAATGAGTGAATACCACAGTCAGCAGCAAAGAGTGCGATGTCATCAGCATAAATGTAGACAGTAACTTCTTGATCTGTTGGAATTGTGCTCATTAAAGCATTAAATAATATTGGAGATAAGACTGCTCCTTGGGGAAGTCCGCGCGTTTGTTTAAATCTAGATGAGGAACATCCATCCTTGACGCAGTAGAATTCTCTTGATTTTAAGAATTCTGCCACCCACTCAATAAAATATTGTGGGAAGTTCAATCTCTCTAGCGTATTTAACAATATGAAGTGCTCCACACTGTCATACGCCTTGGCTATGTCAAGCGTTACTAAAGCAGCGTATTGCCTTCTTTTACGCGTGAGCTGTATTCGGTGGTCTAAATCAGCATGGGCACACCAAATTGAGAAATTACTACGAAAGCCGATTTGGTTCGGTTTTATTACTAAATTGTCTGCCATCCAGATACTTACTCGGCTATGTAGGACCCTCTCTACTAGTTTGACCATGTTAGATGTTAGAGAGATTGGTCTGATATTATCGACTGTTAATCCTCCACCCGGATTTTTTAGTATAGGAATCACCTTTGCTATCCTCCAATCCTGCGGCACCCATGAGTTTTTTAAGGAGTAGTTAATAACATTGGCGACGTCTCGAGGCGATAAATTGAACAGAATTTTAATCATGGGTACTGTGATTCCATCTGGGCCAGGAGATGCACAGGGTAAATGTTTAATCACGTTGGATACTTCAGTCTGTGTCACTTCTTCAAAGTCAGACTTTGTCGTAGACTTGTGCCAGTTGTTTGGCACTACTGAAGTGAATCTGCTTTCCAGGCCTTTACCGATTGCCTCTAAGGTAGTGGTCATTTCTTGTGCCGACAGATTATCACAAGCTACATTAACTGGTGATGGCAAGATTTTCCGAGCTCTCATACATCGGAACAGTGCTTTCATATGTTTAGGCTTCGACAGGTATTCATAATGTCTTCTGTCATAATCTTGTTTAGCCTGAGCTACCATTCTTTTAAAGCCCGCAGCAATGAATTTATAATCTGCCCAGTATTGTGGGGATTGATTATGTAAGAGCTGCTTCCAAGCTGCCTGACGTCGTCGGTGCTCTCTTGTACATTCATCATTCCACCAACGGCTATATACTATTTTTGTGGATTCAACAGTAAATTCGGCTCTTTTGTAGGATCGTTTAATGACTGCGTTTATTTTCAGTGCTTTTTTATCATCGCTCTCTTCCGAGTGAAAAGCCAGTGCTGACTTCCGGTCATTCCTAAATTTAGTGTAATTTACAAATACTCTTACATTTGAACAAGATAGAATTATCGGACAAAAAATTTCAAAACTTATCGGTAAGTGGTCACTGTTGGTGCCACAGTCCAGCGCTTTCCAAGAAGAAGTACTAATGGCTGAACTGACAAAACTTAAATCTAAGGCCGACCTGGAGTGATTACGAATAAATGTGGGGGTTCTGACGTTGAGGCACGTCAGGTCATTGGCCATTGTCCACTCCCACAAGCGTTTCCCACTAAGATCAGTTCTAAAACCCCAACTCGTGTGGTGGGAATTATAGTCTCCAACTAAAACTTTGTCTGCACCACGATTTTGTAGCTAGATCCAAACTTCGTGTGTCTTGAACTCCATCCGGAAAATACATATTAACTAAAATGAAAGGAGTGCAGTTGGGCAGTGTAATGTCTACTGCCAAAATTTCGCATTCTGGCGACATATGTTTGTATGAGCATTTGACTTTCATACTAATTCTAGTACTAATAAATAGAGCTAGACCCCCACCTCTCGATGGACGGTCTAATCGAAAAGATTGGAAGTTATTTAAATGGAACAAATTATGTACAGATAGCCATGTCTCTTGTAGTGCTATAATATCAGGAGTGAATTTAGAAGTCAAGTATACCAAATCCGTAGATGCAGAATGGATTGATCAGCAATTCCAATGGAGAATCTTAAGCGACCCTATGGTTTCGAAAGAGCTGCTTCCGCTATAGCTTTCTCTAGAATGCTTTCTTTCAAGAAATCCCTCTTTGAAAGGCTCTCCTTTTCTTTCAGATACTTTTTGTTCTTTGTTTGTTTCGGTGAGTTAGTTTTCCTTGACACAGGGGATCTAGATCTCTTCAGGGACCTAGGGTCCAAATCCATGTCATCGGAATCTATTGTATATGCAGCTTTGTCTTCACTTACACTCTGTATATCTACTGCAGAGGGTGCTGTAGACGGAGAATACGATGGTGCGGTTTCAAATTCCTCATTTTGGCTGTGGACGCCTATTGCAGAGGCTCCTGCGGGCTGATAATACGATGGCGCAGTTTCAGATTCACCGTCAGCTATTGGTCGTGAACTCTCAACATGTTGGGATACTAGACCTGACTCTCCCGCTGTACCGAATATGCGAGTCATCTGGTTCGCCAAAATTTGAGATAGAGAATCGCAAAGGTTAGAAGTCAGTCGTTCCATGGCTTTTTCTAGAGCCTTTTCTATGGCCTCCGCTATATTCAGGGAAATCGACCCCTTTATTTCCGAGAGATGTCGTGCTGCAACACTGGCATACCCCTGAGTTCTAGTCTGTATTTCCGCTAGGGCTTCTCGTCGAGAACAGTGCCTACGCCCTATAATTTCAAGATTTTG
Organism: Rhipicephalus microplus; assembly: GCF_043290135.1. Lineage (NCBI taxonomy): Eukaryota > Metazoa > Arthropoda > Arachnida > Ixodida > Ixodidae > Rhipicephalus > Rhipicephalus microplus. Next base: position 86,356,979 of record NC_134701.1, read on the forward strand.
CATTTCTCGAGCCTTTGCAGAACAATCAGGATTATCTGCACAGTGTTGTTTGTTGCAGAGACAACATTTCTCTTCTTTAGCTTTGCAGTAATTTGTTTCGTGGTTGTCACCACACACTCGGCATCTGAGTTCTGACCTGCATCCTTTAATAGTGTGACCGTATCGCCAGCACTTCAAACACTGGAGTGGTCGCGGTGATAGCGGTTCCACTCTGTATATTAGTGGCCATGCCTTGATTTGGCTTGCGAGATTCGCTCCAGCAAAGGTTACAATTACCGACTCAGTCGGCGTCTTCTGCTTCTCTACTAGTCGTGCACACCTATAAACGGAAATAGCACCAGTCATGGCAAACATCTCTAATACCTCAGACGGGGTCAAGTTAACATCGACACCGCGAACAATACCTTTCACACATGCCAGATGCGGGGGAATAAAGGCGCTCACCGGATTGGTCGCGAAACTCGAGCACTTCAATAGGTCTTGGACACAGAGCTGATCAGATGAAAAACATAGAATACCACCTCTGCCGAACTGGCGGACCTCTGTGATACTGTGAAAGTGAGACGTCACAGCTCTAAGCTCCGCCTAGATCACTTTCGGATTCTTCATCCGAATGAAGCCGTCATTGCTAGGAACGAGGGCCACAGGAACTGCGGGAATGCCGTTGCGTAGAAACTGATCCACTGGTATTTCCTGTGGCGGAAGTGAAGCAGACCAGGGGCAAGCCCCTGGTCCGGGTGAAGAAAACTGCAGCTAAGTGAACTTTCTAGTGCTAAAAGCGCTTACTTAGCTGTAAAAGCACTATAGGAACACCTAATAAAGACAAAGAAACCACAGCCACTACACAAACTTAGGCCAAAACCCCAGAGCAAGCACGACCAGCTACTTGCGTGTTCGAGCGTTCAGGAGCCACCTCCACGCCTCCAAGAAGCATACGCGCAGCGCGTATGCTTCTTCTTCGTCTTCGTCGCCTCGTGCACGTCAAACTGATCGCAACTGATCGATGCAAACTGATCGGAAGAG